>NC_142358.1:35565789-35894539 GCF_059441175.1 Urocampus carinirostris
AGATTAAGGCAAGTGAAATTGTAAACTTTTATAGACATTTTAATGCCTTTTGAAATCAGACAAAACAACACAATTGAAACAAACAAAAGAAAAAAACACAGATATTGCTTGCTCAAAATACTTTGTGCCTTGTACGCATTACCTGGCACAATTTTAAGCTACTTCTTATTAAATGTACCTTTTCCCACTGTCCAGAGGGAATGTCTTCGAAGTTCTTATGTGTATTGTGTAACCTAATACTGTACATGCATCTGCTCTGAAAAGCCTGACTGAGACCACATCACCGTTTTGATAGTTCAGTTATTGTGGTTACACAAAGCTGCCACAAAAGTAAATTGGTGAATTATTATAAAATGTCCTAAATCTTTTTATTTTAAACCTTATTAATGCTTTTACATTTTTAAGACTTTAGAAAATTGGATTTAATACGTTTTAATGCCAATTAAGGCCTTATTTTGAAACAGAAGAATGCCTTTCAAGACCTTTCATGGCTCCGCGGGAAACCTGGTCATCTCTGTTAACCTTTTATTTCAGATCCCATAATTGTATTTCCTTTAGTGAAATATAATTGAATTAGGCACAGCATTGTTCTGAGGTCTTATCTTGTTTTCTTCTAGCGATGTGCAACAGATCAAAATGTCACAAACAAACTCAATCTCTTTCTCTCTCTTTTCTTTTTAGATCTGCTGCTTTTCTTTGGGCATGGGGGATAAGAAGTCTGTGCTTGATGCAATTCAGCATATGTCGTCATGGGTCCAAGGTCCTCTCAGGCATAATAATTTCATTAGTAGTGGGCATTACATTTTCTCTTTCCATCAGGACATAAAAGGAAGACACACATCATGATAAGTGCATTAAACCATCAGCCTTGCTCGGCTGCTGCTTTTCCTGTGCGGTGCAATTTGAAGACTCATGTGTAGTGTGAGCCATGCTGACGAGCTTTACAGACAGCAAGGGAAAACTTGTCTTGCTGGAAGTAAGAATATAAAAAAAACGTGTCTCTCAATACAAAAAAAAAATGTGCCACCCCCACCTTTTCCCCATATCCAATATATGGCCTGAAGAGAAGGAAAACAAATCTCTGCACATATTATTCCCTTCAAGCAAACGGAGGCAACATTGTCTCAGGAGGTCTCATGAGGAATCTTCTACTGCAAGGTCAGACAAACACAGACGCCTTTAGGCTAATGCTCCAGAAGAACAAAAAAAAAAACTTTTGTTTAAAAAAGGAACACCTTTACTTTCAAACTGAAATATTCCAAAATGGTACTGCCGAAAAACTCGCTCATGACCTCGATGGATTTTTCATCGAAGACAACGTTGAGAAAAATCAGACTGGGAACCAAGACTTATTTTGTCAGTTAGATAGTATCAGCCACAGAAAAGAATGAAGACAATGTCCAATAAGATCGAGAAATTGCATTTTCATAGTCATTGTGCACAGGTACAGATTCCAGAAGCCTTCAGTTCCGCTGTCATTAAACTGATGCTTAAGCGACCTACCCATGATCCAGAAAGCTTATGTAATCATAGGCCAGGTTCAAATCTAAGATTTTTTGCAGAATTACTTGAAAAAGTTGTTGCACTGCATCGGATTCGCCCGAAACTGTCCTGATCCAATGCTGAAATTATAATGCATGCGCTTATTTTATCAGCTTGATTACTCTAATGTATTGCTCTCTGGACTCCCGATGTCTAGCATCAAAAGTTTGCAGCTGGTTCAGCTGAGGTACTGAGACCTTTGACTAAGGTGTCGCACCTGATTTAGGAAACTTGCACTGGCTCTCGGCTCACATGAGATTTGACTTTAAGGTTCTCCTACTAACATTCAAATGTTTGCATGGAATTTCCCCCTCTTATCCAATTTGATTTCCCAATATGTTCCTCCACGGAGCCACCGCTCGTAAAATGCTGATCTACTTGTGACTCCAGGAGCCAAAAAGAAATATGCAGGCTCAAGAGCGTTGTTGTTGCTGTCCTAGACTTTTCGGACAATTTTACAGGCTTAAGGAGCCGATGCTGTCATGGATTTTTGGACAAATTTTACATATTATCCAGGGTTTTTTTTAATTGATTTTCACTATAGTATATTTATTGTTACCCAATGCAAGATCTATTGCAGCCTAGCCATCCTGAAGGGTGGTTATCAATTGTGAGGCTGGTTTTCAAGGTTTCTTATTTTCCTCATGTTGAGGTTTTGAGTTTTTCCTCGCCTGCAAGTTGATCTCAGATCAGAGGATGGTGTAATTGTGGGCTGTGCAGTCCTTTGAGACATTTTATGATCAAGAGCTATACAAGTAGATATGACTTGACCAAGTAGGTAAGAGTATATAGGGTTCCTACAGCTTAAAGCAGGTTAAATTCAAGACTTTTTAAGACTTTTTCACGTGTTTTGAAATCAAATTTAAGACCAAGTCGTCAAGAAAAAACAATTTAAACAAGCAAAACAAAAACAAAAAATACACACAATACATCGTGCCTCATACACAATACGTGGCACAGCTTTAAGCCATGGTAAAAAAGTTTCGTCGAACAGCTACTTGTCATTAAAATTACACTTTTCTATGGTCCAGAGTAAATGTCTGTGTCCGTACTTGCTATGTGTAGTGCTGGTAGACCTAACAAGCGTCTGCCCGGGATCCGACTTTCTGTGATAATTTTAGCCCACTCAAGAGGCACTGCTGACTACAAAAAGCTAACTATAAACAAACGCTGTGAAAAAGTGAAGCAACTGGAAGCTGTTTTAACAACACAGCGGCGCTTTTTCAAAAGACCCCGCGAGTCAAATAAAATGCTACAAAGGTGAGCTACGAGGTTGATTGCCAAGCACTGCAAACTTTTCACGGACTGTTGATTTATTAAAGACTGTTCAAAAAATGCCAGGCTCAATAGTCCGCCCACACACATCTGCCCCGCTTTCTGAAAAGTTTGGACAACCCTGACCCAAGACATGCGTCCACTGTGAAAGGCTCGACTGAAACTGAAACCACATCACCGTATTGATAGTGTTGACACAAAAGTAAATCGGTGAATTATGAAAAAAGACAATTGAAAAATAGGGAACCAATACAGCATCCACTATTTTACCCAACCAGCTCGTTATGTCACACCAGAAGTAGATAAAATTTCATTTTTTGCCTTAACATGCATATTTATACATGGTGTTAAGCATCCATCCTTCCAACCTATAGAGAAGCCTTTCACCTATTGCTTGTTTGATGAAATAGAGGAAAATGCCACTCTTTTGTACCACAAAGGCAAGAAACACTTTATATGCACATCTCTGAATTTGATAGGGGGCACAATCATTTAAAAGTCTCCCCACTTAGACGTTATTATTGCTTAATGTCATGCTTCAATTGATTAACTGAAAAAAATGATGTGTTGTATAGTCACAATTTAATTGCATCAAGTGGTTACAAACAATCAAATGATAAGAATTATGATAGAATTTTCCCGCGAGCTAAAGAATGCCTTAAATGCTCCAAATCATTGGATTTTGTGAAACCATTTGACAAAATATGATTGATTAAATTCAACACATTGTTTTTTTCAGTGCTCTCAAAAAGTGGATTTTGTCTTCAAATGTTTTCAAAATGTCACATCTACTAAAAGGAGATGCACTTCCAGCAGACTACAACAATAAATTGAAAATACATATAATAATTCAAGAGTTATATGGGAGAAAATGGCTCATGCTGAAATTTAAGAAAGTGATCTCATTATCACAAATTTGCTGAGAGCCCTCGCTGTCTCAAACGTTCGCATAACAAGTAACTGAAGATTTATTCGTTTTTGTGTGAGCTTGTTTCAAAGACTGAAAGTAATTTGCAAGCTGTCTACCATTTGTAGTCTGGTAACCTTGACATTTCCTCTGCCGGACATTCCCTGAATGACATTCATTGAAAGGGTTTTTCACGATGGCGTTACGCTGTGACATTGCACATTTAAATCAAAGTGTCCGTTTGTGAAAATGAACATACTTGGCTCAATTTAACCAACGTAAAACATAATTTAACAAAGACATATTACTCCAAAGTATCCAGACAGGGTAATGATAACACACGTAACATTTTCAACAGAATATAACACGTACAAATGATTTGTTTGCTCCAAGGAGATAAATCAGCATAAAAACGGCAGCAAGGGGATGCTGTGCAATACTGAAGAATTCACTTTAGGGAACACAAGGCCACTTGACCTCTTCAGACATCCCATTAGTAAATTAAGTATCACTCCCAATTACCAGACAAGCATCTCTTCACCTTACCCGGGAGGTCTGCCACTGGCACTGTAAAATCTCGGCAGCAAAGTAAAGCATTTAATCATAAAAAGGATCTTTAGCACCAGCCAAAAATTTGCTTGTGGGAGTAATTGCCACATAAACAGCTACAGTCGCCACTTCACTTACTTAAACACAAAATTAATGTAAGGGCTTGAAGAAGCCTTTACATAGTACACCAGTTAATCTGCAGCCTTCTGTGGTTCTATAGAGCTGTAAAAGTATGGAATGCCATAATATGAGTGTGATAATTAACACCTATGTCATTCGGGTCGAAAATGTAATGTGAGAACTCAGCGAAGGAAGTGTTTATCCATTATTGTATTTAGGCCTGGGCGATAAAACGATAATTTTGTGATATAACTTTTGCCACGATGAATAATAAAAACCTTCTATAAAATTATAACACCCAAACACCTGAAAAATAGGGTTGCTAATGCAATAAAAACGCGTTCCAGACCAACATTCAGAGACGAAGAAGGTGACGGTAGCCAGCCACTCATTTCCCAGAAGTAATGGCTCATGCAGTGAAAGCGAACAGACTACAAACACGGTCAAAATGAGAGGTAAAGACACATAGGACACCCAGCTGTTCAACTCAAAACATGTTGAAAGGGTCGTAGACAGGGGATGCCCTTCATCTTTGGTGTTTTGGAGCACTTTTGCTACTGAGAGTCTGACAAAAAACAGCGGCGTTATGCACAGCGAACTTTGCCGACATGTTCCGACCAAGACGGG
Source organism: Urocampus carinirostris (assembly GCF_059441175.1). Lineage (NCBI taxonomy): Eukaryota > Metazoa > Chordata > Actinopteri > Syngnathiformes > Syngnathidae > Urocampus > Urocampus carinirostris. The sequence continues at coordinate 35,570,810 of NC_142358.1, forward strand.
CAACACCATATACTTATTCCAGCATTTATAAGAGTATCACCCGATAGAATATGCTCAAGGAAAAACAGTTCAGCCCCAAACGAGTGCTAGCGGACGTTTCGGTCTACATGAAAAAACACTTTTCACAAGTAAGCTGTAGGAAGGCGCTACTTGCTATCCCTGCTACCAGCTCCCCCCTCTGAGAAGGTTTTCACATGTTTAATGTTCGTCATATTTGTGAAATGCTGTGTACAGTGTTTTCACGACGATAAGGTGCACATAAAATTCTCACCTTATTTTCAAATTGTGCGGTGCGCTCTATCGTGCAGTGTGCCTTGTGTCTCATGTAAAGCATCAGACTTACTGAGATACCGAGTACTACCTAATATTTACAACGTTTTGGGTTAAATCTGATGTTTTTTGCGATTGTTCACATTTCAGGCTAAATGTGACTTGTATGCAATCTCTTTAAACCTTTAAGTTACTCTTGTTTGGACGCCATAAGCTTCCCACTTTTGCATACGCCGACATCACACGCAATGCATTGGTGGCGAGAGTACTTATGAATGCTAACAGCGTAGCGTATCTAGTCATTTGAAAGTTATTGTGCCACCAGAGGCTGAACAAAGTTATCCCCCCAAATAATAATTAAATTCAAACCTCACTTTTCCACCATTGATTGCTTTCTGAGTTTTCGTCTGCTACGGTGTGTTAATTTTGATGTTACGAAAAAGATCATGGAAACCGAACATCCACGAGAGATGTGCCTATATTTGACGCCTGAAAATCATATTCCCCTTTGCATGTGCTTCCGACAGAACGTGTGTCATGATCGTAGTCTGTATAATGTGTTTATGAAGGAATATTGATAGGTGTGATTTAAATAAAAAAACAATTGTAGTCTATATAATGAGTTTTATTAGACATATGCAAACATAACCAACACCGCAGCGCTGAGAAGCATAGTTCACGCTAAGGGGAGTCGAATTAAAGCTCAACAGCAGCGGCCGCAAACGGAAGGCACCAGAACCCTATCGTACAGTGTGCCCTGTGTAATTGTTTAACACGGAAATAGAACCTGCTAAGAAGATTGTGTCTTTTAACAGGGTTCGCCCTATTGCTGTGAAAATACGGTAATAATTTGTCACCCTGCTGTCTTTGTTCTGACACTAAAGATTGGTTAAAGCAGCATCGAATTTTGTCAACTTTCACTCAGGGTAAAACATTAGACTTCAAAGTTATTCTATCTATCTATCTACCCTGGTCATATCCCTCAAGAGGGGTGACTGACAGCAAGACAAACACATACAAAAACAAAGAAAATAAAAAAGGGAAAAAGTAGCATGACCAACCTAAATGTCCAAACACCTTAACAGATTAGGCACCTCGGCACCAAAGTTGGTCATGCTTTCGTCCCTCCAGATTAAACGGGACACAAGAAAGCGACCATATCACTCGGGTCAGGGTGACACAACACACTCTTCTGTTCAACAGCAGGGCCCGACAGCTTTCACTGGTTTACCCCTGCCGCATCATAGAGGTGCCCTGCCCATCCCTTAGAACACACCCAAACATCCCATTATCCTTTCACAACACCTCTCCACTCATTCCTATCACCAACAAGAGCTCTAGCTTCCACTATATTTAGACCTCAAAGTTGAAAGGGAAAATAGACGCAAAATTTATTGCGATCATCATCAATATTGACCGATAAGAAATGTTTTTTCGTGATAAAACTTGTTTTGTCGCCCAGGCCAAGTTGTATTATAAATAAAGAGTATTTAAAAGAAGTTGGCTGTTGTTACTGTTTTTTTGACATGTTGTGCATTACACAATTGATGTTGTTCACCAAGGACTGGATGTACAACTCCAATGATTTCTTTTGTTTCATTACTGCAAAGTTAATGAAAGCTGAGCTGAAATTGCAATTATTCGGCAGGCCCAAAATAAAAAAAAAATAAAAACCTGTGATATGTGAAAAGGTATATGTTTACAATGATTATGCAATCAAAAATGCTACAAAACATTGGTATCAAAGAACAAAACCTTTTACAGGTCCAAGTATTAGTTCAAAATAATATAGGTACCATATAACTTTATTTACTTTTCACCAATACCTTTTCTCTTGGGGACTGTTTAGCCAACCAGAATGAAGTACACAATGCATGATGAAAATGTTGAGGCAGTGAGACCGTGAAAGGTGAATCGTGTTTTATTCAAGGATTTTTGGACCACAAAAAAGAGAGATAAAAATGGGTCTTAAGTCACAGCCATTCTGCTACATTTTATTTTTTTAATGTTTTTTCGTGCGACCCAGTGTTGTTTGGTCACAAGACCATTACTTCCCACGTCATGATTTATTTAGTGAACCAAGAAGTCACACATTAGGAAGAATGTGGCCCGCAGTAGGAACAGAAGTTTTAAAGTCTATGTAGCACATGAGGGGGTGACTAATGATTTCTGTACAGTGCATAAGCAACAAACATTGCCCAAAACAAAAGGGTAAGCAGGAGGATGTAGCTTTTAAAGACATAACAACAGAGAACTTGGGTTTTTATTGTCATGTTTAGGAATCATGACATTTATTGGTGCATTGGATGAGTTTGAGAAAATGTGCATTGGAGACCACGACCCTTCCCTTTTTGTGGTCATCTTTATTATCCGATATGATCTCTTGACTTTAAAATTCAGACATACGGCTGTCACAAATATGACATATTCGTCTAATTGCAAATATTTTTTTATATTTTTCTATTCGCGATCAGCATCTTAGTTTTCTCTCCATCCCTTGTTGTGACTGCCCTTGACTGAAATGTCAAGGAAATTACGTTAACCTGCAACGAAAGCACACTCAGAAGCAGACAAAAACGGCACTCTGTGTGTGTGTGTGGTCATCATACAAGGTCAATTTTTAGTTTCAAAACCATGCACACATTTTGGTTTTACACTGAGCAACAGCAGTAAGCCTCAAAATACAGAAGAAGCAGTCTGCAGACTTTGTCTGTAGAAGGTGCCAGTGAAAGGGGCTAACACAACCAATCTCAAAGAGCGTTTGGAGTTATTGCACCAGGTACAATTTGCCAAGCTAGTACGCAAAGGAATCCAGAGGTTTCAGCTTATCAATAAGATTTACGGGAGGTTTACCGACGAGCCATGACATACAGTGCTGTTCAAAATAATAAAACCCCTGGTTTTTAGTATATTTTTTATTGTTGCATGCCAGACAAGTTACCAATAGCCATGGGTCTTGTTTGTTTCTCAGAAAACAAACAAGAACCAGCATTCATAATTGGCACTGCTTAAAGGTTATGCAATTGGGCAAATAGTTTAAATGGGTGTGTTCAAAGAAATAGAAAAGTGGCAACCAATCTCTGACTTCATCAATTTTAGGGAAAAAAAATAAAACAGGTGTGACTCAGATGTGAATCGGGTGCCGCCTATTTAAGGATGATGAAGCCAGCACAGGTCGAATATGCATTTAAGGAAAATGGGTCATTCGAGACACTGCTCTGAAAAACGGCGTTCTTTGATTAAAAGGTTGATTGGAGAGGGAAGAACCTATAAAGAGGTGAAAAAAATTGTTTGCTGTTCAGCTAAAATGATCTCCAAGAAAACGGAAGACAACTCTTAAAATGGACCGCAGAATAACCAGAATAGCAAAGGCTCAGCCAATGATCAGCTCCACGACGATCAAACACAGTCTGTAGTTACCTGTAAGTCCTGTGACAATTAGAAGATGTCTGTGTGAAGCAAATCTATTTAAGAATCCCACACAAAGTCCCTCTGTTAAAAAAAAGGCATGTGCAGAAGAGGTTACAATTTGCAAACAAACATATCAACTAGCCTAAAGAAAAATGGAGGAACATTTTGTGGACTGATGAAAGTAAAATTGTCCTTTTTGGGTCCAGGGCCAGCAAACCGTGTGTAAGACGACCCCCAAACTCAAACCTCAGTACACATTGAAGACAGTGAAGCATAGTGGTGCAAGTATCATGGTCTAGGCATGTTTCTCCTACTCCGGTGTTGGGCCGATTCATCACATACTAAGCATCAGGGATCAGTTTGTGTATATCAAAATACTTGAAGAAGTTATGGTGCCTTGTGCTGAAGAGGACATGCCCTTGAAATGGGTGATTCAACAAGACAATGACCACAAACACACCAGTAGGCAAGCAAAGTATTGGTTCCAAACCAATGAAATTAATGTTATGGAGTGGCCAGCTCAATCCCCAGACCTCAATCCAATCGAGAACTTGAGGATTGATATAAAAAAATTCTGTTTGTGAAGAAAAACCAAGAAATATAAATGAATAGTGGGATGTTGTTAAGCAATCATGGAGTGAAATAACAGCTAAAAGGTGCCACAAGTTGGTTGACTGTATGCCACACAGATGTGAAACAGTTATACAAGACTGTGGTCATGCAACTAAATATTAGGATTCCTAAATTCTACCTTTTTTGGGAAATACAAAATAATTTTAAGATTGTACAATCAACAGCAGACACTGCTCTTTTTTTCAAACACACCCCTTTGAACTAATTGCCCAATTTCAAAGCCTCGGAGGAGCCTATTATGAATGCTGGGTCTTGTTTGTTTTTTGAGAATCTACTGCACCTACTGGTAACTTGTTTGGCATGTAACAATAAAAAATATACTAAAACTTGAGATATCCTGATTAGTCACATTGTACTGCTATCATTTTGAACAGCACTGTACAAACAAGACCGTGTAAAATGTTGCACATTAAAAGACAGTATTACACGGTACATTGCGACTGAAATAATGCCGTTTACTACGGTTGACAAACCAGCGTTCAAAAACATGCTGTATGTTTAATAAGCTGTACGAACAGCAGGGCAAATATATTTTAAGTTTACAAGTTCATATTTACGTTAATGTCATATTTTGACAGTTTCTAAAATGAACTGTGTTTACTTAGTTACATTACTCCTTTTACTGTTTACCAGTCTTTGTTCCAAAGCCTAAGAACTTGAAGAAAATAGACATTTGTTTACTGCTGTTATTTTCATTCACTTTAATTGGGTTGAAATCTTTAAATTCATTTTAAGTGCGTGTGTTGAAATTAGGGTATTATTTTCATCTGTGTACCTCATTTTTGCACTCTGTTAAATATTGCACCTCATACTGAAAAGTTAAGTCAAAGACCTTACCTTACCTGTGCATTGTTCTTCAAAAGGTTTTAACATTCTGTTTCAAGATGTGCAAAACTTAGAGACATACCCAAAAAGACTTGTGGCTGCGATCGCAGCAAAAGGTGGTTGTGCAAAGTATTAACTCAAAGGGGCCAAATTTTTTGCAATGCCTTCTTTTTTTCTTTAATGTGTTGCCCCTGTGGCTTTTATTTTTCTCTTTAACCACAATATAAACAAACTGGACTGGACTGCCAACACAGAAGCTCTATGTAGGAAAGGGCAAAGCCGACTTTACTTCCTCAGAAGGCTGGCCTCCTTCAACATCTGCAAAAAGCTCCTGAAAATATTCTATGAGACAGTAGTGGCAAGCGCCCTCTTCTATGCGGCAGCGTGTTGGGGAGGCAGCGTCAAGAAGAAGGATGCCTCTCGTCTCAATAAACTGGCTAGGAAAGCGAGCTCTGTTGTAGGCAAAGAGCTGGACAGCCTAACAACAGTAGCTGAGAGACGAGCACTGAAAAAGCTGAGGTCAATCATGGACAATCCATCGCATCCACTACACAGCATTATCTCCAGACAGAAGAGCAGTTTCAGCGACAGACTGCTGTCACTGTCTTGTACTACGGACAGACTGAAGAGATCTTTTCTTCCTCATGCCATGAGGCTCTTTAACTCCACCCGGCAGAGTTAAGGCCCACATTAAACCACACCACCTACATTGGATATTACCGAATCTTACTGCAATATGTATTCTGTGTAGCACTATTTAGTTACTCTATATAACACGCTACGGTGGGCATTTGCACGTCACACTGGGTATTTGTATATTGTATTCTTTTGGCTTATTATTGTACTGTTCTCAGCTCAGGGATGCTGCTGGAAATGTGAATTTCCCTTCGGGGATTAATAAAGTATCTATCTATCTATCTATCTATCTAAAATGTTGATTACATTTGGTTTCTTCTCACTATTGTGTCTCACATGTTGTTTATTCTTAATAAATATTTTGGGTTATCTATAAGAGGCAAGTGGAAACCTGCAGGTTTCGAGAGCGTTCAACATTCAGGCCTAGGTGTTGTGGAATGGTCATCCTAGAACAGGGGTCGGGAATCTATGGCTCTCGAGCCATATATGGCTCTTCCTATGAGTACCTGTGGCTCAGAGACAAATTTGATTGCATGCAAATTTTCTCCATCTTGTTCAAAACTTGAGCCATTAATCCTGTTCAGATACACGCAAAGCCAAACCAAAGCTGAATTACACAGCAGTACTTCACAGAATAAATAGGGCACGTTTTTCACTACAATTTACAGTCAAGGTGTCACAAAAAAAAAACTTGTTTTGGCTGTACAATGCTAAAAGATCTTTTATATAAAAGCTCACTATATAATCTGTGTTCAGTGTTCAGATACCTTGTGATGAAATCCACAGGACAAACTGTAAATACGCCAAAACACCGGAAGAGAACTTAAAGTTATTTGATTGGGTGAGTGGGAGGGATGGATGGAGCTATGCAAAAAGTGCAAGCACTCCCTCCCATCTCTCGCCCTAATCCATCTGCGCCAAAGGTAAGCACATCAGGCTCCCTGCTTGCAGAATGTTGTGACGTTTTTACAAAATAACTGCTTGCATGTGGTTTTAAAACCAATATGTATGAAAAAAAGGGTCAAAATTAGTTTAACCGATCTTGAGTAATTGCTAGAAAGAGACAAGTTTAAAGTGGTATGTTTGTTGATTTTGGGACACGGGCTCTGGCACTATTCTCTTTTCATAATTTTTATCAAATCATCAAAAATAAATGTGCTGAAGACTAAGCTTTTGTCTGGGGCGCGGGTTTAGCAATTTAGTAAATATGTCTCATTATATATGGTGTGGCTCTTTCCCAAAATAAAATTAATATATTTTGCTTTTATGGCTCTTTGAGTCAAAAAAGTTCCCGACCCCTGTCCTAGAAGGAGGGGTAACCTCATGTGCGGTGCCTCCTCAAGGGTTCTTCATTTTCCTCATGCTGTGGTTTTTGAGTTTTTCCTTGCCTTCATGTTGGTTTTAGATCAGGGGATTGTGTCATAATAGTCTGTAGTTTGCAATTATCTGTGTTCTGTGTAGCCCATTGAGACTCCTTGTGATCAAGGGCTTTACAAATAAAAATGACTTGACTTAACCTTACAGGCTGAAATACGGCATTGTCGCAGTTGTTTTAATAAATGGAACAGAATGATAAGTTAGGAAGGAGTTCCTGATTATTCCTTAACTTAATTTCTTACCCTTAAACTGCTCTTCCCCATTAAAGTGTACAGTAGGCCTATATGTAATATTAAGCTCATGTTATCCGAATAGCATATAATGCAGAGGGGAAATAATTAACAATATATTCATCAATCGTGATTATTTGTGTGAGAATTATTTGTCTCCAGAAATTCCTAATCGGACAGCCCTATTCTGATGTCCGAGGAATGTTTCTTGGATGTGTGGAAACGAAATGGAAACATTTATAAATGCCACCAACCTAATGACTCTGGAACAGGAGCATTTTTTCCACCACCTTTTACCCCGATTCTCACTTATTCACTGACTGAATGCCTTTAATTCCAAACCCTGATATATGCGCCACTGTGAAAGAGGCTGCATGAATGAGGGTTGCTGTCCGCTACAGGCTTACGCACAGAAACGTGTCACTGAAAATGGCTGCAGGCTGTCAATGTGCTGGACAAAGACAGTGCCTTGAAAAAGGCAAGAATGTGAGGTCAGCAACTGACACAGGGCTCTTCTGTTGGGCAGCAAAGACAGCATAGAATAATGTAGCTAGTAATGAAAAAGATAAGCAGTGCTGCTCGGGCTGAATTCATGCATAGTACGGGGCTACTGGAACTTTAATATGGATGTAAAGGCCTCATTAGCATGTGCATTCGGTCAATCTGACAGGAAGTTGTTTGTGATTGATTGTCAAACAAAACTGGTGTCCTCTGGGATCACATACATATGTTGCTTTATGTGTTTCTGTCTCATTGAATTTACTGCTATATCATTAAAAAATTCAACATGTGTCCTTGGAATTAGTCTGTGAGGTCATTACAATTGAGCTGACGTAACTGTGCCATACGTGTTTTGTACTCACCAGGGAACATATTAAATAATTAGGTTAGGAAAAAGTTGATGCACCATCTCTGCCACAGAATGTTCTTCACACAGTCACAGCCATCAGTTTGCGTAAGAATGAGTGGGCACGATTTTTTTCAACAGGGAAAAAAGAAGATAAATTGCCATGTGTCCACTGCAAAGCAGAACTAACGTACCACAACGGCATATCTAATGGCCAACATAATTTAATACAGCCTGCAACTGCTAGGTAGAACGTATTGTAATGGCCCCTAGGTGGTCATGCTACTGCTTATGCACATTCAATTGTTGTATTGAACAATCGGTAGATAAATAAAAGCTCAAGAGCTGTATTGATATACAAGCTGCTACGGCCACACTTTTTGCCCGGGACTCTTGCAACTTCTATCTACTAATCTGTGTGTTCACAACAGCCTACTCTAGTTATTTTGTCAACTCCCTTGTCACTCACAAGGCCAGTTCCAAGCTATAAAATTGCTAATGTGTAATTGACGTTAAAGAAAAATTAGTTTTCTTTCTTTAAGTTTGTTTAATATCTGGGTTGTGAGATTGGTAAAACAAGAGTTGGAGCTGAGCAGTTCCGTTGTTTTTTTTAATTTTGAATAATCCAGGCACAAATGAGGTGGAGAAAAAAGTGCACGATCAAAATGTCTGACAATCACTTTTATACTAGGAGGCCATGCTATGACAACAAATAAAAAACAAAGAAATCCCTACGTCACACTAACCCTTTGTTTAGACCGGGTCTGGCCAGTACTGAAAAAACAAAAGGCCTTCTTCTAACTGCAATCAAATAAAACTACTTGAAAGTAGATACTGGATAACAACCGAATTAATGGATATATATTTCAGGAAGTAAAGACGTTGGGAACGTAAACCCCTTAATAAACGAGGAATAAGTACTTAAAAGTCAATTGTTGGTCATTTCAGACATCCACTTTGGTTTGTACAAAATAAGAATTGACGTAAAGTGTGAAAACGCAAATTTACTTTTTTTGTGTTTTTAATAAAACTTACTATTTGTAAGTAGGAGGTTCCAAGGCCAGTTATTTGCCAAGTCTTTGGAAAATAGCGCAGTATTAATACTTTGTTTTCTTATTAGATACATTGGCAAATCCGGAGCCTTTTTTGTCATTGAAGTTTTCTCCTTTCTTGTTTTAAATGACGGGTCTACCCCTAATAACACCAGAGTCGCCCGCAGACAGGTTCTGAGAATGGCTCACCAATGAAGGGTCATTGTAATTTTCTAAGAAATGTAATTTCTAACTGGCATGATTTTTTGTGGTTGACAAAACCTGTTTCAACTCTACTTAAAAAAAAATCACAACCTGGTTATAACACAGTAACTAAATAGTAATAACATAATGCGTTAGAAATGTGGATTAAACTGGTGCCCATTTGCACATGTAGGTAACAAAAAGTAGATCTCAGCTCATGTTTTAAATAATGCTCTTTTGTAGTATACAGGGTTTGGGAACACATTTTTCAGTTTATGGACAAAATAATCCATTGATTCATTTATTATTAGAATGATTGTTTGTGGCAACACATGACTCCTCCAAACTTCAAAAACACAAATGAAATACTATAGTACTATAGTACCATTTGACTTTATGGGCTCGCATGCATTAGCATCGGAGATTCACCAATGTTTTTATGATCCAATTTTTACGAGTCAATAAAAGCCCCCTGCAGCCAACAGCCCCCTACTCAGACCTTTTAAATCTATAAGGTGTTTTAATCACAAGAAACCATCATTAAGTGTAATTTAAAAAACAAAAGCACGCATCCATGCAGTGGTCCTCCTGGGCGGCTGGGATCTCATCACAGCTAATGGAAACCTCTCAAACAATTCATTAAACCGCTGGCAGAGACTCTAATGGAGAATTTCAACTAAGATCCAGTTAGAAGATGGGTGTGGCCACCAGCTATTCATATGGAGGAGCCATTCCCTCGTTTTTTCTAACCCACCCCCGAAGTCAGGTTGCACATGAAGCGCAGAAACAGGCAGCAGTGTGCTCTCAGAGGGGTGTGTGCTCTTCCATATTAATGACAAAGACAGAAGGAGCAAGAAGTCGCCATCGTACACTCATTTGCTTGAAAAGAGGCATCTTCACAATTCAGTCTGCGGGAGTCCTCAGGAATCCAGTGAAAGCGAGTGGGGGCTGTGTCAATGACAAAAGATGAAGCAATCTCACTTTTTTTTGTCCTGGAAACAAGGCCTGCCCAATTTCTTGGTCTTTCACTAAAAAACCCAGGCCTTCTATCTACCTTTGTGCATGTCAATGGGAAGTCTCCCGCATAATGCCAGCAGCACTACAGCGGGGCAGAGTGAACTCTCTGCCTTTATTTCTAAAACAATGGTCCCTCACTGAGATAACAAATGGACCTTTTTTTTCGTACAACAAAGAAGACCTCGTGGCTAATAAATAATAATAATAAAAATAATGGCAAGAATGCAGTAATCTTACTGGGTTTAACCCCTTAACGTTCAGACGGCCCGCCAGCGGGCTGTCAGACCGATGAGAAGCAAATACATGTCTTCAGGATGTCACCAGTCACTGAAATATGTCAGAACACATATAACTGGAAAGCTTATACTCATGGAATTTACGATATTATGACCATTTTAAATGTGCTCATTGCAGAAACATTACAATCAGGCTGAAACGAGATAAGTGAAACCTGTAAAGCCAGTATAGCTCACCAATAACATGCTCTGGTAGTCAACTGACATGATTCTCCGCAAACGTGGTCCCGCTACATTCACGATGGTCCAGTGAATCCAACAGTGTCAAATATTTACTACAGAACTCAAGATAATGCAGACATATTAAAAAAATCTGCGTAAAAGTATTTCTGCATTGTTTGACGATGTTTGTTTTGCCTCATAAATCCCTTTTAAAAGTAAACAAACTCGTAGACATGATTTATAATATGGCCTTTAGCTTCTGACCTTTTGATTGGAACCACTCTCGACCATGTTTTACAGTCCTTAGCGTTAAAAAAACAGACATGGCCTACTTGGGTTTCAAAATCTTTAGCCATTAGTGAGATTCAAATGTTGATTGACACACAGGTTAGCTGAACAAATTCACTGGGACCAAGTAAGGCTTCATGCTATTGTCCCAGCTGTTTTCCAGCTAAGATGCTAATGCTACACTTTTCTGCAGGCATGTAATTGTAAAAAAAATTAGGAGAGAATAAAAACCTTCTATTTCTGTGTGTTCCAACTTAGATTACTCAATGTCAGCAGTACTTGCAGTAATTATTTCAGTTGGGACAAAACATTAGTGTTACTTATGAAAGGAGATCAAAATCGTCCATATTCTCCAAACGGTTCAAGAACAGCATTCAATTTACTTTGGGTACCTCTCGGATTGGGATTTCAGGTGAATTTTACAGGACTTTTAAGGGGTTAACACCATAATACAGAATGCTGTCCTAAGAATTTGAACCTTTTGGACTCAAAGAAAACAATAACTCTATGATTGTACCGTACTCTGATTATAAGCAGAAAAGCTTAAATATTCTGCTGACACATTAAGGGAACTTCTACTAGCACTTAAATCGCAATCTTTCTTAAAAAGGTTTAGAATTTTATTAAACATTTGCGAGCCCTTTGTTTCTTCATAACCCCAAGTTTAGTTTCCACAATTATCATGTTTTGCTTCTCCCTTTAGCATCACTGGTGACCTTAAGTTTACAAAGAAAATACGATTCTGAACTGAATAAAGAGGAAGGCATTGTGGGAGGCATTTCAGAGGATAGTAATTATGTTTTAAAGATTGAATTTTTTGAGGGTCACAAAAATATTTGTTGTTGATATCGTACAGTGAGGAAAATGCCATGAAGCAGGGCCGAAAAACACCTTGTTCCAAACAGTAAGGTGAAAACGTCATCAGGCGCGGACGCCGTATCCCCGGGGTCAACTAGACTACATAGAGTTAGGTTTAAAAGTGAGCAAACATAAACCAAGTTTTATTACTTCTGTAAGACAAACATTACATTGAATTCCACTAAAATGAAATATTTTTCCTTGCTTTGCAGATCAGCTAGAAGTCAAATGGTGCCTTTTCTTGGTTAGGGGGCAATAATAGCACTCTTTTCAACACAAGTCAAGTCAAATTTATTTTATAGCCCTTAATCACAAATAATTCTCAAATACACTTTAGACAATGTACTTGTATTTGAGAACTAAATGGTAGGGGGTAATGATAATCTATAAGGGTATTATTATGACCTGTAATTTAGATTTTAAAATGTCAAGTGTGTTATTAAAAATAATTGAATCATGTATTGTATACATACTGAATAATCAATCCTTGCTCTCCAAACATGGGAGAAAAGTACAGGCTGAAATTGGGCAAAGTGATGCTAGAATAAAGGGAACACACATATATGTCATTATAAAAATAATAATAAACAAATAATAATAAACACCTCTCCCAAGAACTGTACACCCATTTTTCTGTCAAGTACCTACTAAGAAAAGTGGATGCCCGAGAGGCTTTTTCAACAGGGATACGTATATTTCATTATAAAAATAATAATAAAAAAATAATGATAAACACCTCTCCCAAGAACTGTACATCCATTTTTCTGTCAAGTACCTACTAAGAAAAGTCGATGCCTGAGAGGCTTTTTCAACAGGGATAACAGGTAAAAAAAGGTGAACGTGTCCCGAAGCAAAGCTTTGAAAAAACGGGTCGAGGCAATCACTAAGGTGTAATTAAGATTTACTCGCTGCTGTTTTACTGACGATCCTGAGTGTCGAGGGCGAACAAAAGAGCTTCCGTTTCAGATTGAATTATTCCCTGGGAAACATCATCTTATTCTTTCAAGGTAATGTTGGTCATTAGTCATCCCATTCTGACACAGAGGATGTTCAATGTTTTCATGAAACAATATTGTTTTCCTCAGTTTTCATGCTAGGGATAGTCCAACTGGGATAAGTCAGATTTTTGAGACGATCAAAAATAGTTGTTTACATGCCTTGAGAAAAAAGAAAAAAAGGACGTCTCTGCATGACATAAAAAAAAGGATAATTTCATTAATGTCAATTACCAAGTTCAACAAAGTACCGTGTTTGTAACTTCTGTGCTCCAAAAGTGAGCTACATTGCTGTGTCCCTTGTGTTGTCCGGGTGTTCGTACGTGGTTCACCCAAAACAACGATTTACACTATACATGGATGGGTAAAACTGTGGCACCCATTCTATATGGACCGTTTATTGTGAGGGCACACAATAAAACAGAAAAGCCCCGATAAATTCAACCATTTGCATGGATTATTCGCAGGGTTGGGTAGGGTTACTTTAACTGATTACTTTCATCTGGGCAACCAGCTCGGTAGCCTAGATGGTAGGGCGCCCGCTCAGAGAATGGGAGGTCGCTGGTTCAAGCCTCGGCCGAGTCATACCTAAGACTTACAACATTGGTACCCATTGCCTCCCTACTTGGCGCTCGGCATTAAGGGTTGGAATTGGGGGGTTTGGTCACTCCCAACACAGCAGTTGGGTCTAAAAAACCCGGCGCCGATCGAAGGCGACGAGTCACGTCGATAGCTTCGCGTGACAAAATGATTTCCGGTAGATATCATGTTGATGGTTGATACTGGCTGAATAATAATAAATTACTTTTGGATTACTCCAATACCAAATATGCTAATAAAAGACAAAAGAAACTAAATATGAATAAAATTACTAAATTTTGTGCAGGCTTGGGGAGTAACGGAATACATGGAACGGCAAAAATGATGTTGGCAAGCTGTTTAGATTTACTTTCATTTTGTTTCTGTCTCATTTTATGTTAGTTTTGCCGAAGATCAAAGAGATCAAAGCCAGGAGAGAAAGCTTACCACGTGTTGTGAGTCATAATTGTATTCATATTTAGTTTCTTTTGTCTTTTATTAGCATATTTGGTATTGGAGTAATCCAAAAGTAATTGAAAGTAATCCAGTTAAAGTAACCCTACCCAACCCTGATTATTCGTCATGTAATACAGTTCCAGAGTGCGCTGCATCCCCAAAATATCGCAGGTGGAGGAAATGCACAATCGGATTACTTAGATGCATAAACATGCACAAGTAATCGGAAAATTAAATCACCCAACCATTGCAATTAGAATACTCACAATCGGGGTAAGACCTTAATCGGATTTCTGTGGACATTTCATGGTTTTACATGCTCGGATACTGGTCATAGTGCGTTGTCAATTAGATTATTGTCTTCATGTAAACATACCCCAGTATTGCCCCAAACCAGCGGTAACATCAACTGGCTTTGTAATCAAATGATTAACAATGATGGGTGAAAGCTGAGAGTCATGTAGCTCATGGTGAGTGATGGCAACAGAGCACGCTTCTTCCAACAACTGTATACACAACAACGGAACCAGAAACATACGAGTGTGGCACTCCGTGGCTACTAAAACAAACCGCATGTGCACCGAAACCACCTGTTTGTCTAAGATTATGGAGCTAGTTATAGGAGGATAAAAAGTGTGCAACTGGGACTGTGTAGTGATGCACATGGTGGCCACAGTGCATGCCCATATTAAGCGTGGGTTACATCAAGGTTACTCTTTTAATGCGAATGGGAACTTAAATGTTAATGTAATTTGCATTCAGCTAGACCTTTTATCATTACGGCTTAAAATTGAGTGCTGTCGCGTGCCGAAAACACATTTGCCTGTCTGTAATTAGGTACTGGAGCCTGTCAGAAAAGAAATGCTCAACAACATAATAGACGATGAGCAAACACTGGAAAGCTGCAAGGGGCAAGGGGGTGTAACGAACAATTAACTTGTGTAGAACTGATTCATGGCAGTTGAGAAGAAAAAAAATGGTCGAAATGAAAGTCACATCATGTGCAGGGAGTTCTAAGATAGACGGGTGGACAGACGGATGGATGGGTGGATGGTTGGATGGAAATTGTAATTCTGGTGCATTCATTCTATCTAGCTATCTATCTACCTTAGTCATATCCCTCAAGAGGGGTGACCGACAGCAAGACAAACACATACAATCACAAAGAAAATAAAAAAGGGGAAAAAATAGCAAAAAAACCCACACAAACATTTTTGGACCATGGCCAACCCAAATGCCCAAACAAATTAGGCACCTCGGCACCTTGGTCATGCTTTCATCACTCCAGATGAAACGGAACACAAGAAAGCGACCATGTCACTCAGGTCAGGGTGACACAACACACTCTTTTGTTCAACAGCAGGGCCCGACAGCTTTCACTGGTTTACCCCTGCCGCATCATAAAGGTGTCCTGCCCATCCCTTAAACCACGTCCAAACATCCCACTATCCTTTTACAACACCTCTCCACTCATTCCTATTACCAAAAAGAGCTCTAGTGCATTCATATATATATGTACCACAGCCATATCCCCCTAGTGGGAGGTGGCTGAAGTCATTTCTGACTCTTTTTGGGAGATTGATTAGGAGGAGGGGATTCCCAGCCCCCTCGCTCAACCCAACTGAGGTGTTGGGAATCCTTAGGTGACCAAACACCCCAATTCCAACCCCTAATGCTGAACGCCAAGCAGGGAGGCAACGGGTACCAATGTTTAAGTCTTAAGTATGACTCGACCGAGGCTTGAACCACAACTTCCCAGTCTCGGGGCGGGCGCCATACCCTAAGGCCACCGAGCTGGTGCATTCATACTTATAACAATTTAAAAAGGTCCAAAAGAATAAAATATCAGCTTTTTTTTTGTTTACAAGCACCCCTAGGGCATCATGTTAATCTGTTAATAAACAACGGGGTAGACTGCTGGAAGTGTGAATTTCCCTACGGGGATGAATAAAGTATCTATCTATCTATCTATCTATCTATCTATCTATGTAATGTCTTCATGGTCAATTCTAAAATATGTCCTACTTTGGAATGAAGGCATGTTAATTTAAGAAAAATGTATTTTTTAAAAGTCCCATCTATCCAGGAAAGAAAGCACAAATCAAATTAAAAGAATTACTCTCAGTAAGTACAGTATTTTCTTTCCTTCACTGGCAGTGTCTAATGCAGTGTGTATTTTGAGAGATGTACTTGGGGATCACAGAACGTGTTGTTTACACATACTCCTAGAGAACTTTGCATATCATTACCTTATTATCATTTTATTCCCATATTTATATTCAGTAAGGCTTCAGCAGGCAACTCAGGATTTAAATAACCATGAGTGTGATATCCAGCTGTGCTCGGGAATCTGCAACTCTACCACTAAAAGGAAGTTGAACTGAACGCCTGCCACTATTTAATTTACAACGGGAGCCTTCCTGTTAGAATTTGCCGTTCTTGTTTGGGGCGGAACATGCACGTTGTTTAAAATATCTTCCAACGAAGATTTATATCTGATGTTGAAGCCTTGAAAAAATGTGAAGGTGTCAACATGATAAACAGTTTGCACACTCAATGCTGTTGCTCGAAGACAGATATTATTTATACGAGTATGAAGTGCACTCGTGTACGCCTATTTTTTGTTACAAAAAATCTGTAAAAAATTTAGCTTGGCTTTTTCTCAGCTTGAACTTTACAATTGGAATCGAACCTGAGTTGCGGCAGTGAACTGGCGAATCCTAACCACTGGACAACCAGTGATGTAAAAAATGAAACGGTGTCAGATTTCATCTCATCCCATCATTTAACCCGGAGGAGCTGGGAATCGAACCTTCCCATAAAAATAGTGTGCGTGTAGTCAGCAATATATTTAGACTGATTTTAAATACAAATTAAAAGGGAAAAGAATATCCCAAATGTAATCTTAAATGCAAACATTTATCACTGGCCAAAAAGCCTGAAATGTATAGGGAATCTTTAAAAGTGACTTCACAAGACTGTTCAAGGCTTAACAATGCGTCAAAGCAGCACCATGACTGCCACAATCCCCCGAGTGACTTTCATTTTGGCATCCCGGTGGCTTTGTGTTTCCCCGTGTGAGATAATGGGTCTGCTGTCGCGCGTGCTCGGCTTATTGCCTGACATTCCCTGCAGCAGGAATCCATCAAAAACCCGGGCACCACACGGCTGTTGACACTTGAAACAAGCCACTTTACACCTTCAATTCATTCACAAACAAACATATGCAAGGTGTGAGGAACATAAGATCCACCTAAAGAGTAATACGGATTATCAGGATTATTAAATTAAAGTAGTTATATGGTAATAACAACAGTGTTTGAATTTTTCGTTCAATTTAGAATTTAGCCCAAAATATTGCACTTTACACCGATAACACTGGCAACCTGATGATGAAGGTGCTGTATCTGATCCGGAGTCTTCTGCTACTGGTAAGAATGGAAGACAGTACTTTCTGTTTCATGTGGGGGGAGCAAACCCTTACCCGAAAACACAACCTGAGAAGGATGTGTGCCGCCAGGCTATACAAAGTGGATCTCTGACGACCCAGGCGGTTAAGGGATTTGTGATCTGTGATTGTGATGTTATTAAATACAAAAAAAAATTACTGAAATTAAGGGTGTACTGGACTGTCTCAGAAAATTGGAATATGGTGGTAAAGCTATTTAAAAATTCTGTGATGTATTTAAAAAAAACAAATATGTCATACATTCTGAATTAATTACAGATCCAATAAAATGTTTCAACCCTTTCATTTTGTTGACTACTGCCTCCAGCCTACAATATTACAATAAAAGACTTGAAATAGCTGAGTTGTAATGCATCCAGATTGTATGACATTTTTGTGGCTTAAGATGAGTATCTGGAAGAATTGTATTAGTCTGGAAATACCCAATAAAATTACAGTCAAGCATAGAAATTTCCATACTGCCGTACTAGGAAGGAGTGGTACTTAGGTCTTGGAGAAAAAAATGCACTCTGCAAAACCAAAAACCAGTTAAAATGATTTCTCAAGGGACTTGTTTCGGTAAATCAGAAGAAAAGAATAATTCCTCAGAAAGGGAAAGCATTTGGATTTAACGGTTCAACTGTATATAGTTACGGAGCCAATTATTTGCTGGCTGAGGCATACAAAAAACTAAGACGAGCAAGCTGATATGCTTGGCGAATCTCTTTTTAGTAGGAACGGGGGGAAAAATGAAGTACATATGCAGCATTTTTATTCAAAGACCAGACAATCTTGACAGGACTGCATCTGAAATTTCCACAAAGGCAAAGCCTCCATGATTTTAAGTGATGGAAGCAGGAAGAGAGATTTGAGAAGGGGGCCCATCTGCTTTCTTGTGAAGAGGAGACAAGATGGGACTTGCACAAAAAGCTGTGCACAACTTGCCCACCGTGTTATGAAGCCTTTAATTAAAAGGTACCGACAACATCCTGGCGCGCAAGTCTGGACAGGACCCAGCGTGGGATGAAAGCGAGGATCCATCTCAGGTGAAATTGGGTGGGTGGGTGAGACCCACCCACTCTCGGCACTCGCTCCCAAAACCCCCTCCCAGGCTAAGTCCATTAGTGGTGGAAGAGCCCCACTTGCTTGACAAGTAATACCAGCTGTGACACCGAGTGCAGGATGGATGTGCGTTCTGTGGTAAGGGAGGGGTGAGGCGGGTGGGATTTGGATGGTTGGGGGTAGGGTGGAGATGAGAGGGAACAAAAAACATCTTCCAGACTGTTCCCGGAGAGATTTAGGGCTGAGTTTGACTTTTTATGTAGGCCTTAAAAACAAAGAACAAATAAGAGAATGGGTTGGCAGCGTTTGCAAACCTTTTTCATGGCCAAATTCAAGCAGTTTTTAAGTATTTTGCATTGCCCATAACAAATGTTCATAACTGATACGTAATCCTTGCACTAATACATATTTCGTAGTGTCCTGTTAAGATGTATCATGCACCTGTCCTCTTGGGCGCGACTCTTATTGGGCGATGGCGGTTTAAGGGACAATGCCATAAAAACTAATGGCAGCGGCTGTTAATCACCATGGAAGAAATGCAATGTCAAAGCAAAGCCATCAGAGAGCAGTGTCAGCGTCATTTTTAAGTTGTGAAACATGCCAACAAATAAAAGCATTTACAAGCGCTTAACACAAAATTCAAGCTCTTTTCTATTGAAAATACAACATTAAACTTTTTTTGAGGATTTCAAAAACCCGTCAAAACTCTTTCTTTGAGGTCACTGAGTGCTGCCTGTAAGAAGAACCAGAACATTTGATCAAATCTAAGCCAAATAATAAACCAACAGCTATCATTCACTGAATAGGGCACACAAAGTGAAATTGAAAGTTTCTGTGCTCAATTTCATTAGCGTTTGCTCCCGTCTATGGTGTATCAAATTTTCTTTTTCTTACTCACAGCACTCAATGACATCAAACTGTAGAGAAAAGAAAGTCAATTCTTCCAAATTGTAGCAAATGTGTGAACTAAGCAACAATAAATATGAACTTGTCAATTGAGCCACTATTTTTTTGCTGGCATGCAAACGTACTCTAGTACAGACAAACTCCATAACATGGCTCGCAGAATCTATGTGTGGCACCCCTGTTCAAAAGAATGTTTTTGTTGTTGTTGACTTTAATCCCTAAAACTAAATCGCCATATTGCTGCTAGCACATAATTTGTGCTTATCGAGATGTTCCTATCTTTGATAAACAATCTTTTTCCGTCAATCCCTGGTATAAACTGACATGAATTCCACTTTAACAATGCACGAGCACCTTGGCTATGTCACACTGTAGGGGGTAGAGCACGTAAAAGGCCATGACACCTCACATGACAATGTCATACAAACTAATGCCAGCAGCTCTTAATTACGAGGGAAGAAATGCAATGACAAAACAAAGCCACATGAGAGAGTGTCAGCGTCATTTTTAAGCACTTATTCTATTTTCCTTTACTTAAGTGCATTCTATCGAGTCAGTCTGTCGAGAAACATAGCCAAAATGTAAAGCATATACACACACTTGACCCTAAATTCAAGCACTTTTCGAAGCGTGATAACAGAACATTAAACAAACATTTTAAGGAATTAAATCACCCATACGAACGCTGTGTATGGCCACACATAATTCAGAATGAACCACATTTGATATGGCCTAAACAAAAGAGTTCCTAATCATGACTTGTTGCTTCAGTTTTCATCAAATTTCATGCAGCCCAGAAGAATGGACAAAAAAACAGTTCTCATTTGTTCACTCGCAATAAACAGCGTTTTGTGTATTTTTGCTACATTTATCAACTCGGACTGTTGTCCAGACTCCATTATTCAAATGAGCTTTTGCAGTTCTTGACACTCATCAATGTGATCGCTCAAAAGGAACTTCGAGCCGGACCGAGGCGACGACCATCTGTTGTGTGAACTTGCGTAGGTTTACACCGTCCTGCCTAAAGCACACACAGAGCAGCAGGCGAGGCCGTAAAAGTCTGACCTCGACCCGGTGCACTTATCCACGGCGTGAAGCGGTGAGGCATGGCACGCCGGTGCAAAATGCTCATTCGTTTCCTCTCAAATAAATGGAGCGGTGAGTCGCTACAGGGGGTTAATTTATAGCTAAAATCGCCAGGGTTTGCTTATTAACAAGCAGCCAGTTGCACAGAAAGAAAGTGAATGCTCTTGTTTGCCTGCAGGCAAGAAACTACGCTACCATTCAAATGTTTGGGGTCACCCCGACAATTTCGTGTTTTATATTAAAATGTCACTCCAATTTATCAAATGAGTCGTCCATTGTCTGTGTTCTTTTATCCTTGTTAATCCCTTCTTTCGGTTGGTCAGTCTCAAATATGGCTTTTTATTTTCCACTCTGCCTTGAAGGACAGCATGTCAGAGTCGCCTCTTCCCTGTAGATGTTGACAGTGGGGTTCCGTGGGTACTATTTAACCAAGCTGCTAGCAGAGGACCTGTAACGCGTCCATTTCTCAAATTAAAGACTCTAATGTACTTGCCCTCTTACTTGGTATTTGCAGCGGGGCCTCCCACCTCTCTTTCTACTCTGTGCTGTTCTCTGGCGGGAGTATTAAACCCCATTATAGGAGATCTTCTGTTTTTTGGGAATTTCTTGCACGGAATAACCTGCATTTCTTAGAACAAGAACAGACTGTTGAGTTTCACATGAAAGTACTGTTTTTCTGGCCATTCTGAAAGCTTAATCGCGCTATAAATGTGACGCTCCAGATACTTGACTAGCTCAAAGGAAGGTCAGTGTTATAGCTTCTTTAATCAGCTAAACTATTTTCAGTTGTGCCAACATCATTGCAGAAGGGTTTTCTAATCATCCATTAGCCTACAAACGTAGTTAGCAAACACAATGTATTACTGTTAGAACACGGGAGGGGTGTTGGTCCCAAATGAGCCTCTAAACACCTAGGTCAGGGGTCGGGAACCTATGGCTCGCGAGCCATATATGGCTCTTTCTATGAATATCTATGGCTCAGAGACAAATTTGATTGCATGCAAAATTTCTCCATCTTGTTCGAAACTTGAGTTGTTCATCCTATTCAGGTACACGCAAATCCAATCCAAAGCTAAGCACTCACTGTTTATATAGGGCATGTTTTTCACTACAATTTACAGTCAAGGTGTCACACAAAAAAGGGGGGAAAAAAACTCGTTTTGGCTGTACAACGCTAAAGAATCCTTTATATAAAAGTTCACTATATAATCTGTGTTCAGTGTTCAGATACCTTATGATGAATCCACAGAACACACTGTAAATACGCCAAAACACCGGAAGAGAACTTAGTCTTTTGATTGGGTGAGTGGAGGGATGGGTGGAGCCATGCAAAAAGCGCAAGCACTCCCTCCCATCTCTCGCCCTACGCCATCTGCGCCAAAAGTGAGCTCATCAGGCTCCCTATTTGCAGAATGTTGTGACGTTTTTACACAATAACTGCTTGCATCTGGTTTTGAAAAAATATGTATGAAAAAAAGGGTCAAAAGGAGTTTAACCGATCTTGAGTAATTGCAAGAAAGAGACAAGTTTAAAGTGGTATGTTTGTTGATTTTGGGACAGGGGCTCTGGCATTATTCTCTTTTCATATTTTTTATCAAATCATCAAAAGTAAATGTGCTGAAGACTAAGCTTTTGTCTGGGGTGCGGGTTTAGCAATTTTGTAAATTTGTCTCATAATATATGGTGTGGCTCTTTCCCAAAATAAAATTAATATTTTTTGCTTTTATGGCTCTTTGAGTCAAAAAGGTTCCCGACCCCTGACCTAGGTATTGCATTAAGAACCAGACACTTGCAAGTAAAATAGTCATTTCCAACATAAACAATTTTGGGGTGTGTATTTCTAATTAGTTTCCTGTTGTCTTCACTGGAAAAAAACAGTGCTTTCCTTAAAAAAATATGGACATTTCTAAACGACCCCAATCTTTTGAACGATATTGTGCAGAAGTCTGGGGCAATAATTACAAAAGTTCACTACAGCCCATTTTTATCCTCCAAAAACGTGCAATTAGAACCATACACTGGGTAGGATATTGAGATCATACTAATGTTTTATTTCTGCACTCCAAATTATTAAAATTAGATGATTTAGTAAAAATGTTCACTGCACAACTGCTATTTAAGGGCAACAAAAACATAGTGCCAGAAAACATCCATAAACTATTCATTCGGAAAGAGGGGAATTATAACTTAAGGGGCTGTAGTGAATTCATAATCCCAAAGGTGAGAACCACCAGGAAAAGTATGTGTGTGTCTGTGTGTGGAGTCAAGCTTTGCAACGGTTTGCAAGACGAGATCAAACGGTGTCCAACCATTCACTTGTTTAGGTTTAGATACAAAGGAACATTCCTGGCGGAATACAGATATGAGGAAAATGGGGTATGAGTGATACTAGAGATTGGGAATAGTGCGTCTTGTTAACTTTGTGTTATTGTTGATATTCTTATATCATAACTGTTATTATTAATATCATTACAATTGTTGTTATATCATTGGTGTATTTGGTGGGGAAGATGAAGGGGTAGGGAATATAAGCATATGCTTCTTACTACCCCTTTTCAAACATGTTATGTAACATTATTTTGTTGTTGAGTTATTGTTTTTGTTCTGTTTTTATTTTGATGTTCGAATAAAGTTTTCATTCATTCATTCAACGATAGTGTAAGTGACATCAACCGGTACTGCCGAACCAGTCCCTGCACCAGAAACATCATGCTGCATTGACATCCCTTTGAAAATCGTGCCACGGGAGCCCCCACTGACCTTTGAGACAAACTATCCGAGACAGTCTCGTCAAAGCCTCTGATCATAATCACAGTAATCCAAGACAAGATGTGCAGGAAGCGCCCTCCTGCTGTCTCAAAAATGAGTGGAACCACGTGAAGAACTGAAGAGACGCCAGAGGTGAAATCATAGCCTACACTCATGCTCATACAGTTCGGTCAGAGACACAAACGGTAGATAGCATCACATGATTCCCGGCATTAGCAAGTCATGTGCGAGCTATGCGAGTCAACCAAAGGTCGGAGACGTTTGGAAAAATAAAAAAAAAAATAAACCATTTTGATAATAATGTATTTTTTTTCTTGCCTTGACTTCTCCTTTATTGATAGTAGGTTGTGATGGACTGGTGAACTGAACCATTTGAACATGCTGATCGCTACTTTATAAAAATAATCGAGTGAGTTGCCTCCGAGCACGGCGGCGCGGTGGTTAGCGCATGTGTTGCACAGGTCATGAGATTGAACCTTCCTATGCGGAGTTTGCATGTTCTCCCCGAGCTTGCGTGGGTTTCCTCCTGGCACCCCGGTTTTGGCTGGTCCAAATTGTCCGTAGGTGTGAATGAACGAATGTCTCTGTGTGCCCTGCGATTGGCTAGCAACCAGGGTGTCCCCTGCCCACTGCCCGAAGTTAGCTGAGATGGGCTGCAGCACCCCCGCGACCCTACTGAGGATAAGCAGTTACCATGGTAGCTAAAGGTGTACAGATACAACCTTTGAACTTTCGATACAGACATTAAAGTATTGTAACTCTCAATACTGTACCAAATATTATTGACTAAGCCAATATCAGCAGGAAATATACCCGTTGTTTGATTTTGAAATTCAAATTTGGCACAACGGATTATGAATGCGTTTTCAAAGAATTTACACCCCTTGAGTTCATTCAATAGGCATTGACCACCATTTTAGTCGTGTGTCCCTCAAATGTAGGCGTGGCAAGGGCAAAAAGTTAAGTACAGTAATCCCTCGCTATAAGGCGAACCACTTTTATTTGTTGAGCAATTGCTTAAGCCAGTAAAAAAGGTTGTGGTCTTTAGTTTCGATGTATAATAGATTATTTAATTGTATGACTGTAGAAAAATACAAAGTTTCTACTTCAATTTCTCTTATCACTGTATCTTATTGGAATGTAGCCCCTGTGATAAACGATGGTTCAATACTTTCCATCTCTAAATAAAGAATGATGGTTTTAGAAAGTGAAACAGACCATATTAGAATAGAATAGAATATACCTTTATTGTCATTGTTACAAAATGGGTTACTATATTGAGACAATGAAATTGGGCATGACACTCCAGTTTCACACATTCACAGTGAGGTAAAAAGCCAAGAAGATAAAGGAACAGAGAAGATAAGGTTATAAAACAAGGAGGATAAGGCTATAGTTATTATATTAGTGTCAATATCTGTGATTTGGATCGATTCCCTCAAAATCCAACTGATTTTGGGCTGACACCAGATGATATCAGATTCGATATTGTATCGGCAGGGTTGGGTAGAGTTACTTTAACTTGATTACTTTCAATTACTTTTGGATTACTCCAATACCAAATATGCTAATAAAAGACAAAAGAAACTAAATATGAATAAAATGACTAAATTTTGTGCAGGCTCGGGGAGTAACGGAACACATGGAACGGCAAAAATGTTGCTGGCAAGCTGTTTGGATTTATTTTCATTTTGTTAGTTTTGCCGGAGATCAAAGAGATCAAAGCCAGGAGAGAAAGCTTACCACGTGTTGTGAGTCATCATTTTATTCATATTTAGTTTCTTTTGTCTTTTATTAGCATTTTTGGTATTGGAGTAATCCAAAAGTAATTGAAAGTAATCCAGTTAAAGTAACCCTACCCAACCCTGTGTGTCGGGAGCCTGCTAACAATAACCTCATGAATAACAGAAAGAAAGACAATATATGTTCAATGAGTTAAAAATTGAATTCATTATTACAAATATATATGAAATCTCCCAAAATCCAACTGTTTTTTTATGTGGAGGGTGGCATCAAATAGTATCCGATTCGATATTATACCGTGAGCCTGCAAACGGCAACCTCATGAATAACTAGATGAATAAAAAAAAACAAAAAACTTGAGTTTAAATAGTTTAAAATTAAGTTTGTGATAACGATTATATATGAAATCCCTAAAAATCCAACTTTTCGGGGGTAGAAGGGCCTGATATCGGCTGATATCCGATTAAATATTGTATCAGGGGACCTCTTACAAACAGAATGAATGAAAAAATGTGTTGTGTTCCAGCAATTTGAAATTAAAGGGACACTGTGTCATATTTTATCAATAACGCAACCAAAACGAGTGCTACGAGGCACAAAGAAGAATAAAAACTACAAATTCAAAGTGACAAAACCCCACCATTTTATTCAAATTATTTACCCAGCTTTTCACAAGGTCTTTGGGGGGTACCCTTAGCAGCGAGATACAATTATATTAGCTACCTCTAGTTTGACCTAATTTTATGAAAAATCAAATCAAATTTCTCAGCCTATGAGTAAAAACTCTATTATAGTTCAGGTATTTTCGCCCAATTCTTCAAATCAAAAGTGATTTGTTTTGTAGTGTTCATAAATGACGTTTTTTACCACTAGGAGGCGCTAAATAATACACAATGTGCCTTTTCTATCGTAATTACAAATTTATATGCAATCTTCAAAAATCTGGGCATTTCGGCGGGGCAGTGGTTAGCGCATGTGCCGCACAGTTCTGAGGTCATGAGATCGAACCTCCTGTGTGGAGTTTGCATGTTCTCCCCGCCGGTCCAAATTGTCCTTAGGTGTGAATGAGCTAGCAAATTGTCTGTCCCTGTGTGCCCTGAGACTACCTGGCAACCAGTTCGGGGTGTCCCCTGCCCACTACAGGATGGCTGGGATGGGCTCCAGCACCCCCGCGACCCTACTGACGATAAGCAGTGCAGATAATGGATGGATGGATGGAATGGAACTTCAAAAATCCAACAGGGTCTTTTTTTATTAATTTGGGCTGATATCGGATCCGATATCAGATTGGGAGCCAGCTAACAGTAACCTCATGGATAACACAATGAATATAGGAAGAATAAAACAAAGTTGAAAATTAAAATATAGATAACAATCACAAAAATATTCACAAAATCCCCCAAAATCCAACCTTTTTTTCTACTGTGTTGGGTGCATGGTGATATCAAGTGATATCCTTTTTGATATTGGAGATCAGGAGCCGGCTACCTCACGAATGAATCAAGTGAACGAAAAAAAAGACTTACGTTTATGTAGTTTAAAATTAAGTAAGTAACTGCAAACTACAACCGTTTTTAATATCGGCTGATATCTGATTCAGTATCGGATCGAGGACAGTAAGAGTACCCTCGTGAAAATAGAATGAATGAAAAAAATAGTTTAAACAGTTTAATGTTGGAATTACAAATATAGAGAGGGAGTTTGTATATATACACGCAAAGCGTTAGTTTATTTGTTTCAGAAAAGCGAAAATACAAATATTTATTGGGCGGGAAGAGGCGGATAAAGCGGATTTACAGAGTTTTCGTCGGCACCTGCGCGCTTCACAGACGGCACCAAACTCCCACCTGAAGCGGGAGGAAACCCACTAAAGTCGAGGCACCAAGAAAAGAAATGTCTAACACCTTAAAATGTAAAGGTAAAACTCTTTTTTTACCTTGGTTGAAAACATTGGCGAAGAGGAAAACGAAGGAGCCCAGGCAGGCGGCGGACAACAAGTGCATGGTGGCGGTTCGCACGCGGTTTTGGTCCTCGACTGACAGAAAAAAGGAAAAAGATGGCTTTCCGCGACGAGTTGGTGGCAAAAATGTCTTTTTTTAGTGATCCTGTAAAACGTTGGAACAGTTTGATGCAAGTTTTTCGCTTACAAACTAAGAACCCCGGCCAGTTGTGCTGAAACAGGTAGCAATGGAGAGCGGAAGGCGAGAAGGGGGGGCAGAGGGGGGTGGGGAGTAAGGCGGGTGTGTGAGGTAGGGGGCTGCGGGGTTTGAACCACGCCCCCCTCTCTCTTTTTTATTTCACCCCCCCCCCTCCCTTTTTACCCATCCTTCCACACCCACTCATCCACACATCCCCCTATTCCAGCTTCACTTCTCTTCAAACAAGTGCTCTTCTTCCACAAAGTAACATCCCCCATGCACATCCACACCCCATTATGTTCCCCTCCTAACCATCCTCTCAAACGTTTTCATTCTTTCTCTTTATCAACATCTGTAGCACGCCAGTGAGAGAGAAATAAATGGAGAGAAGAGAGAAAAGAAGAGAGAAAGAGCGCTCAAGAGATCGCAGTTCGAATCCCGGCTCCTCCGTGTTACATGTCGAAGTATCCTTGGGTAAGACACTGAACCCCTAATGCCCCCAATAAGCAGGTTAGCGCCTTACATGTCTGCACAACCGCTATTGGGAAATGTGAAGCACACTGTAAAGCGCTTTGGGAAGTCTTGACTTGAAAAGCGCTGTATAAATGCAGATCATTTCATTTCATTTCATAAAAAGAAAGGAAGAAAGAAAGAACGAAAGAAAGTAAGGGAGTGAAAGAGGAAAAGAGCAATACACACATATATAAGAGAGAGAGAAAATATAGAAAAAGAGAGAGGGCGAGAGAGAGTGAATATATATATATATATATATATATATGAGAGAGAGAGAGATAAGTGTCACGGTTGCCATGGCGCCCAATTGGCCCCGCCCGTGTGGCGCCAGCTGCGGCTCACTGTCTTTCCGTCTATTTAAGCTCAGTTCTCTCATTTTTCCTTTGTCAGTCCGTCAACGAACCTCTGCCCGAAAGACGTTTTTTTTTCGCAAGACGTGGGTTTTGACTCAGTCCTGTTTTCCTGTTGGTATTTCCAGTCCGGTATTGTTCTCGTTTATTTTTGTCCTGTTTAATATTGGTTTTCAGTTTCGTTCCCGTCTATTTTTGTCCTGTTTATTTTCGATATCCTGTTTCATTATCGAACAAGTTTGAC
The DNA here is from genome assembly GCF_059441175.1 of Urocampus carinirostris. Taxonomy (NCBI): domain Eukaryota; kingdom Metazoa; phylum Chordata; class Actinopteri; order Syngnathiformes; family Syngnathidae; genus Urocampus; species Urocampus carinirostris. The sequence continues at coordinate 35,599,184 of NC_142358.1, forward strand.
ACAAAGAGCCGAAATTTTTAACTGTGAGAGTCAAAGAGCCACACCACGCACTGACCGGCATTAGACGTACCATACGCAGATGATTGTCAGTCAGTTATGTGTCCGTAGCAGCATAAAAACAACAAATCTGCCAAATTAATTTCAAAATATATTCATTATTTGTTATTAACTCTGATAAATTCTATTGTGATTTAAGAGGGGAACAAAAACTAAACATGAAACGAGGCAAAGAGCCACATTATATAGAAAATATGATGAGGCAAAGAGCCACATTCTTATTGGCCAAGAGCCGCATGCGGCTCTAGAGCCGCGTGTTCGCCACCCGTGATCTATCCTGTCTGTCCTGTCCGGTATCAACCCCATCTGTCCGATATCTACTCGGGCAATGGTATCGATTTCGTCGGCCACTAGCTTCCTATCCTTTCACACCAGACTGCTGCCTAACGTGCATGACTCCCCATTTCCCGTAAAATATAAGGCTTGTGTGAGAACATCACGTGTTTGGGTCCTGATCCTGTTCTGGTTTATGACAATAAGAAAAATAGAAAGATAGATAGAGAGACATTGGGAGGGGGAAAGAAAGAGAGAAGAGCGTGAAAGGGAGAAAATGCAACAGAAAGGGAGAGGAAGTTAAAGAGAAATGGAGAAGGAAAGAGGGAGAGAAAAAAAGAGACAGGGAGAGTGAAAGATAGAATGAGGAAGAAAAAGAGATAAAGTAAGAGACAGAGTAAGAAATAGAGGGAGCAAGACAGATAGACAGATTGAGAGGAAATATATATATTGAGAGATAACGATAGAAGGAGAGAAAAAGAAAAAGCGATAATGAGACAGCAAGAGAGAGAGAGAGAGAGAGAGAGAGAGAGAGAAAGAAAGATATATAAGAAAGATAAAGAAACATGGGTAGAGGGAAAGGGAGAGAGAAGAGTGTGAAAGGAAGAGAATGCAACAGAAAGGGAGAAATAGAAAGGAAAAGAGGGAGAGAAAGAAAGAGACAGGGAGAGTGAAAGAGAGAATGAGGAGGAAGGAAAAGAGATAAAGTAAGAGACAGAGTAAGAGAGAGGGCGGAAGACAGATAAACGGATTGAGAGGAAAAATTTATATCGAGAGAGGGAGAGAAAAAGAAAAAGCGATAACAAGACATTGATGACCCTCATCGCCCACTTCAAAGAGTTGGCTCATAAAGCCGTTTCGTTCGCAAACGACCATTTACTCTTTCCACAAAATCAACATCTCCCAAACGCACCCACGCCCTATTACGGTTTCCTCATACTCATCCTCTCAATCCTTTCATTATTTCTCTTCATCAACATCTGAAACACGCACTCATGCACACAAACAATGCAAATCGACAGAATATGAAATTCGACAAGAATTGCCATTCAATCATGTTTATTTGTTTAGCCCTCAATCACAGAATTTCTCAAAGGACTGCACAGGTTACAGTTACGCCATCCCCTGATCTAAAACCAACATGCGGGCAAAGAAAAACACAAAATATAGTGAACATCGGTGTCAGGGGTGGAAAACTGGTTTGTAGCCGGGACTGGGAGAGCAAGATGTGGTCGGGGTCGGAAAAGAGTCGTAAGCCGGGAAGGGAGAGCAGACGTGGTCGAGATCACAAACAGATCGTTATTCGGGACGGGAGAGCAGATGTGGTCGAGATCAAAACAGGTCGTAGCGGGAGGCAAACAGGACCAAAAAACGGGACAGGCGTGAGACAGAATCGAAAAAGGGCTTGCCTTGTAAAAACAGAGATTCGTAGACGGACCGACAACCGAGGATTGACAGGACAGGGTATAAATAGTGGAGAAGCCATTCTGTCAACACTGCAGCTGGCGGCACACGGGCGGGCCCAATTGGGCGCCATGGCAACCATGACAAACGATTAAGATTTGTTATTCAAAACCTGCTTCTCCGTCGAGTAACAACACAAAAAATTCTTAATACAAGAGTGTCAAAGGAGAAACATTTATTAAGGGCGCTCAGATTTGTTTCTTGTGTCCCTGCTGCATGGTGGGGTAACATAATTAAAAGAAATAAAGCACAACTTTGCCCAAAGTTAGCCTAAAGCTGGTTCCTTAATAACCAAACAGTAGCTAAGTGGATTTTACCACTGGTTAAGATGTCAACGACTCTTTTTTGCAATGAGCCGTAGCTGTCAGGAAGAAAGTTTATATTATTTTCCCATTGATCCTACAGTATTCCACCCAGGGAAAAAAACAGTTGGAAAGATGTTCAAAAGACTTATGAAAGAAACCAAGTTTCCATCAGAAAATGTCCTTATTTGTTTGAGAAAACATTTTTTTCAATATGCTGAAAATACATCTTCAAACGACTCTTTAGGGACAAAATTTCAACCACGCCCACGACTACATTTGACTATATTTGGTTCGCGTTGGATGGGCTTAACACAACTTAATTTTAGATGTCTATTTTTGGACTAAGTATTGTTTAAAACAAACCAGTGCAAATACAGCTGTTCGAAGGACATCTGGTGCTTAGTGGGATTGACCTTCTCTCTCATCATCTGTTATTAGCTTTAGGATCATAAACAAATGGATTATAATGTTTAAAACGTTGAAAATGTTCGATGGTAAATATATTAAAGACTTGCCAGGTTCCGATGGCTTTCATTTTGTTGAGATTTGATCAAACTACCAAAATGTTTTTATGGGCCAAAATAAAAATAGGTTAGAATTCTTCAGACATTTCCGATGGTCACCTGCCCTTTATCAGGGTTCACGGATCCCTTAACCGCATGGTTCCTCGTGAGTACACAACTCTGGACAGCCTTCACCACTGTTGACGGTCCCAGGCCTGTTCCTAGCTCGAAGACAAAGTTGGTAGGAGTCCATTCCTTGATGTATTCATTCCAGTTTTTTCACAATCTTTCTGCCTCCTTGGACTGTGACCTGGAGAATTATCTTGGTCAGTCCTGATGATCTTGGGATGTGACCACACCACTGAAGTTTCTGTCTGCGCACAGTTGACAATAGTTCTTCGTAGGGTCCAATGTGCCCTCTGATGCTGTTGTGCATTAGGCCTATACAAATAAACATGACTTGACTTGACTTTCGTTTGTCACATGGGCTTAGTAGCTGATGCCTAGAAGTTTCCTGTAGCATCACCATCTCCAAAGCCTGGATTTTCTTTCCAGTTTTGCTCTGAGGGTCCATGTTTTGCAAGCGTAGAGGAAGATGGAAGTAACCAGCGCTTGGATGAGTCTGATCTTGGATTTCACTGCTATGTTCTTGTTTCTCCAGATGGGTTTAAGTCTGGCAAGTGCAACTGTGGTTTGAGCTATCCTGGCCTTGATTTCTAGTTCTAACCCCTCTTCTGATATGACAACTCCCCGGTATTTAAATTTGGTGACCCGTTCTAGCTCTCTGTGGTCGATGGTCATGTTTGTGGTGATGCCTTGTTGGTCAATATTTTTGTTTTGTTCTGTGCTGATTTCCATCTCATACTGGGTTGATTCTTTGTCTAAGCAATGGACCAGATTTCTGAGTTCCTGTTCGTCTCCTACTCTTCATACTCAACATGAATGGAAACACGGAAATGAGTCATAAGTAGAGCAGCGTGGGCGGACAGTGTGATCTGTCATGTACTTTAGTCATCTATTTATTCATTTACCCTTTTTATTTATTGAATGTATGTATTAATTTATGAAATTCAAATAAAACCACAAAAAATCAATTTGAGTCTTTAAAAAAAATACTTCCAGACAACTAAGTAATATAGAAGAAGTAAAACTATTGATCGATTCCAAATGCAACTAGTCATAATGAAAAATAAGAAGCGTGTCGCTTATGCACTGCACAAAGTCACTCTCCCCCTTTTTACAGTATGTTTTTGGAGTATTTTAGCTTTTAATGGACAGGATAATGAATTGTGACGACAAGACAAGCTAAGGTGGGAACATACTTGTCAGAATTCTATCTACCTTGGTCAGATCCCTCAAGAGGGGTGATGGACAGCAAGACAAACACATATACAAAAACAAGGATGAGAAAAAAGGAAAAAGTTGCAAAAAACACAAAAAATTGACCATGGCCAACCCAAATGCCCAAACACCCAAACAAGTTAAACATCGCGGCACCCAAGTTGGTCATGCTTTCTTCCCTCCAGATGAAATGGGACACCAGAAAGCGGCCATGTCACTCGGGTCAGGGTGACACACTCTTCTGTTCAACAGCAGGGCCTGACAGCTTTCACTGGTTTACCCCTGCCGCATCATACGGGTGCCCTGCCCATCCCTTGGAACACGTCTAAACATCCCACTATCCTTTCACAACACCTCTCCACTCATTCCTATCACCAACAAGAGCTTTATCTTCCACTATATTTAGACCTCTTTCCTGCAGTGCACTCATAGCACCATCCATCCACGTCAGTTGCGGCCTTTCTCTTGTTCTCCTTCCATTTACTTCTGCTATTTGTCAGAATGAAAAAAATAATAAATATAAATTAAAATCGCATCATATGTACTTTAATGCCAGGCAATGGACTTTGTGAGGGAACTAAATGAATGTCACACAGTGTTTACAAGATGAAACGGCTCAACTGAAGTAAGTTAGCTCTAAGTATGTAAGCATTAGCTGAAATCCGGCTAGCGGTTTACAAACACATGAAAGTGGGAAAGACGCCGTTTTCCGTAAAAGATTGGCAGAGCTTCTGTTTGGACACTTTTCTCCATTCCCTTCCGTTTGCTGTGCAAAATTCCTAATAGGGAGCCTTGCCGTGCACCAAGTCCACCCCGAGTGAAAGCCAGCTTCTTCAGGCTCTCCTTTTGTTTGGAGAGACATCGTCAGATTTATTTTTTTCCCCCCGAAACAGGAAATGCACTTTTTGGCAGAAAAATATTCGGTGCACACCTTGTTATTTTTTTTTTAATTTCTCTTCACCAACTTACCAATCTTGCCATATATAGAAATAAATGTATGAATGTTGGTTCTAAAATACATCTACAAACTGACATTTGTTGTAGATGTATTTTAGAACTAAAGTACTAACAAATATTAGCCATATAAATTTAGGAGCACATAGATAAAACACGTAATACCTAAAAATATTACATAAATGCCTATGATTTGTTTATATATGCAATTTGTCATTTATTACTTCATGTATTTTATAGTGTATTTTGTCGTGTATTTTGTAGACAAAATTTGTATTCAGTTGCCTGACATTTTCACCTATTGGTTGATCAGCAATGAACGAATCAGCTGTCTGTTGTCAAGACCAGAACAGAGACAAGACCCATTTGCGTACGTTTCTCTCAGTTTTATTTGGAAGAAGAGAAAGGATTGCACACACGATCCGGTGGTCGCGGGGAGGAGGTTGCTCTGAACGCGAGTGAGTAATGGCGGTGTCGGGAGCGGAAAAAACAGGTCAGTAGCCGGGACAGGAGAGCAAAAAACGTGGTTGAGATCAGAAAATGGGTCGTAGCCGGGAAACAGACGGGAGCCAAAACAGGAGTGAGTCAGGGTCGAAAAGCTTGCCTAGCGTGAACTGAGGTTCGCAGACAGACTGACAACAGGTGACAGATAGACGAGGGTTTAAATTGTGACAGGGAGCCAATCAGAGTCCGAGGCAGTTGGCGCCAAAGTTGCCTCGCATCAGTAATCATGACATCGGTGAAAAAGTTTAGCCAGTTTGACCTCTTAATTTTGAATAACATTTCATTTACACAAATACATAATACATTAGAAAATACTTGAAAAAATACTATTACGTCAAAATAAATGACCAAATAAATACCGTAATAAACAATTTACAATATAAAATCCATAAATATGTGAATACATTGAATTCATGTCATATATTTAGGTATTGAGTGATGTATTTATGTGTTCTTTCGTATAGATTTCATATATTTGTAGGTTTTTATTTATTTGTACATTTATTTCCATGCAGTGTAGGGCAGGATTTCCCCTACATAACCAACTACCTGGATGAACAACTTGTACTCAGTTTCATGGACCAAGAATATGTCGCTACTTGATACAGGTCTAAATAAAAGAAACCTTGTGGTCTAAAGCGGTTTAGTAAAACTGCACCGCAATCTAAAAACACAACATTGTTTTGGTGACATTCGATATTCAAAAGTACTGTTGTATTGGATATCACGGATTGTGTGGTTGTAATCAATGTTGTGGCCGGTGACCGTATCTCTGGAATTATATCCCTATGCCTTTTGTCTGAGAAGAAAAGTCATGGTGTTTATGTGTGATGCCGTGCACCAACACCGCCCCGAGTGAAAACCAGCTTCGCAAGGCTCGCCTCACGTTTGTTGCGACATTATTGCAGCAAGGAAGTCTAAAAACAACACTATGTATTTGTTACAGTTGATATTCACTAGCACTCTTGTAGCGGGTATCACAGATTGTGTTGACTTTCAGGACTGATGACTGAGACTTTTGTTTTGTCCTTTTTGAACTGCAGTACGTTCTCTGCCATCTACGACTTAATATCTAGAATGCATTTTAAAAGGGTGTCTATAGGACTTACGTCATCAGGGCACAAGGCAATGTACAGCTAGGTGTCAACTGCCTGACAATGAAAATCGACTACGAAACAATACAAACTGACGTGTCGCCTCCGTAACAATGAAAATCAGCTGCAAAACAATGTAAACTGACACCATGTCTCCTGATTACATTCCCAAGTGGAAGCAAATACAGATTAAAAGGTACCGGGCTTAAAATATAACCTTGGGGAACACCACATTTAATGTTATGAGTTCTGGAGGAATTTGCCTCCATACTTACAAAATGTCAGTCTGTGAGGTAGGAATAAAACCAGTTCAAAACAGTACAAGAGATGCCCACCAGGTCCTGAATCCATTTAATAAAATGTGGTGATCTACTATATCAACGGCAGCACTGAGATCCAGTAGTACCAGAACTGTAAGTTTTGAAAAACAGACAGAAAATTGTATTTGTTACAGTCGATATTCACTAGCACTCTTGTACAAGATATCATGGATGGTGTGGTTGTGGTTAATGTTGTGGCTGATGACTGTATCTCAGGAATTATGTCATCCTGTCTTTTGTTTCCTAGGAGGAGGCGTAGTGTATTTTTGTGTACGGTAGAGCACCTGGCGCTGAGACACGCCTGGTTGCAAACCGGGTCGGCGTGTCACACAACCGCTTTGTGCCCACAGGCAGCTGACAGAAGGTTCGGGGTAATTAGTCTGTATAGGATGTGAGTTCAACGTTAATCATAATGAAGACATTTTCATATTAATAATTTAATGCTAATTAATAATTGAGAACACCGGTCATATCTGCTCACTTTTGTTTCGGAACAGCACACACGCAATTTTTTTTCCCTACAAAGACTCTTTTAATAGAATGGAATTGAAATTAATACAAGGTGCCAAAGCTTCATGCGAGAAGTGAATTCAACAGAGTGATTGTCAGATCATAAAAGTAGAAACTAGACAGATTTGTATTCAAATTATGAAAAATGCAGCAGAAATGTAAGTGTCTTTTGTTGACAGACAAACGGACCTCTCTAACAAAGCCGAATACACTTGTTGTAAGTTGTAAGTGCCTAAGCTTTCGCCATAAAGTGGGATCCATAGCCTAAAGGAGATGTTCTTCTACATTTCTGTTTTCTTCCTGTACACAAAATATATATACAGTGTATATATATATATATATATATATATATATATATGAAAGCTTTTTTCTGGCATTAATTGTCAATGGCGAATTTCATAAGAGTTAGAAAAAAAGATGTATGTAAGCTAGAGAAATTCTGATTTAAAAATTATGCAGAATAGAGGGTATTTATTTTGGTATTTTATACTACCAATATGCAAATGGTGGTGAAGAAAACTTAAATAAAATGGCTCCCTTTTTCCTTTACAATGGAAAACGAGGATCAACATTTTTGCCCAGTTTAGAATATGAATATTTTTAATGTTATTGGTCACAAACATTATTGGTATTGGAGTAATCCAAAAGTAATTGAAAGTAATCAAGATAAAGTAACCCTACCCAACCCTGGTCACAAAGTATAATGTATTGTTCATGAGACTATGTCATGATTAACGATGTGAATCACCTGTGCCCGCTCATTTGGCGCCAACCGCTGCGGGCTCTGATTGGCTCCCTGTCCCTATTTAAACCCTGTCCTGTCAATCCTCTGTTGGTCAGTCCGTCTGTGAACCTCTGTTTATACAAGGCAAGCCTTTTTCAACCCTGACTCCTGCCTGTCCTGTTTTTGCTCCCGTTTGTCTCCGGCTATGACCTGTTTTGATCCTGACCACGTCTGCTCTCCCGTCCTGGCTTACGACTTGTTTCCGACCCAGACTACGCTTTGCTCTTCCAGTTTCTGATACCGACCCGTTTTTCGTCCCTGACACCGCCATCGCTCGCTACGGAAGATCCAATTCCGTGTTTGGATCACAATCCATGTACGAGAGCAACTTGCTTCCCACGTCCAGCGAACTCCGGATCGTGGGCGCAGCCCTTCCTCTTTCCTTCAATAAAACTTGTAGTAAACGTTTCGCAATCAGGTCCGGTTTCCGTTCTGGTCCTGACAGACTAGACATGACACTACAGAAAAAATATATAAGAAAAGACTAGTGGTACTAGTACTAAAGGTGAGTGGTTGTAGACTGGCCTTGGTTGCAAGCGCATCATAGAAATAGTGCAATGGAATAAGTGCAAAGACTTTTATCACCAACTGTATGCAAACATGAATGAATTGATTTAAATTTTCTGACATTAGCTAAATATAATGTGACCTTATATTTTCATGATCAATGCAAACCATTTATACACAGTTATTGTGCAGTGTTGCCCAGACCTAATGTCAACGCCGGGATACAACAATGCCCAATGCGCAGCACGAAATAAATATTAATTTCATGCAACACAAAAAAAAACCACGTCAATAATTCAGTCTGAAGTCAACCTAACAGTAAAACCCAACCTAAATAAAAATGAGATATTATGTCCCTATGATGTTTTTAGTGATTGTAGTGATCTTTTAGTCTTTTGGGTAGCTGCAAAAATTATCAGCTCTTTTCTCTTTTAGCCTAACCGTATTGGCTATTATCTTTTTGATCCTTTGACCAACTGTTTTGTCTGGTAGCAGAAGTTGCGTGTATATTTATGTTGTACCAAAGATTAGCTTTTTTATCCTACCATATACATTTTTGAAGGCACTTCTTATAAGATTATATAAGTGAAGTCAACACAACTACTAAGTTCTGTGTTTATTGTTTCAACTCAAGTGAAGTCAAGTCAAGTCATGTTTATTTGTATAGCCCTTAATCACAAAGAGTCTCAAAGGGGTGTACAGACAACTGATTATTGCAAACCACAGACTATCGTGACACCATCCCCTGATCTAAAATCTACATGAGGGCAAATAATACACAGATATTGTCAACATAAAATATAGGTTATTCATATGCTATAGAATAGAAGTGTGTTTTAAGTTTAGATTTATACGTTTACACTGAGGTTCCAGATCGAATCTCAGGGGGAAGAGCATTCCACAGCACCGGGGCCCGAATATAGAATGCTCTCAAACCTGCGGATCTCTTCTTGGCTCTTGGGATAACTAGTAGACCAGCATTTTCAGAGCGAAGGCTCCGGCCCGGAACGTAGGGGTGAATAAAATCTGAAAGATATGAGGGAGCAAGTCCATGCATGATTTTGTATACTGCCAACAGAACCTTAAAATCTTAAGCTAACAGGGAGCCAATGCAAGTTAGCTAAAATCGGGCTAATGTGATCAAACTTTCTTGTCTTAGTTAAAAGCCTCGCTGCAGCATTTTGTACCAGCTGAAGGCTCTTGATTTCGGACTTCGGGAGGCCGGAGAGTATTGCATTACAGTAATCAAGACGGGAGGTAACAAACGCGTAAAATTATAATCTCCGCATCCGACTGAGACAGTGAGGCAGGCCTCCAAATTTCCACTAGTGTGGCAGATTCCTCCATCGGAATATACAGGTATAGTTGTGTGTCATCTGCGTAGCAATGAGAACTGCAAATAATATCACCTAATGGAATCATGTAAATGCTAAAAAGAAGGGGGACAAGTACTGAACCCTGTGGAACACCACAGGTAACACTAAAGGGCTCAGATGCCATTTCACCATATTTAACACAGTGCGTCCTATCTGAGAGGTAGGATCTGAACAATAAGAGGACTGTTCCTGAGAGACCAATCCATTTTTCCAACCGTTCTAGTAAGATATTATAGTCCACTGTGTCAAAGGCAGCACTAAGGTCCAGCAGCAGCAAGTTTTACCATATACCTGTACATATAAATATACATTTATGAAGGCAGTTGTGTTTTTGAGTCAACACAACTGTTAAGTACTGTGTTCATTGTTTCAACTCGCCGGGTTTGCTCCGCATTATTAGGACAGATGATTAATATTTACGAAGTAATGCTTGCAGACGAGCCTAAATTGTAAGTGCATCAGAAATACTGCAATAACAAAGCAGCAACATTGTGCAAAAATAAGAATTTTGATGGTTCTGCTGCAGTAGCATGAGCTGCAATGCTCTCCAGATAGTCTGTTTTCCTGTCTGCTGCTGGGCTCCAAGCCTAGGGTCACTTTACCTGTTAAGTGTGGTGTCCATTGTTTCGACTCACCGAATTTGCTCCCATTTCCATTTTCTTGTTTTGTACTTCGAGAATTGACAGGCTTTTTGTGAACTAAGCACTTTTATCTGGGCACTTTAAGAAACCCTCGTGCAGTCATTAATCGAAAAAGAGGCACACAAAAATACTTGTCTGTCTTGATCTGCTCTTAGATTTGTGAAGTACTGAATGTAATTTTGCATATTAATATCAGTCGAAAAATGTGCCTTGAGTTTATCAGTATCAAAGAATACTGTAGATTGTGTTCCCTAATAGAATTTGAAAGTACGGTGATTAAGATTTTTGTTTTTTTTGTCTTTGATTACAACGTAGTAAACATTGTGTACAACGGGTGGTACTCAAGGATAAACATGTAACTGAATACTTTAAAGAAGAAAAAAAATATAAAGAATACAAGAATAGTCTATGTTTTTATTGACCTTAAATAGCAGTTGTGCAGTGAAAAAGTTTACAAAATCATCTAATTCACACTGTGATGCCATATTCCAATATTCATCTCATCTCATCTCATTAACTGCACCACTTATCCTCAGTAGGGTCGCGGGGGTGCTGTAACCCATCCCAGCAATCATCGGGCAGTGGGCAGGGGACACCCTTAACTGATTGCCAGCCAATCGCAGGGCACACAGGGACAGACAACTCGCTCGCTCATTCACACCTAGGGACAATTTGGACCGGCCAATCCACCTGAAATGCATGTCTTTGGAATGTGGGAGGAAACCGGAGTGCCTGGAAGAAACCCACGCAAGCACGGGGAGAACATACAAACTCCGCACAAGAAGTCCGGTAGCTGGATTTGAACCCACACAGGAGGTTCCCGAGACCTTAGAACTGTGCCGCACACGCGCTAACCACTGCGCCGCCGTGCTGCCCCATATTCCAGTATTATAGATGTTATTTTTGCAATGTTTCCAACCACATTTGCCATGTCAGACGACAATTGACGCAGACGCCTTCCTGTGAAAGTGAAACGGTTTCATTGAAAAAGTTTTTAAAATGTCATTTAAGGACGCTGCAGACAAAGATTTACTGTGTGACTGCATGATCATGCACATCCGGTCACACGAAGCGTGCGTGCCGGCACTGTCGTGGACGAATCGGTGTTCTTTAGACTGACTGTGAAATTCATCTAGGTCCGTGATGGTTTGTGCAAATGGAGTGAGGGCACCGGCTGTGAAAAGCTAATGCAATTTGATTAGAAGTTAACTGCAAAGCAATATTTTTTCCTGCCTGACTGCGCCGTGAGAGGGGCATGAGATTAAAAAAAAAAGGAAAAGAACAACTTGGTTCTTTTTCTGTGCAGGTGAAAGCAGATGACTGATGAGAAGGCCGGAAGCCTTGTGTTCAATTACCAAACATCTTGCTCATAATTGGAAAAAAGGGGCTAAATATGAAAACAAAACTTCCTCACCAGTATATCAACCGGGTTGTTTTGTCAAAACTTCCTATAACAGTGATATCTCTTCTCATGAGCTTAATTCGTTCCAGTATCATAGCTTGAATTGGAAGTGAAATTTCCGTAGCGAGCGAAGCCAGTGTCGAGACCGGGTAAAAACAGATCGCTGGCCGGGACGGGAGAGCAAAAACGTAGTCAAGCTTAGAAAAGGGGTCGGAGACGGGAATCAAACAGGAATCAGGACAGGAGAAAGTCAGGGTCGAAAAGGCTTGCCTAGCGTGAGCTGAGGTTTGCAGGCGGACTGACAACGGGTGACACGAAGACGGGGGTTTGAAAAGAGATAAGCAGCCAATCAGAGTCTAAGGCCAAAGCGCCAAATGAGCTGACTCAGGTGCCTCACATCAGTAATCATGACAGTAACAACCAATTTTCCCGAAACTAAAAAATAAAAACTAATTGGGCAGCTCCTCTCCCCCTAAAATCATACAAGTGAACCCTTAATAGCTCTAAAAACATCTTCTTGATTACCAAAACATCTTCAAACAGTGATTTAACATAAGAATAAAGTAATAAGATATACACAAAATAAAATGTGAGTTTATTATGAGCACCGTAACAAATATGTGTGTGAGATGGCTATTGCAAGGAGTGACTGAGATCGCATGTCTGTCAAGTCACATGTTTACCGGGATTTCATACGATTTTTTTAATATCATTTCACACTATGCACTCTGTATAACAATTTTTATCTGGGATTTTTTTTTTTTCAAAAGAAGCAATTTAATCTTGCCCATTTCTGTCAGAACCCACACAGACCGAGGACCCAGACGCGTCACGTTTTCACACAAGCTTTATTTTATGGGAATGGGGCAGTCATGCGCGTGAACACAAACGTTAAGGATTCGACAATCGCTGGGCGGAAGAAATGAGGCAGAGAAGTCAGAGGCTGACGAGATCGAGGCCAGACAGAACAGATGGGATCGATACAGGACACACGGGTAGATACCGGACGGGACGGACGGGATCGATACTGGATACTGGGGCAAGAAACGGATCGATACCGGGTACTGGAGACTGGAGCCAGGTACCAGACAGGAGGAGACAGACGGGAGCAATATTTGATACTGGAAGCTGGAACAAAATACCGGACAGGATAAGACAGACGGGCTCGATACTGGAGATTGGTGCAAGATACCGGATAGGACGAGACAGTCGGGATCAATATCGGATACTGGAGACTGGAGCAAGATACCGAGCGGGATGAGACTGACGGGATGGATGCCGGATACTGAAGACGGGAGCAAGATACCGCACAAAAAGAGACAGACGGGGTCGGTACCGGACACTGGATACACGAGCAGGAAAACGGACATAGTCAAAACACAAGTCTTGCAAGTGCAGAGGTTTGTTGACGGACTGACAAGGAGTGAATCAGAGCACTGAGTTTAAATAGGAGGAAGCCAATCAGGCAATGAGCCGCAGCTGGTGCCAAACGGGCGGGGCCAAGACAAACACGTATACCAAAACAAAGAAAAGGAAAAAGTAGCAAAAAACACAAAAAAATTGACCATGGCCAACCCAAATACCCAAACACCCAAACAAGTTAAGTACCTCGGCACCCAAGTTGGTCATGTTTTTGTCCCTCCAGATGAAACAGGACACAAGAAAGCGGCCGTGTCACTCGGGTCAGGGTGACACAACACACTCTTCTGTTCAACAGCAGGGCCCAACAGCTTTCACTGGTTTACCCCTGCCGCATCATACAGGTGCCTTGCCCATCCCTTAGAAAGTAGGTTGCAGAATTGATTTTGGAAAAAGCATTCGACAGCACCGGGGCCCAGACGGAGAATTCTGTTGAGCCTTCCTAAGAGCCATAAGTAGACTAGCTTTTTCCGAGCCAGGATCAAGATTTCTTTTTAAAAACAAAACAAAAGCTCGTACAACAAAATTCTCGTGTTTAGAGGTGCTCGTATAAGAGGTATTCGGTCATCTATTCTGTGCGGGTGAAAGCTGATGACTGATGAGAAGGCCGGAAGCCTTGTGTTCAATTACCAAACATCTCGCTCATAATTGGGAAATCCAGGAGAAGGGTCTGAATATGAAAACAAAACGTCCTCACCAGTAAATCAACCATGGTGGTTTTGTCAAAACTTCCCATTACACAGTAAATGCATCTACGGGTTGGTTTTGTATTCACAGGAGAGCATTTTTTTACCTCTCTTCCCCGCGGCTGCTGGAAGAGATTTCATACGGAATAACGAATTACAATACGTCATGTCATGTAGGAGGAAGCACCGATACCCCCACTGTCTGTCATTTGATAAAAGACGGAGGACTTTTTTGACACGTTGTGAGGCTTCTCGCGGCATTGCACACAAACATCGACGGCATTACCACGGACAAGGAAAGAGCGGGAATGACAGCACCTATTTTTTTTTCTGACATTCAAACGCACCTTCAGAGGGAATATGCAGGGACTCAGCCACTCCCCCATACAAAGACACACACACACACGCTTATTGTTCCATATCTTATTTCCATACGATGTGTACTCCTCAGGTTTAGGAATAACAAGATTATTTTAATGGCTTTGCAACAACAAAGCTTGTGGAGGGTGGAACGACCCAGTTCCAATCGCAATTAAATGTGAAACTGTCTGTTTACTGAGTGAGATGTATTGCTTTTGTTTCCAAGGACCAATTCTGGTTCTGGTTTGAGTTATGCCAGGTTTCCTTCATTGTCTTATTCTTTTTTGTGTGGCAACTAAACACAAAAAAGCCTAGACAAGTCGTGCTATGCAGAGCTCTGACAGTCTCTGAAAAGATTTTTGCTCTGACTTGTTTTGTTATTCCAAATTTCTTGACTTTGCTGAAAGGAGCGTACAAAAGCTCTTCTATATGTAGTTTGAATTTATCACAAAGCAGCTTTTAAAATGTGTCATTCAGTCAGTTTACATGCAGGGAATAGTCAAAGTATAATATATAGTATAATAGTCTATCTACCTACCTACCTACCTACCTACCTACCAAAAATCCATCCATCCAACCTACCTACCTACCAGGAAATCCAACATACCTATCTACCTACCTACCTACCTACCAGGAAATCCATCCTACATACCTACCAACCAACCAACCAGGAAATCCATCCTACATACCTACCAACCAACCAACCAGGAAATCCATTCAACCTACCTACCTACCTACCTACCTACCTACCTACCTACCTACCTACCTACCAGAAATTCATCCATCCAACCTACCTGCCTACTAAAAATTCGTCCATCCAACCTACCTACCTACCAAAAATCCGTCCATCCTACCTACCTACCTCCCAAAAATTCATCCATGCAACCTACCTACCTACATACCAGAAATTCATCCATCCAACCTACCTGCCTACCAAAAATTCATCCATCCTACCTACCTACCTACCTACCTACCTACCTACCTACCTACCTACTAAAAATTCATCCATCCTACCTACCTACCTACCAAAAATCCATCCATCCAACCTACCTACCTACCAGGAAATCCAACATACCTATCTACCTACCTACCTACCTACCTACCTACCAGGATATCCAACCTACATACCTACCTACCAACCAACCAGGAAATCCATCCTACATACCTACCAACCAACCAACCAGGAAATCCATCCAACCTACCAACCAACCAACCAGGAAATCCATTCAACCTACCTACCTACTAACCAACCAACCAGGAAATCCGTCCAACCGACCTACCTACCTACCTACCAACCAACCAGGAAATCCATCCAACCGACTTACCTACCTACCTACCAACCAACCAGGAAATCCATCCAACCGACCTACCTACCTACCTACCAACCAACCAGGAAATCCACCCAACCTACCCACCTCCTACCGAGAAAATCCACCCAACCTACCAACGAGGAAATCCACCCAACCTACATACCTACCAACCAGAAAATTCATCCAACATACCTACCTTCTGTACCTACCTATCTACCTACCTACCTACAAAAATCCACAAAATCCAACAAAGTTTTCTCGGTAAAAATGCGCCTTGTTCCTCTTCCCACATCTATGTCCCTTACATCAGACGTCATTTCCGCATCACGCCAATAGCTTACAAGCTTTACAAACTTTCTTTCTGCTTTTTGGTTGCATATTTCACTATTTGCATCTTGTTATCTGCAGATTATGATTTTCTTCTCTGTGCCATTTTTTTCAGTGTTATTTCTCAGCACTTCACCAAAATGCGTACTCCGACGCTGAAGTCCATACTTGATTTGTGTACCTCGGCCCGAAGTAAACCCAAAACGCGTACTATGGCGCCCTAACTCACATTACAGCGCCAAAGTACGCATGGCACCGAAATAAATCTACTGGTTTACTTTGACACCGAAGTAAAGCTTCAGGATTACGTATATAACATATACCGTAAGTAAATAAAATCCAAATGCACACGGTATAGCTTTCACAGAAGCGATCCATTTGTAATTTCTTGCAACTTATACTTCGGTGCGCCTGTTGTATGAAAAACAGATTACAATAGACTGCGCCTTATAATCTGGTGCGTATCATAGTGTAGAAAATGGGGTAATTGCGTCATCGTGTCATCTCACAGACCAATGTCGTTGTTGATTAGTTAGCGATACAGTGCTTTGCAAAAGCATTGGCCATTCAGGAACTTTTTGACATATGTGACTTATAGATAAAACTCAAAATATGTTCTAAGAATCAACAGCATGTGAGACACAATGGTGAAAATAAAATACATGTTTTCCACATTTATATTGTGTGCAAATCATTAATTGAAAAGTAGACTTTGAAAACATATTGGACCCCTTTGAGTTAATACTTTGTACAACCCCCTTTTCCTGCAATCACAGCCACAAGTCTTTTTTGGTATCTCTCTATAGGTGTTGCACATCTTGAAACTGATATATTTGCCCATTCTTCCTTAAAAAACAGCTCAAGTTCCTCAAGGTTTGATGGTGATCATTTGTGCATAGCATTTACCATCAATTATGATGATTTTCCCAGTACCTGGTGAAGAAAAGCAACCCCAGAGCATGATACTGTTACCACCATGTTTGACAGTGGGAATGGTCTTTTTAGGTAATGTGCAATGTTAATTTTGGTCTCATCTGACCAGAGCACATTATTCCACATGTTGTGTCAAACCGGCCTTTTCAAGGTATTCTTTTAGACAGAGCTTTCTTCTTGCCAAACTTACATAAAGGGCAACTAAGACTCTTAGTTGTCTTATGCACAGATTGCCCCACCTCATTTGTGTATGCATTTAGGGTCATCCAATGTGAACAGGGGCCTCTGGGTTGCTTTTCTTATCAGTTTTCTCCTTGTTTGGGTTGAAAGTTTAGAGGGACAGACAGGTCTTGCACTTGTTTCATGCTCTCTCCATTTTGATGTTATTGGTCGCACAGTGCTCCGGGAGATGTGCAAATGTTGGAAAATCTTCTTGCATCCCATTCCTGCTTTGAGCTTTTCCATAACTTTACGGGCCTGCCTAGTGTGCCTTTGGGTTTCACAATACTGTCTGTTCCCCAGTGACTGCTTTCATAGACCTCCAAGCCCATCACAGTGCAGGTGCATTTAAACTGAGACTTAATGCACTCTGTTGGTCATTGTTAGTCATTTAGGTCGACATTGGATCATACAGAAGTAATTAGGGAAATTCTGGAGTCAGTTGGCTGAGCTGAAAGGCCAGAGAGACAATATTTTTGCAACACCTACTTTTCAGTTTTCTGCCGTAAATATAATATAATTGTTGAAATAACTCGGTTCCTCATTACTATTGTGTGTTAAATTTTGTTGACTCTTAGAAAACGTGTTTTCTTTTTTTGTTTTTTTTACCATTAGGTCCGAAATTTGGCAAATGACAGTTATTGGGGGCAGGGAATACTTTCGTTAGGCACTGTACCTCCAGACTCTTAATCGCTTTACACAGGTTTTGGTAAACCGTGTTAAGCAGCAAAGACAGTGACCCTGTCATTTTAAGAGGGCCCACATAAGGATAGGATTCACTTAATGGACACTACGGCTCTCTGGCCAGCAGCCCTGACTGGGTCGATAATTGCTTCATTAGTTAATCCGATTGAGTGCGGGAGCGGGCTTCTGTCGATGCTGACTTACCTCCCTTTCAGTGAAGAGTATGTCTTTTATTGATTTCATTGTTCTCTTGCAGGGCCTAACTTTCCCCCCCTTCAACTAATCCTCACATTTGCACTGAGAGAAACTAAATGGATTTCTTTGTTTGAGCCCTCCTTTTCTGTATCCACTGTGTTCTTATTTTGAAGGCGATCAATAGGGACCACTTCTTGTTAACGCCTGAGAAGCAAACTTGTGTTCTGGGATGGCCATACCTTCATTTGCTGTAATAATAAGACCACCTGGACTGCTAAATGAGAGTGAAGAAAAATCCGCCTTCACAAAGTAATGTATGCTTTTCGATTGACCCCAACAATAACAATATTGTAAAAAGAACAAGAATTGGAGAGCGCAACAAAAATGCATGATATAACTACAGTTATTGGCAGTTCTTTTTGACTTTTTGAAGAACCGAAGTAGTGTTGGAATTCTAACTATAAGAATGTACCAAACGTTTACCAACATGTTCGAATTAGTTATCTGACTCCATTAACCAAACACGACCTACATTCATCCAACAATCATGTGCGCTCGTTTTGAGAGAGAAATTACCAGGAAGCCAGCAATTCCACACAGGAGCGGATTAACAGCAGATCTAAGTGTATCCAACAGGAGACGACCACCCCGCCCCCCTCTCAGAGTTGCCCAGGATCATTTATACATTTCAACAATCAAAGCAAAGACATCCTACTATTCCCCTATTTGCTATGTGTCATCTGCAGCTAACTTAAGCTTTCTCCTATTGGTTGTCTTCTCCCTGCAGGATGGCGTGTCGGCTCCTCCCATGGGCGCGCCAAGGCAGCCTCCCGCGCTCAACAATCTCACACAACAGCGCCCCGATGTCTGGTCGTTCAGCGTCAGCACACCCACACATCCTGTTATCAGAAGTGTGGCTCGTCCTGTACAAAACCTCTGCCACTTATGCATTTCACATAGCCTGCTCTGATTTTTTATTGTAAATTGAATTAAAGCACAGTCAGTAAATATCTTTATTACATTAAACTGAATACATGTTACTTGTAGTCAATCGTATAAAATCCTTTAGTAGTTTCTGCGGAAATGAAAATATATTCTGTCAAATGACAAGAAAAGGTGCACTTCATCACCCCATTGTAGTTGGAAAGTTATACCCTTAAGGTATTCACTGGATGCTAAAAAAAATTCCGTCTAGTGCTGAATATGTTTATAATTGGAAATGCAAACACTGAGGCAGTTATTAAACATTATGTGACTATGAAATTTATTGTCAAATGCTTTTCTAATTGTTTGTGGACTTTTTAAAATCAATATTGTTAAAATTTTAGCTTTTCAACTGGTAATAATTGTCAATATTTTTATCTAATATTTACAGAAATGAGAGTTGTGTTTAATGACGCTAAAACTTTTTGGTGATTTTGTAAAAACGTAAATATATAAATTCAAATTTATTTATGAAGTACTTTTCAGGCAAAAAAATGCCACTTAAAGTGCTGTATAAAAACTTAGCTTACAACTAGACGGTAAAATACACATTAATATTAAAATCCCGCCGGCCCCGACAACCCAAAACAATTCATACACATGCACACACAATAGTTAAAACACAATAAAATAAAAAAAAGTAGTGATAGAGATAAAATATGATAGGATTGTGGCAAGGCACAGACTAGCCATGTGAGGAAGGCTTATCCACACTGATGATAGCCAACGGCCTCTGGATTTCAGCCATTGAACCTCATCCTGCCAGTGTGGTACCCCCAATTGAGGAAGTCAAGTCAAGTCAAGTCAAATTTATTTATATAGCCCTTAATCACAAAAATGTCTCAAAGGACTGCACAGGATTACAGTTACAAAATTACACAATTACCTGATCTTAAACTAGCAAACCAGCAGGAAAGCTAGCAGGAAAGACTGAAATATAAAAATATAAATGAAAAAGAAAATAAACTGTAGTACAAAACATAAAAGCATGGAATAAAAGTAAAGTATTATATAGTAAAAGATCATAAGTTAAGCAGAAACAAAATAAAAATGATCAATTAAAAGCCATATTAAAAAAGTGTGTCCCTGAAGACCTGATGTCCTCCGGCAGACTGTTCCATAGATGAGGACCAAAATGGCTGAATGCTGCTTCACTGTAGGTTTCAGTCCTCACCCTGGGAACATTTAACAAGCCGCTGCCAGAGGACCTCAGGGACTGCGAGGGCTGATATAATAAAAGCAAATCAGACAGATAGGAGGGCCCAAGACCATTAAGACATTCAAAAACAAGTAAAAGCACCTTAAAATTGATCCTGAAATGCACAGGGAGCCAATGCAGTGATTTTAAAACTGGTGTAACGTGATCCCTCCCTCATGAGCACTCGTGCTGCTGAGTTTTGCAATAGCTGCAAGCTAGCAATACTCTTTTTTGGGAAGCCCAGAGAGCAGGGCATTACAATAATCTTAACGAGAATATATAAAAGCATGAATCAGTACCGCCGTGCTTGCCTGAGAGAGTAATGGACGGATATATTCTTGAGATGATAAAGAACAATTTTAGTAATGTTTTTGATATGTGGAATAAAATTGAGTCCAGAGTCGAAAATAACGCCCAAGATTTTGATGTAATCCAAAGGTCTGAGATCTTGTAGTTTTGGTAGAAGTTTCCTTCTCCGGCTTTGAGGACCAGCAAGTAAAACCTCTGTTTTGTCCTGGTTGAGCTGTAGGAAATTTCTGTCATCCATGACTTGATATCTGAAATGCACTTAAAAGGGTATCTAGAGGACTTGTGTCATCAGGGGACACGACAAAGTAAAGCTGGGTGTCATCAGCATAACTACGGAAGTTGACTCCGTGTGTCCTAATGACACCCCTGAAGAGAAGCATATACAGATTAAAAAATACCGGGCCTAACATTGAACTTTGGGGTACCCCACTTGTAATTTCATGGGTTCTGGAGGAACATGCATCCATACCTAGAAAGAAATGTCGGTTTGTGAGACAGGAACAAAACCAGTTTAAAACAGTACCAGAGATGCCAACCAGGTTACTAAATATGTTTAATTAAATGTGGTGATCTACTGTGTCAAAGGCAGCACTGACATCCAATAGTACGAGAACTGTGTGTTTATTAAAATCCAAATTATACCTGATATCCTTTAATTTTCTAAAAAGGGCAGTCTCTGTTCTGCAGATGCTCCTAAAACCAGACTGAAATTTCTCTAAAATTGCTGTTTTCATCTAAAAAAAATGGCAGCAGGGAAACGCCTATATGGAGAGAGCAGTTGACTATGTTTAAAAACTGTTCCTCGAAG
Organism: Urocampus carinirostris; assembly: GCF_059441175.1. Taxonomy (NCBI): domain Eukaryota; kingdom Metazoa; phylum Chordata; class Actinopteri; order Syngnathiformes; family Syngnathidae; genus Urocampus; species Urocampus carinirostris. Next base: position 35,620,651 of record NC_142358.1, read on the forward strand.
AATCCATAAACTGTCCTTAAAAGATATGTGGGAATTGGATCTAAAAGGCAGGTTGTTGAGTTGACTTGGGAGACATCTCGACCAATGTCCTTGCATCAACCAAACTTTCCAGTGTTTCCTCAGCTAACATCGATTGTCCAGCTATTGTAGATCTTACATTCTGTGTCACGGTTCCCATGGCGCCCAATTGGTCCCCCCCGTGTGGCGCCAGGTTCTGTCACGGTTGCCACGGCGGCCAATTGGCCACGCCCATGGACACCAGCTGAAATGCGTTGACAGATTGCTCCCTGACTACGCTGTCTTGTGAGTTGCCTGGTGTCGAAGCGTATGCGAAACTCCTGCTAAACTCTGTTGCGATACGTCAAGCCCTGTGAATCCCCGTTTTTGCCTGTGTTTTGCTCCTGTTTTGTTTTCGCCCCGATCTGTTTGATTTTGACCACTTCCTCGTTCCGATCAATCTACTTCCACGACCAACGATCCCCGGATCGAGTGTGCGCTCATTCCTCTTCTCCCCAATAAACTGTGTGTAACGTTACGCGAGTGGGTTCTGCTTTCTGTTTCCTGTCCTGGTCCTGACATTCTGATGAGCTCGAAGGCTGAATTGCCACTTAAAGTGCAATAGTATAGTACATAACATCCGGTATAAAAAAATTTAGTTTATAATAAGACAATAGACCTTCTGTTTTCCCACCCAACAACCTAGAATACCTAATACATAGACACAATATTTAAATTAAATAAATAGATTAGAAAAACATAATAAATATATAAATAAATAAGCACAGACTAACCATGTGAGGAAAGGGACCTGAGGGAGGCTCATCCAGACTCATCCACATTTAATTGCTCAGCTCATGTGGGTATTATTTTTGGAGTTTATTGAGCAATCTTAATTGTTGAAAATGCAGAGTCTGACCAAACAAGCATCGAGTAATTTATTTGTCTTTCGGGGTTTTCGCCTGCCGCCTGCAACTTTCTCACCTTTTGAAAACAATGATCAGCATTTTCGTTTATTTTCTGAATCGATACTGGCTAAACCAGTCACCAAATGTTAATGAGATGTTAATAAATTCCTGGGTTTCTTGTGAGCTAAAGATTCTGCCTTTAGGTGATCGGTGAGGCAAGCACACCGTACGATTTCTTAACAGATATTGTGAAGAAAGTGCTTTAATCCCTCGCTATAACACTTTCAGGGTATTGCTGGTTCAGGGATTTTCATCATGCGTTGTGTTTCGCATTCTGATTGCAGAATACTCCATAATACAGAAAGGTTTACAGTACTTTTTTTTGTTAATGTCACGGTTGCCATGGCGCCCAATTGGCCCCGCCCGCGTAGTGCCAGCTGTGGCTCATTGACAGATTGGCTTTCCGTCTTTTTAAGCTCAGTGCTCTTATTTTTCCTTTGTCAGTCCGTCATCGAACTTCTCCCCCGCAAGACGTGGGTTTTGACTCGGTCCTGTTCCTGTTAGTATTTCCTGTCCGGTATTGTTCCTGTTTAATTTGCCCTGTTTAATTTCGGTTCTCCAGTTTTCGTTCCCGTCTTGTTTGTCCTGTTTATTTTCGATATCCTGTTTCATTATCTATCCTGTCTGTCCCGTCCTGTCCGTTATCAACCCCATCTGTCCGATATAAACTCGGGCAACTGGTATCAATCTCGTCGGCCTCTGGCGTCCTATCATTTCACGCCAGACTGCTGCCTAACGTGCATGATTCCCCATTTCCCGTAAAATGAAAGGCTTGTGTGAATAACCTCACGCGTTTGGGTCCTGATCCTGTTCCGATTCTTGACAGTTAAATGAATAATTGGGTGTCTAAAAAGGATTTGTTGTTTGGTTTCAATGTACAATAGACGATTGAACTGTATCGTAATTGTAAATTCACAGATTTCGCCTATCACATGCCCTTTCTAGATGTAAAACCCACTGGACTTTTTACTCAGATTCCCACATCTTGATTCTTTGTTGAATCTTACTTTTTTTTATAGAAACTCAATTGCCAAACTTTAACCATACATGCTAACCATAATTGTAGTCAAGTCATGTTTATTTGTATAGCCCTTAATCACAAAGAGTCTCAAAGGGCTGCATAGACCCAATATTATTGCAAACCACAGACTAATTAATATACCATCCCCTGATTTAAAACCTACATGAGGGCATAGAAGTGTGTTTTAAGCCTAGATTTAAACAGTTCCAATGAGGTTGCAGATCGAATATCAGGGGGAAGAGCATTCCACAGCACCGGGGACCAAGTGGAGAACGCTCTAGAACCTGGGGATCTCTTCTTGGCTCTTGGGATCACTAGTAGACCGGCATTTTCAGAGCGAAGACTCCGGACTGGAACATAGGGCGAAATTAAATATGAAAAATATGAGGGAGCAAGTCCATGCATGATTTTGTAGACTACCAACAGAACCTTAAAATTACATCTTAAGCTAACAGGGAGCCAATGCAGGTTAGATAAAATCGGGGTCATGTGATCAAACTTTCTTGTCTTAGTTAAAATCCTCGCAGCAGCATTTTGTACCAGCTGAAGGCTCTTGATTTTGGACCCTTCCATGTATACACAGTGAGCACATATTTTAGTACTTCTCACCTATTTGGGTTGAAAGACTAATATCAGCTATAGAAAACATAGTGATCCGATGGCTACCATTGCACCCTTTTTAAACCATGAAAACAGTTTAAAGCAAGGAGTCTGAAATGCAATCTTTGGAAACCACAACCTTATCAGCCTCCTGCAAATGGGCCAGCATACTGTTGCTCTGAGGCATCTGCAGATGATTCCCTTGTCTACTTTATATCTCCGTTGTCTGCATTTCACCGGCCTTGCTACTGTCTTATCAGCTCCCTGCATTCCCCACGATCTCCCAGTTGTGTCGTTTTACACCGTTAGTCGTTTTTGTAATAACTACTCGCTGTTTCTTCTGGTATCATTTGCTTGGTCCTGCTTCAACTCACCTAGTACTTTGTTGATTCTCACCAGTCCATAAACCCGTCTGCTTCTTCCTCTATCGGTAAAGTGTTGTTGCTATTGATCACCATGGATTTATAATGAAGTGCTACCTAATAGATCTGTCTGTGAATGATCACACACCGAAGTAGAAAACTAAATCTGAATCCGAAGTCTTTTACATGATAGATTTTAGGTGAAATGCATACCTGTCAACCTGTACGTTTCTGCCGTACAAAGTTCGTTTATTATGCATTATAAGACGTGTACGACGTACAAGAAAATCTGTATGGAAAAACCCGAATTTGTCAACTATGGGTACCCTCCGGTATACAGCGACTATCACGAAACATTAAATCAATCAAGTCAAACGAGTTCGCCGCGGTAGCCTCTATCCCGGGATCGTTTTTTTTCCGTTGCAAACTAAGCGAGCGGTTTGATGCTACTGTGCGCAATCATCTACCGCCTCGGATTTCATGTGGTAGTTATGTAGTGGAAGGAAGTCCGTCTCTTTTTAGAGAACCGGCTTTTTCGGCTCTACTCATTAAAGAGAACCGTCTCTCAAACGGCTCACTTGCTTTGATGCATTATATTACGAATTATTATCTTGTATAAAGAATTTAAGAAAAAAAGGAAGTATAAAAGGAGGAAATGAAAAAGACAGGTTTGTGGTTATCCCTTTAATCAGTATATTACCAACAATAATTTAATACAGAAAATGAATTAATAATGAATTAATAATTTTTATTATTTTCTCCAGTTTTCGTTCCCGTCTAGTTTCTCTTGTTAATTTTCGATATCCTGATTCGTTAACTATCCTGTCAGTCCCTTCCTGTCCGGTATCGACCCCATCTGTCCGATATCAACTCTGGCAATCGGAATCTGTCTTGTCGGTCTATGGCTTGCTGTCCTTCCACGCCAGACCAGCTGCCTAACGTGCATTTCCCGTGAAATAAAAGGCTTGTGTGAGAACATCACGCGTTTGGGTCCTGATCCTGTTCTGGTTCATGACACCTTAATGGTTTTAGTTTCTATTTTGTGTAGAAAATGTTCTGAATTACTTATTTGCTCGATGATTGTTGTATATATTTATTACTGACTCATTTTGTTTGCTTTGTTTTACAGGCTATTTTGTGTCGGAAAATTGGTCATAAATAAATAGATGTTTACAGAATACAGTACTTTTTGTCAGGACCAGAACGGAGACCGTAACGTTTCTCACAGTTTTATTGGGAAGAAGGGAAAGGAGCGCACACACGATTCGGAGCTCTCTGGTCGAGGGAGTAGGTTGCTCAGACGCGGAAGTGGGACTTCCTTGGCGAGTGATGACGGTGTCGGGAACGGAAAAAACGTGGTCGATATCAGGGTCGATATCAGGGTCGTAATGGGTCGTTATTCGGGATGGAAGAACAGACATGGTCAAGATCAAAACAGGTCGTAATTCGGGACGGGAGAACAGATCTTAGCGGAAGAAAAACAAGAGCAAAAACACAGGACAGGCGAAAAAGGGCTTGCCATGTAAAAACAGAGATTCGCAGACGGACCGACAGAAGGAGACTGACAGGACCGAGTTGAAATACTGACAGGAAGCCAATCTGTCAACAAGCTGCAGCTGGCGCCACGCAGGCGGGGCCAATTGGGCGCCATGGCAACCGTGAGACTTCTATCCGTTAAACAAATACTTGGGCCTTTAAAAACTGTTTTGCTGTTTGATTTCAATGCATTAAGGGAGTATTTAAACTGTCTAATAATTATTTAAAAAAAATAAAGGCTTCCACTTGACAGATTTCACCAATCATTGGCTCATTTTGGAATCTAACCCTCTCGATAAACAAAGGATTATTATATTTGATAACACTGGAATGTTTAATGGAATGATTTTCTTTTGGGGCAGCACGGCGGCGCAGTGGTTAGCGCGTGTGCGGCACAGTTTATGTCTTGGGAACCTCCTGCGTGGGTTCAAATCCAGCTCCAGACTTCCTGTGCAGAGTTTGAATGTTCTCCCCGTGCTTGCGTGGGTTTCCTCCGGGCACTCCGGTTTCCTCCCACATTCCAAAGACATGCATTCCAAGTGGATTGGCCAGTCCAAATTGTCCCTAGGTGTGAATGAGCGAGTGAGTTGTCTGTCCCTGTGTGGCCTGCGATTGGCTGGCAACTAGTTCAGGGTGTCCCCTGCCCACTGCCCAATGATTGCTGGGATGGGCTGAGGATAAGCGGTGCAGCTAATAAGATGAGATGAGATGAGATGAGATGAGATTTTCTTTTGGAAATCGGGGGATTTGGCCCCACCTCACCTAGACCTTAGGGGAGGTCCAAGAAAATTGAGTTTAAGACCACTGTTGTAAACAGACAAAACAGGTATAGAGCTCGCTTTTGGAACACGGAAGAATTAGGAGACATACTGTATTTTAAAATATTCGATATGGGTTGGAGTATTTTTAAAGGTTTCCAAATAATTCAACCTGCGCTGGACCTTGACCACCTGTGTTACACTGCTGCACAAATCCATTTGTCAACCAAGCAAGACTCAGTTGTCTGGAAGACGATTCAGAGACACCATAGGTGAAATGTTCTCAGCCCGTCTTCTATTTGTCATCTATGCGGGGTGTATAGTAAAGCTGGCTCCATGTGATATGCTCACAACGGCGTGGAAAGGCTTCCTCTATCCGCTCGGCTAAATTACCCCTTCCATCGATGCAATTCCACAGCGACATGAAAGGCAGCTGCCTCCTTCTCTGGTGTGGCGGCCGGCCCGCTTTACATCTGTCAGCTGCCTGCGTTGTTTATTTCTCACCTCAGGCATAAACTATTTGTTGGCATGTCACTTAATGGCGGCAAGGGCCCTCACTGGCACGAATGAAGATTCTTAAAGGTACAGTATTTTGAAGGATTTTATTCATTGGACTATAAAGGATTTTATACGATTGAATACAAATTACATTTAATGCGAAAGATATTCACTGACTGGGCTGTGGGGCGAGGTCAGGGCACCCTGGTGGAAAATGTTGTTTACAGGAACGGCGGGAACGGGATGTACGGCTGATAAAATAATCACCACATCCAGACGCTGGTGACGCAGAAAGGCCCTGATGACGTAGAAACGCTCGGTGTTGTTTTGAGTACCCCTTCAACGAGATGGTGAAGCCCAGGGGGCTTCCTTGGCGCGCTCATGGGAGGAGTCGGCACGCCCGTATGCGGGGAGAAGATGGCCAATTGGAGAAAGCTAAGGGACTTGAGAAAAAGGCTTCCCAGATACTCCAACGTCGCTAATTCGGCCGTTTTCCATGGAGTACACTTAGTTAAATTGTTAATGAAATTAAATCTGCCCCCCGTGTGGAAATGTCGGCTTCCTGTTTATCTTTTCCATCAAGAAACAAGCGCACATAAATTGTTGGGTGAATGTAGGCTGTGTCGGAAGGTATGGAGCTTGCCTAGCTGGGAGCATAGGTTCGCAAACGGTCTGACAGCTTTCTCTTGGAAGCCGGGGGCTTAAAAAGAGTCTTTGAACCAATCAGCGCTCAGGGCTGTTGGTGCCAATTAGGCAGTCACAGGTGCCCTGAATCAGCAATCATGACAGGAGGCCTTGTGACTGTTATGTCCGAGTTTGGATTCAACCACCAAAAGCTACGCGGGGTAAGTTTCTGCCGCCGTTCCTTCAGTGTCTTCGCTTCCATCTAGGTAAGTGATTGTCGCTTTTCATTCTCGTTTTTGATGCATTTGTCGCTGTTGGTATAATTTTGCTCACTGTTAGCATTGGGGCTGCTGAGGGCTTTTCTGTTTTGTTTACTACATGTTGGCGCTCGTTGACTGCCCACCATGTGTTGTTTGGCTGGCTTGTCTGGCGTTAGCGGCAGTTTTGCTTTGTCCCTTGTATTTTACCCAGCCGGCTTTGCTTTTATTGACATAGCCATTTCAGCTTTGTTGGATACCGATTAGCCTGGCTGCTCATTGCGTGTTTTTTAGTCGGCTAGCCTGGTATTTAGTGCCGTTTTTTCTGTATCCTTTGGTTTCTCCCTACCATAGCCATTTTTCCTTTTTGTTGTTGGTTCATGGTTTGCCTGGCTGCTCCCCGCTTGTTTCTTGCTTGTACAGCCTGACGTTAGCACCAGTTTTGCTGTGTTTCTTGGTTTGTTTGCTGTAGCCGTTTGATGCATTTATTTGTTGGTCCCTGGTTAGCCTGGCTGCTGCTTTTTGGTCGTCCAGCCTTACGTTTTTTCTCTGAGTTGATCCGTCACAGTTAGCCCCATGGGGGCTCTCCATGTGTTATTTTTGCCAGCTAACCTGCTTTTGGCTGCTATCTCTTTGTTGCGCCATTATTACATCCACCTGTGATACAACGCCTAGGCTTTCTCCACAAAAACTATACCTATACTTTGCTTAAAACACTCATAAACTCATCGACTAATTCAAACTAAAAACAGTAGTGTCTGGCCTGCTAGGGTGCTGTTCCTCCAATGACGCCTCACTTAAGGATGACAAAGGCAAGAGATTCTGTCTTTGTTATGTGTTGTCTCAGAAAATATTGGAATATACTACTGAAATATATAAGATTTAATTGAAAAAAAAAAAACAGTACTTGTCAAGACCAGAACAGAAGGAGGACCCAGATGCGTAACGTTACTCACAAGTTTATTGAAATGAAGAGGAAAGTCAGCGCCAGCGATCCGGCGCTCGCTGGACGCGGGAAGCAAGCCGTTCACGGGATCGGAGCGTGTTCTGAATGCGGAAGTGGATCTTCCGAAGCGGGAGATCGTAGCGTAGTTAGACGGAAAAACTGGTCGTTAGCCGGGACGGGAGATCAAAACGTGGTCGGGGTCAAAAAACTGTTCGTTAGCCGGGACGGAAGATAAAAACATGGTCGGGGTCAAAAAACAGGTCGTAGCCTGAGACAAACGGGGAAATCAGGAACAGACGAGTGGGAAACAGGTGACAAAAACGGGACCTACGGGAGTCAGGGTCAAAAATGCTTGCCTTGTGAAAACAGAAGTTCGCTGACGGACTGACAACAGGCGGGTGAGAGGACTGAGCTTAAATAGGACGGGGAACCAATCAGGTAACCAGGTGCAGCTGGCGCCAATTGAGCGGGCACTGGTGAGTGTAACGAGTAATCATGACTGTACTATTTCCCTAAATTTTTCATGTTTAAGAATTTGGACAACAGCCCAAAGTCAAGTGGAAATTCACTGATTCTTATAATGCCTCTTCCACATAGCAGTGAATATTTCCGAGAGAAAAACTTCAATCATTTTAACTTTATCTGCATTCACAAACGCTCCATGAAATTACCACTTAAATGAAAGATGGTCCTTGTGTTGTGATTCTTTTAATTAAAAAATGTACTGTCAGTTCAAAGTAAAAAATGTCAGACTTCCCTACCGTGAGGTCAGTTTTAGAAATCGGGAAGTTGTCTTTTCAAAGAAAATCATGGACACACCAAAAATCTCAGACTGAACACAAAGTAGAAAACGTTTCTGTTGCGGAACAAGCAGCTGGTGGCATTTGCGTCTCGGTGTGGGGATTTGGGTTTGCGTCCAGATGTTTCTCGTGGTGATGAAAAACTGCCAAATGTTCTGGTAGAGCTTCAGGTATGCTTCGTTAACCGTGTTCCTGCTTGGCAGTTTGACAAAGTCTCATCACAAATGAAAAATGAAGAGACAGTGGAAACTCAAGACTTTAGCACTACATACCTTATGAAAAGACTGATAACCATTCTGGATGTCAATTGGCATTACATGTTAAAGTATTGGACCTTGAGCTCTCTCGAATTATGCCATCATTTTATTTTACCTCAAACTTTGAACTCAAAGTTTTGGTGCAGGTTTTACATGAGGTTCTGTGTTTTTTCGCAATAAGTCGAAAAATATTGCTCACCACCATCGTAAATTATTGAATGCAATGGGAATCAAAACCGGGTCTCGGCCGTGAGAGCGCCGAAACGTAACAACTGGATATAGTTAATATATGAAAAGATATTATATAGTATCTCATTCACAGATTTTTCATTTACGGTAACAGAGACAATGTTAGAGAAAAGAGAAAAACAGAAAGTCGACTAAAAATATGAATAAACGCATAAAGGCACGACGAGGAAAACAACTCTTTGGTGTATATGAAGATCATTTTGAAGGACATTAAAAAAACACATTGTAAATTTTATGTTGGTAGTTTACGTTGTCACTGAAATATTTTAATAATTGATTCAATATATATCCGATTTATCCGTATTCAACAACATTTGTCACTTCCGATACAGTTCTCATTGATAATAACAATTATTTTTTGAGAGTATAGTTGTCATGATTGCTGATTTGGGGCAACTGAGGCTGCCCCGTTGGCTCCAACAGCCACGGACCCTGATTGGCTGTTGGAATCTTTTTAAACTCCAGTCTTCCTGAAAGAACCCGTCAGATCGTCTGCGAACCTATGCTCCCAGCTAGGCAAGCTTTTGTGACTTTCTGACTCTATCCTGCCCTGTTTTCTGTCTGATACCTGTTGCCGACGTCTTTTCTGGACCCGTTTATGTTTTTGCTCCTCCGCCCCGGCCATCGACCTGTTTTTCATGTTGTCAACGACTACCTTCGCTCGACACCGAAGTGCCACTTCCCTGTTCCTACTATCTGCTACCTGTGACCGACGATCATCCGATCGTGGATTCAAGGCCTATTCTCTTTCTTAAAAACGGAGTAAAACGAACGCAATTGGGTCCCGTCTCCGTTCCTGGCCTGTGACAATAGTAGGTAAAAGAAAACGATACTTTTATTTGTTTGCCGAATGCTTGAGCTTGTAGAAAGGGTTTGTTCTTTGGTTTCAGTATATAATATAATATGATATTGAATTGTAATATGAGACTAATAAAGGTTTTTACTTCACAGATTTTGCCTTTCATAGGTTATTTTTAGAATGCAACCTCTGCGATCAACAGGGGTTCATTGTGTAGGGGTAAAATATAAACTTCATAAATGTTCATATTTGAAAAAACATAATTCATATACTTCTATAAGTCATTTACGTTTTTTTCCTAAAAATCTCTTTTTAGCACTCTTTTTAAATTCTTCATTAGTAAATCTGATTGAGTGTGTGTATATATATATATATATATATATATATATATATATATATATATATATATATATATTAATATATATATATATATATATATATATATTAAAGTGGTGCAGTTTTGATGACAACTTGATGTACTTGTAAGCATCTTACTTAAATGATGGGAAACGATTCTGTTTTTCAAGTAAAAAATGTTAGTTTTGTTGTGTTTGCATGAAAACACCCTAGAAACCATCTGCTCCATCTCAATACAGTGGGACCTCGGTTATCGCGGTTAATGGGGACCAAAACCACCCACATTTTTTTAATTTTTTTTTATTTTATTATTATTATTTTTTAGACCCGGTTAATGGGGACCAAAACCACCCGCGAAAAGTGAAAATCTGCGAAGTAGCGACGCCCCCTTCAAAAATACTTAAACATTTTTTTAATATATATATATATATATATATATATATATATATATATATATATTATTTTTTTTAATTGTTTTATTTTATTATTATTATTTTTTAGACCCGGTTAATGGGGACCAAAACCACCCGCGAAAAGTGAAAATCTGCGAAGTAGCGACGCCCCTTCAAAAATACTTAAAAAAATGTTTTAATATATATATATATATATATATATATATATTATTTTTTTAAATTGTTTTATTTTATTATTATTATTATTATTTTAGACCTGCAAAGCTCTGAACCCGCGAATGTGGAACCACGAAGTAACGACGCCCCTTCAAAAATGCTTAAAAAATATATATTATTATTTTTTTTAATTCTTTTATTATTATTATTTTTTAGACCTGCCAAGCTCTGAACCCGCGTCAAACCGCGAAGTAGCGAGGTCCCACTGTTGATGATATTCACCTAATATTTGTTAGAATCACATTTCTTTAATCACATAGAATAATCTGGAGTTTACAACACCCTTTTAAATACATACATCCATATTGATACTTCAGCTAGCAATTTCTGAAATCTATCAGAGTGAGCCGCTCTGAATTTTCAATATTTGTGACTTCACAATTTTTGTGATTACAGACGCTGCCCCACTTACGAACGAGACAATCGTTCATAAATTGAATTTGTTCGCAATTGTCATGGTTACCATGGCGCCCAATTGGCCGTGCCTGTGTTGGTATTTCTAGTCCGGTTGTGTTTCCGTCTGTTTTTATCCTGTTTTTTATTTTCACCAGTTTTTGTTCCCGTCTAGTTTCTGTTTGTTTTCGATATCCTGATTCGTTATCAACCCTGTCTGTCCGTCCTGTCCAATATCAACTCGGGCAGATGGAATCGATCACGTCGGTCTTTGGCTTCCTGTCTTTCCTCGCCAGACTGGCGGCCTAACGTGCATGACTCCCCATTTTCTCAACCGCATCAAGCTTTCTTATACCACTTTCATCTCAAAAGAAACATCTCAGCTCTTCTTTACACTTTACACCAACCATATTGAATGGATCCACGAAATATTAAACAATGAAAAGTTTTTTGCACAACAGAGATGCAGTACACGTAGTATGTTTACACACAACCTAGGAAGAGGAAGCCAAATCTCTTCTTCTGGGTGGATGTTGGGTGACCTCTCACACCGCCACACGCCAGCAGTGGCGGAAAGAAGCACTACAGTAATGTCCTGTACTGGGAAAAACACAATGCAAAATCTAACTTACAGCAATGTCCGGATATTTTTCGACATCCCGAAAAAAAATATTCGGATATACTGTTTTACGTAAGGCGAATGGTCGTAAGCAGGGTTGGGTAGGGTTACTTTAACTTGATTTCTTTCAATTACTTTTGGATTACTCCAATACCAAATATGCTAATAAAAGACAAAAGAAACTACATATGAATAAAATGATGACTCACAACACGTGGTAAGCTTTCTCTCCTGGCTTTGATCTCTTTGATATGCGGCAAAACTAACATAAAATGCGACCGAAACAAAATGAAAATAAATCCAAACAGCTTGCCAACATCATTTTTGCCGTTCCATGTATTCCGTTACTCCCCAAGTCTGCACAAAATTTAGTAATTTTATTCATATTTAGTTTCTTTTGTTTTTTTATTGGCATATTTGGTATTGTAGTAATCCAAAAGTAATTGAAAGTAATCAAGTTAAAGTAACCCTACCCAACCCTGGTCGTAAGTAGGGGAGCTTCTGTACTCAGTGGCACCCCCATACCATGAATAAATACAAACATCCTTGAGCTGCTGAATACAAGCACTATATTGTGCCTTTTCATTCAGAAATTAATCAGTGCCTAATGCTGCATCATCATCAGGCAAAAAAATAAAAAGATATTCAGCCAAGTCGGTGAGTGACTCATTCACTGATATGTTAAACCATTTAAATGTGTATGTAATCAGTGGTTGCTTATCCTGTATAATTTGGTCTAATTTAGTTTGTAAGCCCTTTTATAGGCCCCCTATCATAACCCCGTGGAGTGTGTTGTATTGTAAAACTAAATCTGTGTGCATGCCGATTGGAGCCGTACCTCGTTTAGCCTTATAAAAGTTACTCGGAACCAATCACCTTCTGTAATAAGAAGTCATAAAATGGAAAGAGCAGGGGTTCAATGGCGCTTGAATGGACCAGCTCATTTAAATGTGAAAAACAAGAATGTGGGAGGGGGGGGGGATGAGCTGAAAAGGAATTGGAACGAGATTGCACCACAGATGTGCTGAGATAACGTCAAAAATCAAGAAAGTTCATATTTGCGACCCAAGTTGGGAGCAAAATTGTATTTTTTAAAAGCAACATGTCTAATATTGCAATATAAATGCCATAAGTGATCTGTTTTTGATATTGAAAACCTACAAAGTAAAGTTTATTGGATGCCGGTTTTCTATTATTACTATTATTGCGCACTGTTGTCCGGTGGTTTGACTACAACATAATTGTTGCTAACGGCCAATCGTGTTGTTGTTTTTTGATTTTCACAATCTGATCTGTTTTTATAAATTTGACGATCCAATAAAAATAGGGGGCTCAGAGGAGGGCTTTAATACATGTCTTAAACATACATATACCGGTATACAGTATATATACCACAGCCATATCCCCCTAGTGGGAGGTGGCTAGAGTCATTTCTGACTCTTTTTGGGAGATTGATTCAGAGGAGGGGATTCCCAGCCCCCTCGTTCAACCCAACTGAGGTGTTGGGTGTCATTAGGTGACCAAACCCTCCAATTCCAACCCCTAATGCTGAACCCCAAGCAGGGAGGCAACGGGTACCAATGTTTAAGTCTTAGGTATGACTCGGCCGAGGCTTGAACCACAACCTCCCAGTCTCGGGGCGGGCGCCATACCCCCAAGGCCACCGAGCTGATACATACATATACAAACCTTGACTTACAACCTTACGATACCAACGGTATCACGATAACACTGTATGTAACATCCCACATGCCGACATTTCTTGTGTAAATACCATGTAAATTATAACTATAGCCTTATCCCCCTTGTTTTATAACCTTATCTTCTCTGTTCCTTTATCTTCTTGGCTCATACCTCACTGTGAGTGTGTAAAACTGGAGTGTCATGCCCAATTTCGTTGTCACAATATGTTAACACAATAAAGGTATATTCTATTCTATTCTATTCTATTCTTAAACATACAAAATCTAGCACTGATGCAACTTACGAACAAATTCAACTTATCAACGATCGTCGGGAACCTATCTTGTTCGTAACTAGGGCGGCGTCTGTACTGGCAATAGTCCGTTTTTAATCAGATTATTGCCCAAATGTAAACTTTAAAAACGATTTGGTTGTTTCTTGTGTTTTTCCACTCAAAAACAACAAAAACCCAAAATTGTTTCCTAAACAATCTGAATTAGTTCACATTATTTAAGCAATGTGCTTACAGGTAACCCACGTTCTTGTCATGATTACTGATGCGAGGCACATGAACCTGCTCCTTTGGCGCCAACTGCCTCGGACGCTGATTGGCTACCTGTCACTTTTTATACCCCCGTCTTCCTGTCCCTGGTTGTCAGTCCGTCTGCGAACATCGGCTTACGCTAGGCAAGCTTTTCGACCCTGACTCTCTCCTGTTCTGATTCTTGTCCTTTTCCCGACCCCTTTTCTGATCCCGACATTGATTTTGCTCCCCCGTCCCGGCTACTGATCTGCTTTTTTCCGCTCCAGACACCACGCTCGCCACGGAAATACCACGTCCGCGTCTGAGCAACTTGCTACCCGCAACCAACGATCTACAAATCGTGTGTAATCTTTTCCCTTCTTCCTGATAAAACTAAGAGAAACGCACGCAAGTGGGTCCTGTCTCCGTTCTGGTCCCTACAGTTCTCTTCAAAACTGTGCTACGCTAACAGGTTGCTTCATGTTCTGAGTATTAACTTTAAAAATAAATGTTATTCCGCAAAGTTCCATACAGGGTTGGGTAGGGTTACTTTAACTGGATTACTTTCAATTACTTTTGGATTACTCCAATACCAAATATGCTGATAAAAGACCAAAATAAACTAAATATGAATAAAATTACTAAATTTTGTGCAGGCTTGGGGAGTAACGGAATACATGGAACGGCAAAAATGATGTTGGCAAACTGTTTGGATTTATTTTCATTTTGTTTCTGTCGCATTTTGTGTTAGTTTTGCCGGAGATCAAAGCCAGGAGAGAAAGCTTACCACGTGTTGTGAGTCATAATTTTATTCATATTTAGTTTCTAGCATTTTTGGTATTTGAGTAATTGAAAGTAATCCAGTTAAAGTAACCCTTCCCAACCCTGGTTCCATATATCCTGTGCTAGAAAGTAAAAAAGTAATATTCAGGTTGACACAGTTTCAAATTAAATTCCAAGTAATATTTGAGAGTAATAATTTGTGTTCTGTCGGACATGAAAATGTAACTCAACAATATTTTTTTAAAGTAATTTCCTCATTTCAATCTTAGAAAAGTGTCGTACTTTCATTTCCTCCAAAAAGCTGTTCGGATCAGAATTTTTTTTTTTTCCCTTACTATTTTTCATTTACAGCTTAGCACACAGCCAAGGTGATATTTAATTGGAAACTGTATCCATCTTCACGACTATAGTCTTTTGGGTTTATTGTTAGCTGGACTTTCGTTTCGCACGGCCTTCAAAACCAATTTTTCTAAAAATTCTGAAACGGCTCACTTCGTAGAATGTCTACTTGCAGTCATGAATATTATTGAAACAGGGAAGTGTATTTAATTTATTTGCAATCAACTCAATTCATTTAACGGTAATTGTCCTTTCAGGCTTACGATATTAGTGCCAAATATGTTAAGTATTAAGACATTGAATATCTAGGGTTTTCATTATCGTACAGTGTTCCCTTGATTTTTGTGGTTAATCCATTCCATAAGCCCCTGTATTAAGGGAATTTCCACAAAGTAGGACCCATCTACATCCGAGATATTTTTATGCCTCAAAGCATTGTGGGGCTTTTAGTACAGAGACAAATAATACACGCAAACTCAGGATAGCTAAAAAGACTTATGAGCAATGTTCCCTCTAATTTTCCACAGGTCTGAGTGTTCACACAAAGTCAGTGAGCAACGCTTGAAACAACAGTGAGCAACAGCAATCCCAAGTGTGGCAAGATAATTAATTATCAAACATGTCCAAAACTTGGCATTTTGCTGAGTTTCCGGCAATGCAAAATGATTTTTCTCTTTTGAATGAATTGACTCATGTACTATTGGAAAGGTTGTACGGCCGAAAAATGTCGTTTGTTCTTACAATTCTTTCACAAGATATGCATTTCTTTTTTTTTTTCCTGATATATTTTGTCGCATAATATTAACTTTTTGGGGGGCTTTTTTAGTCGGTTGCAAGATACAGAACTGTACTTAATCACATTTTTTAGTGGAAGTACAATGTTGGCAACAAGATTCACTTGATATAATTGGAAATTATTTGAATGCAATATAAACTTTTTCTTCTTTTTTCTAATGGAGTCCGATAACTCATTCGAACAATTTGGTCAACGGTACATTTTGATATTTAATTTCCAACAATTCTGAACAAAGTGGACCACTCGGTGGCTTTTCTTGCAATTAAGCTCGCACAGTGTGACTGAAAGTGCTGCCCGTGGCTAACAGACTTCAGGCACGGCCCAGCGACCTCCGGCGTCGTCCTCCCGATTTCACACAAACCGGCATAATCATTCAAAACATGAACGACAGGACAGATTGTAAGATATGAACTCTTTTTATGATCCCTTCCCTCAGGCAGGATTCAGGGGCCATTTGCATTGTATTGAACAGCTGCGGGCTCAAACAAAGCCCTCCGCTATGCCTTCCCTGCCCAGCTGTCTCTCCGGAAACATTGTCATGGGCTCGGCATGTTGCTAAAGGGGGGAAACCTGGGCCGATACTCGGCCAACTGTTATGCTAATGAGGTCTTGTCGGTGGGCGTGGCTAATTGCGATGTGCTGCAGAGAGGTCAGTCGATCCAATGAAATGGGTGGTTTGAGAGTAGGTAGGTGATACCTGGAATTTTGGTATCGATTAATATTAGTACATTAAGCCTTGTTTTTTTTTTTTTTTGCAGGATCGCCTTCTAAAAAGTTCCCGCAATATTTAAAACATTTATTTATTTAATTTTTAAATATTTTTATAGACTGGAATATACAGGCAAAAAGAAAAGTACTCCATCCATCCATTATCTGCACCGCTTATCCTCAGCAGGGTCGCGGGGGTACTGGAGCCCATCCCAGCCATCCTTGGGCAGTGGGCAGGGGACACCCCGAATTGGTTGCCAGCCAGTCTCAGGGCACACAGGGACAGACAATTCGCTTGCTCATTAACACCGAGGGACAATTTGACCAGCCAATTAACCTGAAATGCACGTTTTTGGAATGTGGGAGGAAACCGGAGTGTCAGGAGGAAACCCACACAAGCACGGGGAGAACATGCAAACTCAACACAGGAGGTTCGATCTCATGACCTCAGAACTGTGCCGCACATGCGCCAACCACTGCTAGGGTCTTGGGTGTGCTGGAGCCCACCCCAGCTATCTTCGGACAGTGGGCAGGGGACACCCTGAACCAGTTGCCAGCCAGTCACAAGGCACACAGAGACAACTCACTCGCACATTCACGCCTAGGGACAATTTGAACCGGCCAATTAACCTGACATGCATGTTCTTGGAATGTGGGAGGAAACCGGAGTGACTGGAGGAAACCCACGCAAGCACAGGGAGAACATTCAAACTGCACACAGGAAGGTTTGATCACATGTCTTCATAACTGTGAGGCACACCCGCTAACCACTGCGGAGCCGTGTTGCCCTGAGTTATATTTACAATAAGGAAAGCACAAAGACAGTCACGCCCAACCAACACACATAGCACTTCTGTGATAGCATTTGCTGTGTGCCGTCTCCTGCAGAACACAATGCGCGAGACTTTGATATCAATGACAAAAAAATAAAATTGAATTCAAACTCCGTGAAGCAGTGAACCAGCAAAAACCGAAGCGTAAAGTAGATAGATAGATAGATAGATAGATACTTTATTCCCCTAAGGAAGGGAAATTTACACCCTAAGGGAAATTAGCAAGGTGACTCTCTGTCGATCCAATCCAAATATTCGCAAAGTATCGCTGATATCAATATTTGTATCTATCCGCTCACCCTGACTTGCGAAAGGTCAGTCCCTTGAATGAAACGAGTGACAAAACAATGTCGCCCCGGTTTGATGCAACAAACAAGACAAAACCTTCAGGGCAAAGTTTATCCCATGCATCGCATTCCGAAGTTGGGGGTCGGGTTTTGCGTGGACTGTGTTTAAACAGCCCTAATCAGATTTAAACACGTTGAGGGCCGGGCTGGGCCCGCATTGTTGCTCAAAACAATGAGCGGCTTTAGATGACACCCGCAAGGTGCCTTTTTCACATCCTGCAAACAAGGTGACTAAGTAAGCAAACTTGTGGCTTCCGGATCAAACTCACGAGAAAGAAAGGCAAACCATTCTTATCATTGTAACCACATCGTCGGGAAACACATGGAAATTTTGGAGGGGGTCCTCGATTTGCATTTATTCTAAAACACAGCAGAAGTTAGGAAAATTACCAACACAATTCAATGTAAGAATTGTGTCATAGCCATTTTAAATGATAGGTATTTGCTTTGCTTATTAGTCTTATGAGTCTGCCCCGTTGGCGCCAACAGCCACGGACCCTGATTGGCTGTTGGACTCTTTTCAGGAAGCCAGGAGTTTAAAAACACTCCTCAGATCGTCTGCAAACCTATGCTCGCCGCTAGGCAAGCTTTTGTGACACCCCGACTCTATCCTGCCCTGTTTTCTGTCTGATTCCCGTTGCCGACCTTTTTTCTGGACCTGTTCATGTTTTTGCTCCTCCGTCCCGGCCATGGACCTGTTTTTCCTCGCTCTTGACTATCTTATTTTACCTCATTTTAAGTATTCCTTGATTTTTCTCACTTCACTTATGTTTTCTTATATTTGTATATGTATATGTCATGATTACTGAAGCACTTGTTCCCGCTCGTTTGGCACCAACTCCCTCGGACTCTGATTGGCTCCCCGTCTCTATTCGAACCCACATCTATCTGTCACCAGTTGTCAGTCCATCTGCGAACCTCAGTGTGCTCTAGGCAAGCTTTTTCGACCCTGACTCCCACCTGTTTTTGCTCCTGTCTGTTTCCCAGCTTCGACCCGTTTTTTGATCCTGACCACGTCTACTCTCCTCTCCTGGCCTTTTGACTTGTTTCCGATCCCGACCCCGTTTTTTGCTCTCCTGTCCCGGCTACTGACCCGTTTTTTTCTGTTCCCAACACCACCATCGCGACCTACTTCCCGCGCCCATCGATCACTGGGTCGTGGGTTCAACCCTTTCTTTTCTTCCAATAAAACTGAGGGAAACTTAACGCAAGTGGGTCCTGTCTCCGTTCTTGTCTTGACAGTATAACTTGTTTATGAGCATAAGAAGGGGAAAATGATGCTTAAAAGCTATTTTATAACATGTTTTACTGTATTTATATTTTTGAGTTGTTTATGGGCAAAGTAAATTAAAAGATCATACTTATTTTAAATTTTATTTTCTTATTTTTGAACATTTATAGCTTGTTTATATGCTAAATAAATAAATAAATCATACTTAAAATGTATTTTTACTTTGATTTATTTGTTACCTTCTGTGTCTAAACTTCTTACTTGTTTATAGGCAAAATAAGGAAAAAAACAACTTATTTTATATTATTAGATTTGATTTATGTTTTGCCTATTTAACATATATTTAAATCATCTTGGTTAAAATAAGGGGAAATAATCTTCCTCATTTTACACTATTTTACACAAGCCTTTGATTTGACGGGAAATGGGGAGTTATGCACGTTAAGCAGCAGTCTGGCGTGGAATGATAGGAAGCCAGAGGCCGACGAGATCGATACCAATTGCCCAAGTAGATATCGGACGGATGGGGTCGAGACAGGACGGGACAGACAGGATTGATATCAAAACAGGATATCGAAATTAAACAGGACAAACTAAACCGGAAGGAAACTGGAAACTGATATTAAACAGGACAAAATAAACGGGAACAATACCAAACAGGAAATACCGACAGGAAACAGGACCGAGTCAAAACCCAACTCTTGCGGGGCAGAGGTTCGTTGACGGACTGACAAAGGAAGAGTGAGAGCACTGAGCTTAAACAGACGGAAAGCCAATCTGTCAACGAGCCGCAGCTGGTGCGACACGGGCGGGACCAATTGAGCGCCATGGCAACCGTGACAATAAGAATATTTATATATTAAAAGGCTCTCCCTTATTTTGCATGAAATAATTAGACCTTTTGCCCATTTTAAGTGTTATTTTGCTAATCCTGATAGAAAATAAGTCCTAAAATAATTTATTAACATCTATAGCAGATAAATGAGACTATTCCAAGGATGATTTTATTTGTTTAACTTTGAAAAACAAATTTCAAAAGGAGCAAAATTTGTAATTAATGATTTGAATTGAATTGTCTTGATTGTTATCGATATCAATGTTGTGAAACAACGTATGCGACAAGATTAAACATGGCACTCCAGGGTAAACAAGTAATAAAAACTTTAAGTAGAAAAAGGAATATAGAGTATTATCAAGATGAAAATATTTACTACATAGTGTTTGGAGACTACCCTAAGCTATAAAAACAGTACAATGTTTATGAAAGAAAATTAACAGTCCACTGAAAAGAAGTGCAATAACATTAAACAGCATAAAACACCCGAATAAGTCACAATGTATACATTTTCACAGTTTCGTGCAACTACATTTAGCAGTAACAGAAAAGGAAAAACCCTAAAAAGGCGCAAGGTATTGTTTCACAGTTTTGTGCACTTGTTTAGGGTGGTGATGGCCCTGGGTGAGAAGCTGCTTCTGAGCCTGTTAGTCCTTGTTTTAAGGGACCTTTAGTGTGAATTTCCCTACGGGGATGAATAAAGTATATATCTACTGTATATCTATACCTATATCTATACCTACCTACCTACCTGAGTGCAACAAGTCAAAAAAGAAATGTCTTTTAAAGTGTTGATGCTCTGCAACGGAATCACAAGCAGTCTGATGTGTCTTCTAAACCGGGCAGAGTGCAGCCAATGATCTTTAGGGCTGTGTGGATTACTATCTTTTTCATTATTTTTTTTTGCCCTTTATTTACACAACATGAGTGAATGCATACGATGAATACCCGAAACGTATGAATTCTCCAAGTGAAACATTTCCCTCGTGTGAAATTTCAATTTCAAGCGAACCTGTTCAGATTCAGATTCAGATTCGGATCTACTTTATTGTCATTCTAGTACACGTGTATACAGAACGAAACATCTGACCCGCAGAGTTTCCTTGAATGTACAGATATAAATAAAATGTTGTATTGAGTTGGAGTATTGAGTACTAATAATATACTAAATAATTATGGCTATGTATAGTATTTTACAGTAGTGCAAAGAGTGCAAGAGGAGCAGCTAACCAGATGTGCAAAATGGGCAGTCAGGTAAACAGTAACAATAACACTATAGTACGATAGTGTTGAAGGTTTAAGTGATTACAGCCCTCTGCAAAACTCTTATTGATCTGAACATAATCGGCCAGAAGATGTTCGACTCGAGGTCATAGTTCAAAAGACGCACATGCTGACTGTAAGTTTTCTGTGTGCGAGGCATTTAGTCATCATAAGTGACCGTCTCCCATGGTAGGAAATCTGACCCAAGAGAAGCTGGGGCCAGGCGGGTCAAAGGTTACCAAAGTACACATCTGATGTTTACCGCTAAAGTGCATTCCAAACATCCATAAGGGTTCTCGTTACAACATAATCTGCGTAAAAAACATTGCGAAAAACCTGAACACGGAACCACATTATTAAAACCAATGGTTTCCAAGGGAATTTGATTCTATAACCAAGGTGGTTAAAAGTTTTCCCTCCAAAAATTAATTTTTGCAGGTTCTTTTAATCACAATATTACCAATAATAATAGAACATCATGCACAAAATATATTATTAATCTCCCAATATGTGTATATATATATATATATATATATATATATATATATATATATAGGGCGGCGCAGTAGTTAGCGCATGTGCGGCACAGTTCATGTCTTGGGAACCTCCTGCGTGGGTTCAAATCCAGCTCCAGACTTCCTGTGCAGAGTTTGTATGTTCTCCCCGTGCTTGCGTGGGTTTCCTCCGGGCACTCCGGTTTCCTCCCACGTTCCAAAAACATGCATTTCAGGTGAATTGGCCGGTCCAAATTGTCCCTAAGTGTGAATGAGCGAGTGAGTTGTCTGTCCCCGTCCCGTGTGCCCTGTGATTGGCTGGCAACCAGTTCAGGGTGTCCCCTTCCCACTGCCCGATGATTGCTGGGATGGGCTCCAGCACACCCGCGACCCTACTGAGGATAAGCGGTGTAGCTAATGAGATGAGATGAGATATATACTGTATATCCGCGCATTTCAGTCCCATTAAGATTTTTTTTAACACCATCAAGGCTAATGCCGAAAGTCAAGCCTGTCCTGTCATATTTCTTTTCCAATTTTTTCACAAGTTTTGATTCGATTTAGGGCTGAAAATGTCCGTTCAACACAATTAGTTGAGAGGAGGATACTTTTCTCCACGTTTATGTTGCGATACTTTCGTTACCACCGCTTAGCCAATCATAGTTTGTGAAACCGCTGACATTTCCTTAAGCCTTTTAGAAGGCTAAACCAACAGCTGTATCCACACTTATGTTATGCCTTAGGGCCTGCAGAGCTAATTGTGAAGGCCTGACTCTGGCAACAAGTAAAGGCTGAACTGTGATTGGTTAAATGTTTAAATATGAAAGCACACATCTGGAAACAGTACAACCATGGGAAAAGCAATGAAAGGAAGGTGAAAATATGGAATTATTTAATATGTACAGACGCTCCCCTACTTACGACCATTTGACTTACGATAAATGGTAGATACGATCATTTTTTTTCGGGATGTCGAAAAATATCCGGACATATCTGTTAGATTTCAGATTTTTTTTAGATTTTTTTCTGAGTAGAGGACCGTACTGTAATGCTTTTCTTCGCCGCTACCAGCGTGTTGCGCTGTGAGAGGTCACCCCGCAGCCACCCCAAAGAAAAATTCCTTTTCCTTTTCCTAGTTCGTGTGTAAAGATACTGTACTGAATCTCTAGCGTGCTAAGAACTTTGACATTTTTATCGTTAAATATCCCGTACCTCCATTCAATGTGGTTGGTGTAAAGTGTAAAGAAGAGGAGAGCCGTTTCTTTTGAAACGAAAGTGGAATAAGAAAGCTTGAGGCGGTTGAGAAAATGGTTGGATCGCTTTTTTTCAGCCACGAAGGGGGATCTCTTGAGGCGCATCTTCCAAAAGTAAGTTACACTTAACTATTTTTATCACTATAGGGCATTTTATTTTATGAAATGTTTATTTTTTTTAGAACAAAACAATACAGGTTACTTATACAATCCTTAAACATACTTATATAAAGCTTAGACATACAAAATATAGCACTAAGGCAACTTACGAACAAATTCAACTTACGATTGATGGTCCGGATCTCGCTCTTAAGTAGGGCAGTATCTGTATTCATTGACAAAATATGATTAACATCACATGACTCAGATACTTTTAAGCCAGAAGAGAAGGCCTTGCAGGCCCTGTTGGCCTACCGCTGCTCAGTGTTCCCCCTAAGATGCGCGCGTGCGCAATTGCGCACTGCTCGCACATTCTCAGCGCACAAGAAAATCTAGCCAGCGCACAAAAATGAGGGCTCAAAATTACTAATTAAGAAGCAACTTAAGTCAAAGTTACATTGCATCAAGGTAAAAATACACGGCTTTTCTGACGTTGTGTCCTAAATGCGGTATTTTGAAGTCGATTCGAAGTGGAACAAAGTTGAGTAAAGTTAGTAGAGTTTGTCGAGAACCGGCTTCTTCGGCTCGGCTCACTAAAAGGAACCGGCTCTTTCGGGTCCTAAACAGCTCTTCAGGTTGTTTTTGCGTCTTTAATCCCAACATGACCAAATATTATGTAAAATTATGCACAAAATGACTTAAAGGAATGGGGGAATAGAACAAAAAAGAAAAAAATACCATAATGAAAAAGTAGTGAAAAGCTGAGAAAAAAAGAAACGAAAGGAAGAGAAAAAAAGAAGGAAAAATTTAGAAAAAAAGCCAGAAAAAAAGAAAAAGAAATGTAGGAAAAAAGTAAATAGAGAACAAAAAGAAAAAAGTAACAGCTCGGAAAGATTTTTTTAAAAGGAATTTTAAAAAAGTAAAAAAAAAAACACGGAAAAAAGAAGAAAAAGTTTGTGTTGCATTCAAATAATTTCCAATTATATCAAGTGAATCTTGTTGCCAACATCGGACTTCCACTAAAAATGTTATTAAGTACAGTTCTGTATCTTACAACCGACAAAAAAAAACCCCAAAAATGTTAATATCATGTGACAGAATATATCAGGAAATAAAAATAAATGGATGTCGTGTGAAAGAATTGTAGGCCGTACAACCTTTGCAATAGCACATGAGTCAATTCATTCAAAAGAGAAAAATCATTTTGCATTGCCGGAAACTCAGCAAAATGTACGTTTTGGACATGTTTGATAATGACTCAGTTGCCACACTTGGGATTGCTGTTGCTCACTGTTGTTTCAAGCGTTCCTCACCGACTTTGTGTGTTCGCTCAGACCCCTGGAAAATTACAGGGAACATTGCCGCTGGTAAAACTTGATGTATTTTGAAGAGTGACAGAATAGCTCACATTGCTTTTACATCCGTTTCGTTATCATTTCCATTTAGACCAGCTTCCAACAGTGTTATAGCACATGTCCTGTTTTTCAAAAGGTGCAACCGGATATGAGCGCGGAGGCGAAACGTATTGATTCCCGTTATCATGTCTGCTCTCCTCAGACAGTGACATGCGGACGGCCACTCCAAACCATCGCCGGCTGACACTTGCTGAAATTGTTTCTCCGTGTTGAGGGGGGATCAAAATGTCAAAGTCAGAAATTGGATCACAAGGAAGTGCTGGAAAGTGTTTGACAACATCAGATGTGGGCTTAACCTTCCCTCTCGAGAGACAGCCTCCTATATCCCGGCGCCTAAAGGAGCTTTGAGAGATGATGAAGGTTTGTTTGGTTTCTGTGTCGAGTTTAACTGCAGAACTCTTCCACGTGACGAGCGGGGGAGGTAAAATTAGTAACTTTCCAGCAGCGTGAACCCGGCCGCAAAGCGTCACTCCAGACGACTAATCGGGATTTATTCTCCGTTTCAGCCGGGGTCAAAATTGTGTCAGTTTCCCTCTTAAAGGTTTTCGAATTATTGGGAATTAAATATGAAAATGTACCGTTTACCAAATTGTTCGAATGAGTTATCTGACTCCATTAACCGAACACGACCTACTTTCACCCAACAGTGCAGAGCGCTCGTCTTGGGATCAAGGGATCCCAGTTCGAATCCCGGCTCATCCGTGTCACATGTCGAAGTGTCCTTGGGTAAGACACTGAACCCCTAATACCCCAATAAGCAGGTTAGCGTCTTACATGGCTGCAATACAAGGCCGCTATTGGGAAATGTGGAGCACATTGTAAAGCGCTTTGGGAAGTCATTGACTTGAAAAGCGCTACATAAATGCAGATCATTTCATTTCAAGTGTACTCCATGGAAAATGGCCAAATTAGTGACGCTGGAGTCTCTGTGAAGCCTTTTTCTGAAGTCCTTTAGCTCTCTCCTTATTGGCCCATTACTCCCCACAAGATGGTGTGCCAGCTCCTCCCATGGGCGTGCCAAGGAAGCCTAACGTGGGCTCAACCACCTCGCCGCGATGTCTGGAAAACTCAAAACAAGACCGAGCATTTCTACATCATCAGGGCCTTGTTCTCAAAACATCGAGTCCTGTTACCAAAATTCCCTTGTCAAAATATTCTGCATTTGGAACAGCATGACCTGTCATTGAACTAAAGCCCAGTCAGTAAATATCTTGCATTAAACTCAATAAATGTAACTTGTATTCAATCGTATAAAATCCTTTATAGTCAAATGTATAAAATCCTTCACCATATACTAAAACATGCAAAATGTGAGGAAATATGAAAGGGTTTTTGCATAAAGTCCGGTTATAATTCATCTGTATTGCTTTGATTTGAGAATTTTCAAAATAAGAATGGTATCTAACTTATTCTGGGCCATAACTTGAAAATAATTTTCAGAAGCATTGTCTCTTAGTACCAAGACGTAAAAACTGGGGTAAAGTTCAGTGTTTCTGATATTGATGCCACCTCATGTGGCTATGGAAGCCGATTTTAGAGCAATACACTCTTCCACAGAGGGAGCAGGCATGTCCTGATGTTTGAGGGGGGTTGATTTCTGAGCTACACTACAAAGTAACTTCTGAAGTGCTGCAAAATCAAACTTGGCCACCTCGAGAACCTAGCTGTAAGCAGACCAGCCTGGAGAGACACCTGCAGGAAAGCAACTGATGTAATAACCAACATTGTCAAGGAAGATCACATTAGCGGGAAATGTAACTAAGATGATAATGACAAACAGGGTGGTGATGGTAATAACAACCCAAACCAGTATGTTATTCGAGCAGTCAATATAAAGTCTTAGGGACAGGTGTATGGAGATCGGGTTCCCTGGTTGATGCTCTTTGGGGTAGCTTGCCTGATCCTAACAGGCATAGTTTGATTATTTTGTGCTCAAAGCGAGCGGGAAAATGTTTTGTCCGCCATTTCCAGCCTCGAAGTGAATGGTAAATGTTTTGCATTTGTGTAGTGCTTTTCAAATCGAGGACCTCCCAATGTGCTTTACAATGTGCTTCACACTTACCCATTCTTACACACTCACACACTGACAGCGGGAGGTGAGAATTTAAGCCCGACACAATCCAAATTTCGGGCCGGTCGGGCCTAAAATGTCAATATTTAGGTGGGGTAGGGTCAAGTTTCTCTCTCGCTGATTTTTTTTCTCTCCATTATCCATCCAAGATTGTTCTCCGTTTACACAATTTGGTTTTACTTAGATCGCATTATAAAAGACAGGCTTTATATGTCGTTCATCTACACAGCTCTTTAAAGTCTTTATTACATGTTTACCCTAGAGTGTCAAAACCAGAACAGAAGGTAGACCCAAACGCGTTCCACAACAAACTTTATTGCGGAAGCTGAGAAGTCATGTATGGGAAAGCAAGAGGCAACCATCCGTCGATCGCTGGGCAGGAGGAGCAGGGAGCTCACGGGATCGGAGCGTGGTCGGAAAGCGGGAACGAGTTGAGTAGCTGGGACAAGAGATCAAAGCGTGGTCGAAGGGAGGAAAAAGTCAGGGAACTAGAGACGATGGGGAAGCCAATGGCATACGAGCAGGAAACAGATAAGAACGGGATAGACGGAAGCCAGAGTCAAACAGTGCTTGCCTTGCATGTGCGGAGGTTCGCTGACGGACTGACAAGGAGTGAATGGAAGCATTGAGTTTAAATAGGAGGGGAACCAATCAGGCGAGTAGCAGCTGGCGCCAAACGAGCGGGCACAGTTGGGGGCAATGGGTAATCGTGACATAGAGTGCCTTGACTATTCTCTTTGCTTATTTCTCAAAATTGATATCAATTACAATAAAGACAATTTTAATATACCGTATTTTCCGCGCTATAAGGCGCACCTAAAAGTCTTAATTTTTTTCAAAAGCTGACCATGCGCCTTATAATACAGTGCACCTTATATATGGCTCAATATTAAATCGCAAGGTCTCGCAACTAACGCAACAGCCGCCGACACGATTTTCCCCCGCACGTGGAGTAGTCCGCGGTGTATGCTGGGATTTATTTACCGGCGTTTCATTGGCTAACCAATGTGTCAATCATCATTTGAATCGATCGCTATTGGCTAAAGTTATTCGGAGCCTCGGATAGGTTAGAGGGCGGAAACAAACCCTGCAATTGGCCGAAAAAGATGTGTCAATCATCCGTTAAATCAATCGCTATTGGTTGAAGTTATTCGGAGCCTCGGATTGGCTAGAGGGCCGAAACAAACCCTGCAATTGGCCGAAAAAGATGACTGAATAGCAAGCTTGCTAAACTACGCCATAAAGAAACATGTTTCATTGGTCTGTATTTGTAAATATTTTACTCTCCTGGATTTACTACACTCACGGTTGTAAGAAGACCATGATTGCGTATCATTATTGAACGTGAGAACTTAGGTGAGCTATGCGGCTTTATACTTTCCCGGTATCTTGTTTTAGAACGATCTTGATGTTTCTGTGATGAGTCTATTTTAAACTAAATTCAATTCAAAGTGTTTATTGTCATATGCACAGTAAAGTTGCCAGCGAAAAAGAAAATAGAAACTAAGGAATGGTTGGCATTTCTTAAATCCCAGGACTTTAACCATCCGAATGATATTTGAAATGATGCATTTGAGTGACATCGTACGGACACCGCATCCGCACGTGTCTACGACACGTATTTGCTTCTTTGCAAGCTTTGGGAATGTTAAGGGGGTAATCAGTTGGACTGAATCATCTGTTTTGTCGACGTTCCCAATGTAGCGCCTTATAATCCGGTGCGACTTATTTGTGGAACATATAGGACCAAAAACCTTTTTTTGGGGGTGCGCCCTATAACCCGGTGCGCCCTATAGTGCGGAAAATACGGTATTTCCTTTTTTTATTTTAATTGTGGGGAAGAAAAAAAAGGTCTTTGGGAATACCTTTAAGAGGATCAAAATACACATTTGAGAGATTGTTTGTGACCTTGATGAATTTGAGGGTTAACATGGTTATATGGCATAATTCTCAATTCGATTTGGAAAACGTGGTTAGCGTCCAAACAGCAGCAGCGGTTGATGGTCGTCTGATATCATAAGGAGCACTTTTAACGGATTTAATGCCTCATAGCTTGTAAAAACAGCAGTGAGTGCTTTACCTTATAATACACAGAGCAAAACCATCTCTGGAGTGTGATAACTCCAATTTCTGATGCAGGATGACGGCCACATGATGAGCTAATAGAGCTTTCACGCTTCCATTGAAATGCTATGCATTTGGTTGAAATATAATTCTTGGAAGCCACTTTATTCATGGGTTTTAGGGTCAATCTTGACCACAAAAAGCAAATTTCCTTATCTGGCTTTTAATGTGGTATGAAGAAGTATATGAATCTCTTTGAATTTTTCAAATTTCTGCATAAAATCACCATAAAATGTGATCTGATATGTCAAAATCACACAGGTGAAAAAAACAGGGTCTTCTTTGAGTAAAACCACCCAAATATTTATAGGTTTCCATATGTAAATGAGAATAGCAAGCAACTAATAACAGAAGGGGGAGTGAAGAGTAACTGAACCCTCTGCTTAAGGACACTGAACGTGTCGAGACCCCTGAGTCGGCTCCTTTGGCGCCAACTGCCTCGGACGCTGATTGGCTGACCATCTCTTTTCAAACCCCTGTCTTCCTGTCATCCATTGTCAGTCCGTCTGCAAACCTGAGCCCGACGCTAGGCAAGCTCTTTTTGACCCTGACTCTATCCTGTCCTGACTCCCGGCGCCGACCCCTTTTCTGAACTCAATTACGTTTCTGCTCCACCGTCCAGGCCACCGACCTGTTCTCTCCCGCTCTCGACACTGCCTTCGCTCGCCACAGAAGTGCCACTTCCGCGTTCCAAGCGATCTGCTACCGGGGACCGACGATCACCGGTTCGTGGGTGCAAGCCCTTTCCTCCTTCTAAATAAAGCAGGACCCACTTGTGTTCGTTTTACTCAGTCTCCGTTTCTGGTCTCTGACAGATACTCACTACGGAACTGTGGTCAAGCAAACGTTTGAATTTCTTGCACAACATAAGAATGTAAAATTGTTCTCAAAATTGATTCCAAAAAGTTATTATTGTCTCAACCTTTTGCACAGGTTGCATTTTGTAACTGGATTTTACAAAAACATATTTTAGTGAGGTTTTTTTTCCATTACAGTGGAACCTCGGTTTTCGAACGTCTCTCAGTTCGAACAAATCGGAGTCCGACCAAAAATTTTGAGAAATTCGTGCTTCGCTGTTCGGTCAAAAAATCGGAGTTCGAACGCTGGTAATGCGTGAGTGCGTACGCTAGGTTGCGATGCTGAGCGGCGTACGGGTGTCTTAGCCCCTTATTATGCCTCCGAAGAAAGTCAGTGCAAGCAAAAGTTGCTACAGGTGAAAAAAGAAAAGTAGTGCGTACAACTATTGCATTTAAGAAAGAAATAATAGCTCCACCGTCCACCTGCGCCTTCTGCTGACCACCACAAAGGTAAGAAATCCTATTCATAATTCTTTTCTTTATCCTTTTTTGTATTTGTACACGTTCATGTTAGCGTAATCTTTCGTACGGAAGATTACGATAACGCGAACGTACGATTAGCCTGGGTTAGCTTCATGTTTACGTTGAACATTCAGGGTGTTGGAACGGAGCCCCCTTTCCAATGAATCGCTCACCACTTGTTTTGGAGACCTGGGTGCCAAATGACTTGTAATCGACCTGATTTTTTTATTTTTACACGTTCATGTTAGCGTAATCTTTCGTACGGGAGATTACGATAACGCGAACATACGATTAGCCTTGGTTAGCTTCATGTTTACGTTAATCATTCAAGGTAAACATTCAGGGTGTTGGAACAAATTAAAACGATTTACATTATTTTTAATGGGAAAAATGATTTCGGTGATCAAACAAATCGGTTTTCGAACAGGGTTCTGGAACGGATTATGGTCGAGAACCGAGGTTCCACTGTATATTAAAAAAAAAAGATTAAAGTTGTAATCGCCCAGATTCACCTTTTGAAAACAAGTCCGTCCCTCCCTACTTTAGCTGAAGTTCAAACAGTTTGGGCTGTTATATTAAGCTGGGTGGACAAAGCACTTAGAACTGTTTGCACAAAAACAACATTTTTTGTGGTGTTTCAGAGAATTCTGAGTCAAACATGTTTTTCTTCTGTGAATATAAGCTTTGAGTTCCCAAAGAGATCAGAACAGAGATACATTTGCAAAGGATATGACATAAACATGTCACGCTCCACTGTTCAATATCTCCATTATATTCCTAATCAGATAATCGCTTATTGGCTGACGTGGAAGATGGTTATCCTAATGTTAACCTTGCTCAAAGCAGCAACATATAATTTGACAAAACCTAAGCATCCTGAAAAGCGCAGAAAAAAAAACATTTTTCAGAATATAAGTCACCGTTTTTTCATCGTTTGCGACTTATATATCATCATAGGCGACGCCGCGAGTGGGAGCCTTTCCAGCAGCTCCTTGTTATTTCGCTCTTTTTGTGATTCATTGTTTTTATTGTCTGCTTCTATCTTCGTGTTTTGCGTCCCGTTTGACAACTACACTTTGGATTACTTTCTATCCTATGGTTATGGGTTTTAACGCACAAAAATGCGTTTATTCGAGGAATCAACTCCTTGCCCTGAAGAATTCTCGTGCCGGCGTGATGAGGGGGCCTTATCTTGGATACAGCTAAGCGGCTAGTGGCGTTATAAGCCTTCGGTACCGTCCGTAATCATGTAAATGTGAACTCTCTACCAAACAAGACCGACGAACTGGATGTGGTGGTGAAAAACATCAAAGCGTACTGGGAGTGCAGTTTGCTGTGTTTTACGTCTAGCATCCCGGACGCTAACGTGGAGCTACCCAGCTTCGGCGCTGTTAGGACAGACAGAGACACAAAAGCCTGCGGGAAGCGGAGAGTAGGCGGACTCGCTATCTACGTGAATACGTGGTGGTGTAACCCTGGGCACAAAGATTTCCATCTGCTGCAGGGACGTCGAACTTTTGGCCTAGCGTGTGATGTCATCCACTCCGCTGTTGCTAAACTACAACACAGCACCCCGAGGCCATCCTTATTAACCTACTAAAGGATACTGCTGGAAGTGTGAATTCCCCTACGGGGATGAATGAAGTATCCATCCATCCATCCATCCATCTTATACTCTAGTGCGACTTACAGTATATAGGAAAATAATAACACATTATGATATACTGTAATTGAGTTTTAAATAACTGTTACCGGTACATCATTTCACGTGTAATTTTCGCGTTAAACCACAAGAGGGCACCCTAATCCTGTGATGATAATTCCAACCTTGCTGTGTTGTGCTAATAAATGACCCCACCCCCACATGACAGGAACCCACCCCCTAGCAACCGTCAATGAAATTACTTTGTATGTCATTTGCACTTTGTATAGAAATCACTTTTGAGCAAATTGAAAATATTTACTTTGGCAAAATGACGCCACCTTTTTTTTTACGAATGGGGACACCAATGTTCAGAAGGTAAGGCATTCGCAACTTTCTCAAAAGTTTGGGTGCAAACGCTCTGTGCTTTGTTATTTTTTTCCAATATGTTCCCCACAAAAATGAAATACAAAGCCATTTTAGTGACCTTTGTATGAGTGACTTATTTAATGGGGGGTTTCCCGCAGTGAGGGTATTTTTCGGCAGAACACCTGTAAATTCTAAAAACAACTGAGAAGAACTGAACTAAAATGGCACCGGAAAGAACATCTTATTCTGTAGATCACAAATTGTGAAATATGCAGCCAAATATCGTAATAGAGCACCCAGGGCAGTGGGCAGGGGACACCCTGAACTACACTACAATACTCTTGCTAAGATATGCTATAGTTTCTTTCTGTCCGTCTGTCTGTCTGTCCGTCTGTCTTTCCCCTTATTTCAATTTCTTTCTCTTTTACTTTCTTTTTCCTTTTTCTCTTTCTTTTTCTCTTTCTCCCTTCCTTCCTTCATTCTGTCTATCCTTCTTTCCCTGCTTCTTTTCTTTCATCAGTGATAGTGTTTTCAGGTGGTATTTGCCTGTCCCCATGGTTCTCTCTAGATCCAGAGCTATCTCTCAGCTTTTTCAGCTACATTGGTGGCGTTCTTAATGGCTCTGCTCCTTGCTGTTCCCGTAGTCCTCAAGGGACTTAAAGCTTTGTGGAGTGAGTGCCCCCACAAATCCTCAACTTCGATGGTGTTGGGAATTAGATATCGAACTGTACCGTTTACCTAATTGTTCGAATTAGTTATCTGACTCCATTAACCAAACACAACCTACATTCACCCGACAATTTATGCCGCTTGTTTCTTGACGGAAAAGATGAACAGGAAAGCAGACATTTCCACACGGGGGCAGATTTAATTTCATTCACAATTTAACCAAGTGTACTCCATCAAAAACGGCCGAATTAGCGTTGTTAGAGTCTCTGGGAAGCCCTCTTCTGAAGTCTTTTGACTCTCTTCCATTGGACATCTTCTCCCCGCATAATGGTCTGCCGGCTCCTCCCATGGGCGTGCCAAGGAAGCTCAACGTGGGCTTCACAATCTCAGAGACGAGCGTCCCGTTGTCTGTGGTTCCTCAAAACAACACCTGCCGTCCTCCGTCAGAGTCCTGTTGTCAACAGAACTAGACAAATATTCTGCATTTGGAAGGGCCTGACCTGTCATTGAACTAAAGCATACTCAGTGAAAATCTTTTTTGCATTATGAGTCAATCATATAAAATCCTTTATAGTCAAATGTATAAAATCCTTCAATGGGCATACATCTTGCCTTCCAGCCCTGTTACAGACAGTCAATGACCAGTAGTCTGTATTTGGTCATCTTCCTTTCATAGGCTTCCCCCAAGATGTCACTGTCAACTACATCAACATGATGTTTTAGGTGTTCTTTGAAACCAGTAGGATATCTGGCCTCAGGGTGGTACTGACAATTTGCTGGGGAACTGCAACTGTTTCTCAAGGTCTACAGAGAGCTGCCAGACCTGGTCCGTTGCCAAGATCCCTGCTGGTAATTTCTTGTATCTTTGTTCTTGGCTGGGTTTCCTTCTTTGACAAAAGCAGTTGCTCAATTGGTGTTTCACGCTCAACTGGAGCTGCAAATGCCTTTGCTGATAGCTCCTGTAATCAGCTTGAGCACCCAGTTGTGTCGCCAGGTGTATCTCCCCTGGCCGAACACTTTTGGGCAGGAGCTCTAAACGTGTTCCAGAGGTTCTTTTACCTGACACAGTTGGCGATTTGGGGTCTTGCTCTCCCCCAGGTGAAGAGTTTTGTAGGGCTGGGTAGGACGTCGTATACCAGTCGGACAAGGAAGCTAATTCTGTGTGATTCAGCCAGCCAACAGCAAACTGCTTTCTATAGCTTTCAGTGAGGGTCGGGATTCTGATTAAAGGTATTTTTGACCATTTTTCTAATCATTGCCTGCATATAGACATGCCAATATGTCAAAGGATGTACAGGCATTAAATCGTAGCTGAGGTTCCCGCAGACCTGTTCTGAAAATATTTCACCAGTGCATTGAAATTTTCCAGCAAAATTATTTTTTTAGCAGTTAACTGGGTTTATTAAACCCTTCTTCCAATTTGTAACCTAGTAATAACACAATAACAACATAGTAATAACATGTCAAGTCACGTCATGTTTATTTGTGACGGCCTTAATCACAAAGAGTCTCAAAGGGCTGCACAGACCACAGGTTATTGCAAACCACAGACTATTATTATACCTCCCCCTGATCTAAAACCGACATAAGGGCAAGGAAAAACTCAAAAACCTCAACATCAGGAATATGAAGAACATGATATATTGTTATTTTAGAAATGCATATGAAACTGGGTGCCCTTACACAAATTAGTAATAAAAAGTAGCTTTCAGCTTGAAAAAGGTAGGAGACCGCTGATTGAGAGTGACAACAATGACCTACCAGTATATTTAATGTCATATTTCATTTCGCATTTGGATACCCGTCAACCTCCACGGCTCCATGCCCTTACAAACTGTCGTATTTTCCCTTACAAAATTCAATATAATCTTACACCATATTTTTTTTCAAACGTGTTTGTTTATGTAGTTTAACATGTTATATTGTACATGTGTTTCGTTATATCATATATATATTGTTAATGAACATTTTGTTGTGAGAAACTGAGTTGCTCAACATGAATGAGGTTTATTATAAAAAAAGTTCGAAAATGAAGAAGCTTGGACGTGACCTGTAGAAAGAAAAAATACATGCAAATAATAGTATAATTTTCTTATACAAATTATGAATTCATTTTCTGCATTAAATTATTGTTAGTAATATACTGATTAAAGGGATAACCACAAACCTGACTTTTTTTCATTTTCTCCTTTTATACTTCCTTTTTTTCTTAACTTCTTTATACAACATAATATTTCGTAATATAATGCATCAAAGCAAGTGAGCCGTTTGAGAAGCTTTTTTTAATGAGTTGAGCCGAAAAAGCCGGTTCACTAAAAAGAGACGGACTTCCTTTCACTACACAATTACCACATGAAATCCGATGTTAAATGATGCATGATGGGAAATCCCCAGGCGGCAGAGGCATGCGCACAGTAGCACCAACCGCTTGCTTCGTCTACAACGGAAAAAACGATACCGAGATAGAGGCTACCGCGGCGAACTCGTTTGACTTGATTGATTTGATCTTTCGTGATAGTCGGTGTATACGCGTTTTTCCGTACAGATTTTCTTGTACGTCGTACACGTCTTAAAATGCAAAATAAACGTACTTTGTACGGCAAAAACGTACAGGTGTACAGGTATGTTTTCTTTACTAGACATCCACATTTCAGACCCCTCTAATCTATCAGTGTTTTGGAGGAAGTAGGGAGTGAAATTCAACTTAACTCAATATCTTAGAACCTCTCCCTTTAGAAACTAGCCATTAAAACCAATTTATTATCCGAGAAAGAAATTAAAAACATTGTCCATGTCGGACGTTCTCAAATCTCAGCAAACAATTGTGTTTCTCTCTGGTGTTTTTTCTTTTTCTTGACGACAAAGTAAATGGGTAATGATAACCAAAAGATTGGGATTTCAATGTTCTGCAAGAAACGAACAAGCCAGGCCGCGCAGTCCAATCAGAGAAGTACAAGACGTTACAACAAACATTTATTTGTGCCCCTCAGGGGAAATTCAGTGCAATTCAGTGTGAACACAAGGATGTCATCTCTCTACCTGAAGAGAAGACAAAAGAAGTGCTCCGATCGGGATTTTCAAGCCTTGACGTAAACCTCGACCTTGTGTTATGTTTCGATGCGGTGGACCTAAGCGCAGACATATAAGCTAAAAGACAAGAGTTTATGTGGGGTAAAAGGGAATTAACTAAAGGCGTGGGAGGCAGGAGAAAACTGATTTAAAAACACAGTCCGAAAAAACACATACAGCTGCAAAGGGCTTTAAATACAGAACTAAGCTATAATTGTTCCACAAGTGCTCTTTCAAAATGGCTGGCAATCATTTATAAAAGAGAGAGGCGAACACGGCGGGCTTTGATACAAATGGAAAATAAGTCAGTGGAAAATTCCCAAAATGCGAGCTTTACACTAGTCCTACATCCAAACTAAATTCTGGTGTCAAAGTCAAATAGACGGAAGGGCTGAATAAAAAAATTGACAAGATGGAATGTTGATAAAATATAAAATTACCTTTAGTGAACCTAATTACACATACAACTAACAAATATATTCCACTATCAGATGGACGAAGCAGTATTTTCCTACGGCTTTGTCAGTAAGCTTTTATTTTCAACAGGCACAAAAGTCATGGTTGTCATGGCGCCCAATTGGCCCCGCCCGTGTGGCACCAGCTGTGGCTCGTTGTCAGATTGGGTTTCCTTCTATTTAAGCACAGTGCTCTCACTCACCGTTTGTCAGTCCGTCAACGGAACCTCTGCCCCGCAAGACGTGGGTTTTGACTCGGTCTTGTTTCCTGTTGGTATTTCTTGTCCGGTATTGTTACAGTTAATTTTGTCCTGTTTAATATCGGTTTTCAGTTTCCTTCCCGTCTAGTTTGTCCTGTTTAATTTCAATATACTGTTTTGATATCAATCCTGTCTGTCCCATTCTGTCCGGTATCGACCCCATCCGTCCGATATCTGCTCAGGCAATTGGTATCGATCTCGTCGGCCTCTGGCTTCCTGTCATTCCTCTCCAGACTGCTGCCTAACGTGCATGACTGCCTCATTTCCCGTAAACTAAAAGGCTTGTGTGAGAATGTCACGCGTTTGGGTCCTGATCCTTAATATAAATCCCAATCACATAAAAATTTAACAAAAACGTCGGTCCTATTCGGTCAGTACCCTATATTTCTTAATTGAGCAAGAGATGGCTCAAATCACTTCAAAGAAAAAAATAATAGTAATTTTCTATCGTTCACTAAAATCCCACTATAGTGCAAGTAGAAGTGACGTACACTGAAAACAAATACAAAACGATTCCTGGTGTATGATACAATAATGAATAAGAGTATATCAGGGGACAAATATAGTAAAGTGCAAAAAAAAAAGTGCAAACATAGGTAACACACAGTGAAAACAAATACAATAGGATTCCTAGTGTATGATAAACAATCATCTGACAGCCTTTGCTGTAGGTACAGTCCTTAAGTAGTGCAAGTGATGAGGAAAAGGTGTGGAGACCTCCCGTTCATCTGCTTGTTGGCACCCTCTGAAGCACGTTAGCATACTGTATCCTAACATCTTCCCTGGATTTGCTATTTCCGAGACCAGTAAACCTAACAAAATCCTTGTATATGATACAATAATGAATCAATGTCATCTGAGGCAGGAGATCGTGAAGATCAAAGGCAAACAACGATCTGAAGGCTTTTGCTGTAGGCACAGTCCTTTACAGTAAGGTGTGTTTAATGAAGAACAGGTGTAAGGACCTCCAGTTCATCTTCTTGTTGGCGACTTTTGGAGGACCGTACCGTACAGTATCCTAACACTTTGCCTGGTTTTGCTAATGCTGATACCCATAAACCAATTAAAGGCTTTTGGAGACGTTTCTCCGTTCTAGATCCATCGAACAGAATCATGTTAATTAAAGACGTGTCGTACGCATCTTGTAAAAAAACTTGACAGGTTTTTTAAATGAAACATCACAGAAGGACTATTGCCCCTCCTTTCTTCCCCTTACATGTTCCAAATTAATGGTTTGTTGCCCCTGTGATGGTTTCCAGGGAAAGCAAAAGTAGTGATTTGTTTGACAGGGAGGAAAAATGCGCAAACACACGGAGGCGTTCTTAAAAAGATTGTCTAATGAGGGAAAAGACGCTTGCAGTTGGACTCATTATCAGAAAAAGCAGCGTGGAAACGGGGAGCACGGCGGTGAGGGATTGCATTAGCCCTCACCTTCGTCTTCCAAAAGCCACGGCATTCGGGGCTTTGTGTTTTTGCATAAAGCCGGTGGTATGCAAGACAGAATACTGGGATGCGACAAGCATGTATTTCAAAGCGAAAGCTGCTTTAGAGTGCGCACAGGCCATTTACATTTCTTAGGGCAAAAATTGGCCAAAGAGTGATGGCATCGCAGATGGACAGAAAGCCATTGATTTTCACAGTTTTGTTTTTGAGGAAATTACAAATCAGGTGACAAACACATCTCAATTTTTGGGTTATTTTATGGCTCTGTTTTTTCTCATGAAAATCAAATGAATGAAGAAATTATAGAATTCTTACATTAAAAGCATGGCAAAAATATTCAAAAAACAAGTTTGGTACATAACATACCTGTCAACCTGTACGTTTTTGCCGTACAAAGTACGTTTATTATGCATTTTAAGACGTGTACGACGTATAAGAAAATCTATACGGAAAAACGCAAATTTGTCAATAATGGGTACCATCCGGTATACACCGACGATCACGAAACGGCAAATCAATCAAGTCAAAAGAGTTCGAGTTGTGTAGTGAAAGGAAGTCCGTCTCTTTTTAGAGAACCGGCTTTTTCGGCTTAACCCTTTAAAGAGAACCGTCTCTCAAACAGCTCACTTGCTTTGATGCATTATATTACAAATTATTATGTTGTATAAAGAAGTTAAGAAAAAAAGGAAGTATTAAAGGAGAAAATGAAAAAAGACAGGTTTGTGGTTATCCCTTTAATCAGTATATTACCAACAATAATTAAATTCATAATTTGAATAAGAAAATGTATTATTCTACTTAATTATATTTGCATGTATTTTTTCCTTCAACAGTGAACGTCCAAGCGACTTAATTTTTGAACTTTTTTATAATAAACCTCATTCATGTCGAGCAACTCAGTATCTCACAAGAAAATGTTAATTAACAATATATATGATATAACGAAACACATGTACAATATAACATGTTAAACTACATAAATAAAACGTTCGTATCTTTCAGATTTAATTTCCCCCTATGTTACTGCTCGGAGCCCTTGCTCGGAAAATGCTGATTTACTCGTGATCCAAGAGCCAAGAAGAAATCTGCAGGCTCAAGAGCGTTCTCCATTTGGGCCCGGATGTGTTTTAATCTAGGTTTAAAACACACTTATTTGAATAAAATCACTAAATTTTGTGCAGGCTTGGGGAGTAACGGAACACATGGAACGGCAAAAATGGTGTTGGCAAGCTGTTTGGATTCATTTTCATTTATTTTCAGTCGCATTTTATGTTAGTTTTGCCGGAGAAAGCTTACCACGTGTTGTGAGTCATAATTGTATTCATATTTAGTTTCTTTTGTCTTTTATCAGCATATTTGGTATTGGGGTAATCCAAAAGTAATTGAAAGTAATCAAGTTAAAGTAACCCTACCCAACCCTGCGGGCCGTAACTGGCCCCCGGGCCGGACTTTGGACATAGCTGATGTAGACCATATGTGGCCCATTTGTTCACACTGATCGATTTATCCTATAATTGCTACCTGACAGTGATTTTGGTAAGATGTGGATTAAGTCGGGTAAATCCCAAATACTCAGTCCGCCGCCACATTAATTCATGTTGTCTCTGACTTCTTAAGCTGCACAAAGCCACCCCAGAGGAAGTGTGTTTTCTTGCAGAGATTCCAGCCAACAGTCAGGTTCACAGTTTAGGAGCACTATTTGTCTTATTTGAGCTGCACGCGAACACCTTCCAAAACGTCCTCATCGAAAAGATCCAATTAAGCCCCTGTCATCCTGGGAGAATTCAACCTAAAGGGAAAAAAAAAACAACCTCACAACAAACTTTTCAGTGAGTTGTTTGATTACCCTCGGCGCTGAGAACTTGTCTTTTTTTTTTCCCGGAGTGTTGTTTCTCTGTTGTTCTTTGTTTGCAGCCGAGCGAGGTGTGCGGGCTTTTAAATCCGACTGCAAAAACGGTGCACTGGATTGCGACGTCACGCCATCTTTTGAGAGTGGAGTGAGAATGATGTAGTGTTGTTGGGAATATAAGCCGCACCTAAAGAAAACAAATTGGCCAGAAGAAATAATACGGTGCGCTTTATATACCAGAAAATACCGGGAATGCATACTCACAATGAAAGGATACAGAAGCTGCCCTACTTACGAATGAGATTGTTTCTCCAGTGCTATTGTCGTGAACCAGAACAGGATCAGGACCCAAACGCGTGACATTCTCACACAAGCCTTATTTTTTACGGGAAATGGGGAGTCATGCACGTTAGGCAGCAGTCTGGCGTGGAAAGACAGGAAGCCAGAGACTGACGAGATCGATTCCAACTCCATACTTGTCAGGACGGGACAGACAGGATAGATAATGAAGTGGGATATCGAAAATAAACAGGAGAAACTAGACAGGAACGAAAACTGGACAAAATAATAAACAGGACAAAAATAGACGGAAACAAAACCGGAGACCAACATTAAACAGGACATAAACGGGAACAATACAGGAACAGGACCAAGTCAAAACCCACGTCTTGCAGGGCAGAAGTTCGCTGACGGACTGGCAAAGTAAGAGAGAGCGCACTGAGCTTAAAAAGACGGAAGGCCAATCTGTTAATGGGCCGCAGCTGGGGCCACATGGGCGGGGCTAATTGGGCAACCGTATATTTTGTAGGGAACGTATGTTTAAGTTTTGTAAAAGTAT
This sequence comes from Urocampus carinirostris, assembly GCF_059441175.1. Taxonomy (NCBI): domain Eukaryota; kingdom Metazoa; phylum Chordata; class Actinopteri; order Syngnathiformes; family Syngnathidae; genus Urocampus; species Urocampus carinirostris. The sequence goes on from NC_142358.1 coordinate 35,661,031, forward strand.
GTTTAAGGCTTGTATACATAACCTGATTTGCTTTGTACTAAAAAAGAAACATTTCATAAAATAATATGCTCTATATAGATAAATAAAATGAAGTTTAACTTACTTGTGGAAGATGGGCTTCAAGAGTTAGGCTACTTCCTCCACCGCGGTAGAAAGTGGACAAAAAAAAAGCAATCCAACTATTTTCTCAACCGCATCAAGCTTTCTTATTTAATTTTCATTTCAGAAAGAAACGGTTCTCCTCTTCTTTACACTTCACACCAACCATATTGAATAGATGCACGAGATATTAAACAATAAAGATGCCAATGTCATGAACCAGAACTGGATCAGGACCCAAACGCCTGGCGTTCTCACACAAGCCTTTTATTTTATGGGAAATGGGGAGTCATGCACGTTAGGCAGCAGTCTGGTGTGAAATGATATGAAGCGAGAGGCCGACGAGATCGATACCAATTGCCCGAGTAGATATCGGACAGATGGGGTCAATACGAGACAGGACGGACAGAGAGGATTGATAATGAAACAGGATATCGAAAATAAACAGGACAAACTAGACAGGAAGGAAACAGGAGAGAATAATAAACAGGACAAAAATAGATGGGAACGAAACTGGAAACCGATATTAAACAGGGCAAAAATAAACGGACAGGGAATACCAACAGGAAACGGACAGAGTCAAAACCCACGTCTTGCGGGGCAGAGGTTCGTTGACGGACTGTCAAAGGAAGAATGAGAGCACTGAGCTTAAATAAACGGAAAGCCAATCTGTCAATGAGCCGTAGCTAGCCCCACACAGGCGGGGCCAATTGGGCGCCATGGCAACCGTGACAGCACCTTATTGTCCAGTGCACTTAATATATCAAAAATATATATCAAGAAGACTATTTTTTGGGGGTGCTTCTTATAATCTAGTGCACCTTATAGTGCGGAACATACGGTACATTTCTTTTGGAAAGGAAAAAATGACGGTTGTGTTATCAACCATCGCCATGACAACCGTGCTTTTGTTTTCTCCCTGGCCGATTGTTTTGCGGCGGAAATCATCTTTCCAAGCGTCAGCCACGCTTCTATTCTTTGATTAAAGTTTGAGAACGTCTTCTGCGGATGAAGACGACTTTCTCGAACATTAGTTTCGTTCGGCGTTATCGTCAGACGAGCCTTAGCCGATCGCGGTTGACCTACTTGCCATCTTATATTTTTCGAAAACAGGTTTTTAACGCTTGGCTGAGCGATACACGTACACAAGCTTTCACATTATATACACTTGTCATTTTTTATTGATATTCGTATGGTCTTCGGACTCTTTCTGCTCCTGGCCTGTTTTCCATAATACATCGGAGTTGCTGTTTGTTTAGCTTAGAACGTGGTAGTTTTATTCTCCACAGTCTCCTTTTTTTGCTGCTGCGTATTTTTATCTTTCTCAAACATTTATTAGGACACACAATTACTGGTCTACTGGATCCAATGTTACGCTAGTTAGTCTTGCTGTCTCCACTGATAGTTTTCTGATTTCGGTGTTTGGGGAATCACTTTGAAATATTAGCTTATCCTGATGCAGGGTTTTACAGTGAAGCCTTGTTATAACGTTGTAAACTTTAAATTGTGCATAGTGATCTGCATTTTGATTGGCTGAGCATGATCTATGTTTGTTCTCTACACAATGATTCCAGTTATTATTTGACAGGGATTATTTTTTAAAAACAAAACGAAAAAAACTGTAGTACAGTACCTGTAATTTTTGAACAAATGCCGAGCCTGTAAAAACGATTTTCTTTTTTGTTTTGAATATCAGTGTATTTTATTGTATAATTGTCACGGTTGCCATGGTGCTCAATTGGTCCCAACCGAGTGGCGCCGGGTTCTGTCGCGGTTGCCACGGCGCCCAATTGGCCCCGCCCATGGATTTTTATTTAGCATTTTCACATTTCTAATTTGGAGTTTTATTCAGTAATTTCACGTTTATACACGAGTTCTTATTTTTTCTGTGTGTGTGTGTGTAATACCGGCCCTCTTTAAAACCATGAGATTCATTGCCATGTAGAAACAAATATTTATTATGTTTTCTACCAACATTATGATCAGCATTTTGTCAGCTTTTTTATGTATCGGTAGTGAAACTAAAACTGTAAATTAAACTTTTTTGCATCAGCCTCCAAAGAAAAAACAAGGACAGCAATGGCTCTAATGTCCAGTATTTTCTTACAAACAAGTTTTAAGGACACTGTGTGTGTGTGTGTGCGCAAAGAATGAGAAAAGCCCTTAAGGGACACAAAACATGCATACCCTAGACTAATGCACAATTGAGAGACGCGTTGACTGATTGCTCCTTGGGAGTACTTAAACGTGGTCCTTTGAGCCGTTAGTTGTCTGAGCGTCTGTGATATTTCTGTGAAACTTCTGTATGACTCCTGTTAAATTCTATGAAAAGCCTAGTTCTGTGAATTTGCCTGCGTTTGATCCTGTTTTATTTTTGGCCTGATTTGTTTGATTTTGACCACTCTTTTGTTTGGATTTCAATCCACTTCAGCGACCATCGATCCCCGGATGGAGTGTGCGCGCATTCCTCCTCTCCCTAATAAATTGTGAGTATGTTACGCTATTGGGTTCTCAATTCTGTTTCCTGCCCTGGTTCATGACAATAATAATTGTAAACGACTATTGAACGTTTCTTCTTCTCGGATATCGCCTATCAAAGCTTTTTTTTTGTCAGGGCCAGAACGGAGACAAGACCCACTTGCATGCGTTTCTCTTAGTTTTATTGGGAAGAAGGGAAAGGATAGTACACACGATATGAAGATCGCTGGTCGCAGGGAGCAGGTTGCTCAGACACGGAAGTGTTATTTTTGTGGCGAGCGATGGCGGTTTTGAGAGTGGGAAAAACAGGTCAGTAGCCAGGACGGGGGGGCAAAAATCGTGGTCGAGATCAGAAAAAAGGGTTGGAACAGAACAGGAGTGAGTCAGGGTCAAAAAGCTTGTCTAGCGTGAACTGAGGTTCGCAGACGGACTGACAAACGGTGACAGGAAGACGGGGGTATAAAAAGTGACAGGTAGCCAATCAGTGTCCGAGGCAGTTGGCGTCAAAGGAGCAGGCTCAGGTGCCTCGCATCAGTAATCATGACAGTTCTTGAATATATATATATATATATATGCCCATAGTTTGATTATTTTTTTCTTTTTTTCCAGTTACTGTAATGTAATACAATTACATTTCTTGTATCCAGATTATGTAACGCTGTAACACATATTCTGTTACTTCCCAAGCATGACTATCAAATGACTGAGTAGGATGCATCGCATATGGAGATTGATGCACTACGTAACTACTTGTTTAAAAGTACAGTATATGGGTTAAAGTTAAACCTCATTACTATATTATAATGTGTAACTACTTTCATGAATTTAAAGAAATGAAATGAAATGATCTGCATTTATATAGCGCTTTTCAAGTCAATGACTTCCCAAAGCGCTTTACAATGTGCTTCACATTTTCCCAATAGAGGCTGTGCAGCCATGTGAGGCGCAAACCTGCTTATTGGGGGAATTAGGGGTTCAGTGTCTTACCCAAGGACACTTCGACATGTAACACGGAGGAGCCGGGATTCAAACCTGCGATCTCATGATCCCCAGACGAGCGCTCTAACTCCTGAAATTAAAAATGCAATAAAAAAATCAAATTCTTGATGTCGTTTTTAAAAACAACAAAATGGATCTTGCATTTGGTGCCCCTTATCCAGGCAGCAAAAATAATGCAATAGGTTTTGAATGGCAGCTAAGTTCCCCAGGCAGGAGTCCAAGGGTGAGAACTACCACTACACGTCACAATATACGACTGTTCGAGGCGACAACCTGTATCTCGTGTTTTACAACCCGATACCAGTGAGAAAGCGGCAGTCAAACCCGTCACCAGAGTTGTGTAGGGTTACTTTAACTGGATTACTTTCAATTACCGTATTTTCCGCACTATAAGGCGCACCTAAAAGTCTTAATTTTTTTCAAAAGCTGACCATGCTCCTTATAATACAGTGCGCCTTATTTATGGCTCAATATTAAATCGCAAAGTCCTCCAACTAACTTGCAGCCGCCGACTAGATTTTCCCCCGAACGCCAAGTAGTCCGCAGTGTATGCTGGGATTTATTTACCGGCGTTTCATTGGCTAACCAATGTGTCAATCATCATTTGAATCGATCACTATTGGCTAAAGTTATTCGGAGGTCAAAGGGCGGATCCTTTTTATCATTTACAGGCTGGCATTGGCTTAAGCTGTAAAACAAAGCCTGCAATTGGCCGAAAAAGATGTGTCAATCATCAGTTGAATCGATCACTATTGGCTAAAGTTATTCGGAGGTCAAGGGGCGGATCCTTTTTATCATTTACAGGCTGGCATTGGCTGAAGCGGCAAAACAAACCCTGCAATTGGCCGAAAAAGATGACTGTGAATAGCAAGCTTGCTAAAGTACGCCATAAAGAAACATGTTTCATTAGTCTGTATTTGTAAATATTTTACTCTCCTGGATTTACTTCACTCACGGTTGTAAGAAGACCACGGTTGCGTATCATTATTGAACGTGAGAACTTAGGTGAGCTATGCGACTTTATATTTTCCCGGTATCTTGTTTTAGAACGATCTTGATGTTGCTGTGATGAGTTGAGTGAATTAAACTCAATTCCAAGTGTTTATTGTCATATGCACAGTAAAGTTGCGAGCGAAAAAGAAAATAGAAACTAAGGAATGGTGGGCATTTCTTGAATCCCAAGACTTTAACCTTCCGAATGATATTTGAAATGATGCATTTGAGTGACATCGTACAGACACCGCATCCGCACGTGTCTACGACACGTATTTGCTTCTTTGCAAGCTTTGGGAATGTTTTGGGGTAAGAAGTTTGACTGAATTATCTGACTGTTTTGTCGACGTTCCCATTGTAGCGCCTTATAATCCGGTGCGCCTTATCTATGGAAGATATAGGACCAAAAACTATTTTTTGGGGGTGCGCCCTATAACCCGGTGCGCCCTATAGTGCGCAAAATACGGTACTTTTGGATTACTCCAATACCAAATATGCTAATAAAAGACAAAAGAAAACTAAATATGAATACAATTATGACTCACAACACGTAATAAGCTTTCTCTCCTGGCTTTGATCTCTTTGAACTCCGGCAAAACTAACATAAAATGCGACAGAAACAAAATAAAAATAAATCCAAACAGCTTGCCAACATCATTTTTGCCGTTCCATGTATTCCGTTACTCCCCAAGCCTGCACAAAATTTAGTAATTGTATTCATATTTAGATTATCTTGTCTTTTATTAGCATATCTGGTTTTGGAGTAATCCAAAAGTAATTTAAAGTAATCCAGTTTAAGTAACCCTGCCCGTCACTTCCCACAGGTCAACTCATACCAGCTGATCTTCCCTCTCATCTCATAGTTATATTGTTACACCCCTAGTTTAAATGCAATAAATATTATACACGTTTTTACAGCATTGGAAAACATTCAAAGTGTTTGTCCGAGTAAAGAAACCATATTAAGGGAGCCGTATGTGGCTACTGAGCCGCGGGTTGCCGACCCTCTGTGTAAACTGTCACTAAATAGTTAGTTCGAAAACAGTTCGTAGGATTTGCACACAAAGTTTTTGGCTGATCAGTATTAGTGAAGGATCTCTTGTATTGTTGTTGTTTGAGGTTGCTACCTTCTTCCTTTTGATGTCTGTGTCTTTGATGTTTTCTTCTTTGTGGCCACCATCTTTATATTGCCTTATATGAATCACTCTTGGAAGGTGGAATTCTTCCTTATCGAAATTGTGAATGTCTCATACCTGTCAACCTCCACGGCTCCATGCCCTGTTGTATTTTTCCCTTACAAAATACAAAATAATCTTAGACCATATTTTTTTTAAAACGTGTTTATTTATGTAACATGATATATTGTACATGTGTTTCGTTATATCATATATATATTGTTAATTAACATTTTGTGGTGAGAATCTGAGTTGCTCGACTTGAATTAAGTTTATTATAAAAAAAAGTTCAAAAAATTACGTAGCTTGGACGTTCACTGTAGAAGGAAAAAATACATGGAGGATACAATACACAGGATCTCCGCAGGGGACCGTGCTCTCTCCGTTCCTATTCACTCTATATACATCGGACTTTAAGTACAACTCTGAGTCCTGCCATGTGCAAAAGTTTGCCGACGACACTGCGATCGTGGGATGTATCAGAAATGGGCAGGAGGAGGAGTACAGGAAATTGATTCAGGACTTTGTCCGATGGAGCGACGCAAACCACCTGCACCTGAACACCACCAAGACCAGGGAGATGGTGGTGGACTTCAGGAGAACCAGAACTCACCCGGTTCCTGTAACCATCAAAGGAGAATGTGTAGAATTTGTCCAGACCTACAAATACCTGGGTGTGCAGCTGGACAACAAACTGGACTGGAATGCCAACACAGAAGCTCTATGTAGGAAAGGACAAAGCCGACTTTACTTCCTCAGAAGGCTGGCCTCCTTCAAAATCTGCAAAAAGCTCCTGAAAATATTCTATGAGACAGTAGTGGCAAGCACCCTCTTTTATGCGACAGCGTGTTGGGGAGGCAGCGTCAAGAAGAAGGATGCCTCTCGTCTCAATAAACTGGCTAGGAAAGCGAGCTCTGTTGTGGGCAAAGAGCTGGACAGCCTAACAACAGTAGCTGAGAGACGGGCACTGGAAAAGCTGCGGTCAATCATGGACAATCCATCGCATCCACTACACAGCATTATCTCCAGACAGAAGAGCAGTTTCAGCGACAGACTGCTGTCACTGTCTTGTACTACGGACAGACTTAAGAGATCTTTTCTTCCTCATGCCATGAGGCTCTTTAACTCTACCCGGCAGAGTAAAAGCCCACATTAAACCACCCCACCTACATTGCATATTACCGAATTTCATTGCAATATGTATTCTGTGTAGCACTATTTAGATATTCTATATAACACGCTACAGAGGGCATTTGCACGTCACACTGGGTATTTGTATATTGTATTCTTTTTGCTTTATTATTGTATTGTTCTCAGCTCAGGGATGCTGCTGGAAATGTGAATTTCCCTTCGGGGATGAATAAAGTATCTATCTATCTATCTATCTATCTATCTATGCGAATATAATTAAGTAGAATAATACATTTTCTTATTCAAATTATTAATTCATTTTCTGCATTAAATTGTTGTTGGTAATATACCGATTAAAGGGATAAGCACAAACCTGACTTTTTAAAATTTTCTCCTTTTATACTTCCTTTTTTCTTAACTTCTTTATACAACATAATCATTCGTAATATAGTTCATCAAAGCAAGTGAGCCGCTTGCGAGCCGGCTCTCTTTAATGAGTCGAGCCGGAAAAAGCCGGTTCTCTAAAAAGAGACGGACTTCCTTTCACTACATCAAACTGCTCGCTTCCTTTGTAACGAAAAAATAACCGATACCGAGATAGAGGCTCGTTTGACTTGATTGATTTGCCGTTTCTGTCATGAAACGGACCGGGAATCCGGAAGTTGGAACTCATTTGCGTAGACGATCTGTCACTTTAATTGAGAAAGAAAAGTTGTCCAACACACAAACGGACCAAAAACAAATCAAAGCAGGCTCAAATGCAGGCAAAACTACAGACTAGGCATTTAACGGGATTAAACGGAACTTGCTCTCAGAAGTCCAACAAGCACAACAAGATTAAACAGGTAATCAGGAAAATGCAGGTCAGCTGGGGTCAAGGGGCGGGGCCAGCTGGGCACTATGACTACCGTGCAGGACATGACAGTTTTGTGATAGTCGGTGTATACCGGATGGTGCCCATAATTGACAAATTTGCGTTTTTTTCAGTACAGATTTTCTTGTACGTCTTAAAATGCATAATAAACGTACTTTGTGCGGCAAAAACGTACAGGTTGACAGGTATGATGTCTGTTTATGTCTAGCTTAGGGCTGCAGGTAACGACTATTTTGGATAAATAATAATTCAGCGTGAGATTGATTTCATTATTATCAATTATTAATTATGTCAGGAGGACCAGAACAGAGCAGGAGACCCCAGAGCGTTCGTTACAAGTCTTTATTTGGGGAAGCGTACAGGGTTAGCGGGAGACGCGATGACCGTCGAACGTCAGCAGCAACGCCGTGAAGACAACTTCGGAACACGTAGCCGATCGTAGCGTGGGACGGAAGCAGGTCGAGTTTACCGGGACTGGAGAGAAGATCGTAGCGTGGAACGGAAGCAGGTCGGATCGGAGGCAGGCAGGCAGAATCAGGTAAACAAGAAGGCACAGGTAATCGGGAGAGTCATACGGGGTACAGAAGTATCCTCAGACCAAGAGGTCTCCGCGTAGCGTGCTTAAAAAGGGAACATAAACCAATCAGGGAGCGCATTCCAGCACGTCAGATGATTACCCCAGGTGGCTCCAATTAGGTAATCATGACAGTTTCATTATTAATGATGCCGCTCCAGACAGAGAGGCTATTGCAGACCTGGGCACTCCGGTCCTGGAGGGCCATACGTCCTGCCAGATTTTGAAGTTTGCTCTTCTTTAACTCAGGTGATACAAGTTATAACCTCGTTAACAAGCTAGCAAGTGCTCGTTAACGATACTGGTGATTGGAATCACCTGTATTGGATCAGAGAAACCTCAAAAATCATGCAGAACATACGGCCCTCTAGGACCGGAGTGCCCAGGTCTGGGCTATTGGCTTTTAAGCATGGGTTACTCCCAGCTGATAACGTACATGTAGAGATGTCTCTTTTCTCTTGGAAAAGAAAACAAATCTTACGTCAATGTTCGGCAATGAAATTATTTGTCGACTGTGTCTATTAAAAATTGTTGTCATTGACAACGTCGACTAATTGTTGCGGCCCTAGACAACTCGTCGGTGTTCTTTCCAGGGTTCACGAGTTACTTCATCAATATTCCCCGGATACCCTTTTGTTGTTTCCGCTTTCCCCGCACGCTACAGTGACGCCCTTGTGTACCAACCCGCTCCATTTACTGAGTAATGAATCATCTCGGGATGCTTCGACTTTGCTCTCAACTCGACGTCAGTAAGCTGCTCACATTCAAAAACAGTTCCACTTCACACCGTTGACGCGTCTTGACAGACTGTTTTTAAAACTGTCTCATCGACTAGGGATGATGGATTATTGATGTAAGAACTAAATGTTTCAACCCCTTCACCCGGCTCATTAACACATCACTAGATCCAATTTTGACCTCTGAAAAATTTGGCCGGGAGAAGAGCAGTTCCGCCGAATTTAAAAGCGACGGCATTATCAAAGTGGTGCTGGGACTCTTGCATACCAGGGGAGAGGGAATTAAGGTGGCTGAGAACAGACTTTGCATTTTTTTGACATAGAGACCAATTAACAGGGAGGCTGCAGGGCACGAGCTGACTGACACTCTCAGGAGGAGCAGGTTCCTCAGAAGCCGCCGTTAAAAGAACCTTGCTTACGCCGCCTATTTCCAGCTCGAGGGGCTTTTTACACCACAGTGTAAAAATAAAAATGATAGCATATTATTGTTCACATTTAAACTCAAGGGTGAGGTGAAGACATTCTCTGCGGACTTCTGGAGAGATGCTCGTGTAAACAAACCTTCGCTGTAACTGACTCATTTCTATGGGGAATCTAAAGCCTAGTAACCTACAGGCATCATTTTGGGGGGGAAACACATAAATGTTATCCTTGAATGTATTAAGGTTTTCCCCTCTAATCGCTTTTTGACTTTTGTATGCTAAGTGTATCACAGATTTTTTTCATATTATCGTATTTTCGTAACCATAAGGTGCACGTAAAAGTCTACTTCAAATTGTGTGGTGCGCCTTGTCTCTCATGCAGAGCATTGGACGTAGGCTAGCTCGGTGCCATTAGGGTAAAATCGAATGTTTTTGTGAGATTCTTCACATTTCCAAGTACCGTATTTTCCGCACTATAAGGCGCACCTAAAAGCCTTTATTTTTTTCAAAATCTGACCATGCGCCTTATAATCGAGTGCGCCTTATATATGGATCAATATTAGGTCAAAAATGTCTTGCAACTGAGGCAAGCAGCCGCCGACTAGATTTTCCCCCGAAGGCGAAGTAGTCCGCGGTGTATGCTGGGATTTATATACCGGCGTTTCATTTCCTAACCAATGTGTCAATCATCATTTGAATCAGTCACTATTATTATTATTCGGAGGTAGAGGGGGCGGATCCTTTTTATCATTTACAGGCTCGCAAAGGCTAAAGGGGCGAAACAAAGCCTGCAATTGGCCGAAAAAGATGAATGTGAATCACACGTTGGGTTGCACTACGGCATAGAGAATTTTTTTTTTTACTATTCTGTATTTGTAAATATTTTACTCTCCTGGATTTACTACACTCACGGTGGTAAGAAGACCATTGTTACGTATCATTATTGAACGTGATGGCTGCAAGAGAACTAAGGTGAGCTATGCGGCTTCATATTTTCCCGGTATCTTGTTTTAAAACGATCTTGATGTTTCTGTGATGAGTCTATTTTTAAACTAAATTCAATTCAAAGTGTTTATTGTCATATGCACAGTAAAGAACCCCGTTTTCCCGCACAATAAAATTCTTACTTTGCTGTCCACACAGTTGCCAGCAAAAAATAAAATAGAAACTGAGAAATGTTTGGCATTTCTTGAATCCTAAGACTTTAACCTTCCGAATGATATTTGGAACGATGCATTTGAGTGATTGCTGACATCGTACAGACACTGTTTCCGTACATGTCTGAGACACGTACATGCCTCTTTGCAAGCTTTTGGAATGTTAAGGGGGTAATAAGTTTGACTGAACAATCTGACTGTTTTGTCGACGTTCCCATTGTAGCGCCTTATAATCCGGTGCGCCTTATGTATGGAAAATATAGGACCAAAAACTATTTTTTGGGGGTGCGCCCTATAACCCGGTGCGCCTTATAGTGCGGAAAATACGGTAAACTTCAATGCGTCTTCTTCCCCTTCTTCCCAATAAAACTGTGAGAAACGTTACGCGAGTGGGTCCTGTCTCCGTTCTGGTCGTTACAGGAAAGGCTAAATAAAACAATTGAGTGACCAGACAAGGGCCGGACTGATCGAAAGTTGAAAAATGTATCATGACACATATAGTTTCCTGAACCTAACTGAACCGAGCGAAAACTAACAAATATATTCCGATATGTTCAGATGATTAAAGCAATATTTTCTCACGGCTGTCAGTAAGCTTTAATTTTCAACAGGCACAAAAGACAAATATCCTTGATATAAATCCCCGTTTAATGAAAAGTAAACAAAAAAGCCGGTCCTATTCGGGTACCATGAGTACTCTTTATTTCATAACTGAGCAAAAGTCAGCTAAACTCACTTTGACGGAAAAATAAAGAGTGATTTTCTCTCGTTTACTAAAATCTCACTAAGTAGAAGTGACGTACACTGAAAACAAATACAAAACAATTCCTGGTGTATGATACAACAATTAATCAAGAGCATATCAGGTGCCAAATACAGTAAAGTGCAATAAAGTAAAGTGCAAGCATGGGTAACACACAGTGAAAACGGTTACACGACGATTCTTAGTGTACGATAAAAAATAAATGAAAATACTCTCGGGCAGGTTAGAATGATCAAAGGCAAGGAATGGTCTGACAGCTTTTGCAGTAGGCACAGTCCTTATGCAGTGCAGGTAATGAGGAAAAGGTGTGACCTCCAGTTCATCTGCTTGTTGGCACCCTCTGGAAGACGGTAGCGTACCGTATCCTAACATCTTGCCTATTTTTTGTTTTTTCTGAGACCCTAAACCAATCAAATTCCTGGTGTATGGTAAAATAATGAATCAAGGTCATCCCAGGCACGAGATCGTGAAGATCAAACGCAAACAACGATCTGAACGCTATAAACCGTAAACAATCAAACCAATCGGTCCATTGCCTTCTGTTTCCTGGACGCCGAATGGAGCAATGCGAAATAATTGTTTGCATGACTAGTGACAAACGAATAACTGTTCAAAATTGGAGTCTATTGCTGCATTTATTCGGTTTACAAGGTGTGCTACATATGGCTTTCCAGAAGGTAGCAGCATGGTGGTGCAGTGTGTGGCACAGTTCTGAGGTCATAGGGTCAAAACCAGCTACCAGCCTTCCTGTGCGGGGATTGCATGTTCTCCCAGTGCTTACGCGGGTTTCCTCTGGGCACTCCGATTTCCTCCCACATTCCAAAAACATGGATCTCCGGTTCAATGTCCAAATTATCCCTAGGTGTGAATGAGCGAGCGAATTGTCTGTCCCTGTGTGCCCTGTGACTGACTGGCAACCAGTTGAGGGTGTCTTCTGCCCACTGCCCGAGGATGGCTGGAATGGGCTCCAGCACCCCCGTGACCCGACTGATAATAAGCGGTGCAGATAATAGATGTATGTATGGAAAAAGGCAACTGTTGCCATGACTGTAGCATGTTTGCCATGAAAGCAGAAAATATCATGGACATGTCCCAGAACAATAACCATTTATACATGAGCGAGTTTGCGTGTATCATTTGTAGCATAAAAATATCCCGAAAAAAAATAAACTGCACGTGCAAGAGTAAAAACATTACTTATATATAGTAGATATCCGGCGGGTGGTTATGAAACAGATTAACCGCAAATATCTAGGGTATCACTGTAATGGTATATGATATCCGGGATTTCGCGTTTCTAAAAGGTGCCTGCAAAATATAATCATTTTGAATTACATTTCAATGAAAAACGACAAGTAAAACTGAGTTTCCAATGTGCTGTTTAATGTGAAGTGCTTTCGTCAAGCCGCAGGCAAGACTGTCTCCAGTTCAAAGCTTTTAAAACTAAAGTGTTGGAAAAACATGAAGTATAACATCCAGCCATCCATCCATTATCTGCACCGCTTATCTTCAGTAGGGTCGCGAGGGTGCTGGAGCCCATCCCAGCTATCTTTGGGCAGTGGGCAGGGGACCCCCTGGACTGGTTGCCAGCCAGTTGCATGGCACATATGGACACTGACATCTCGCTTGCTCATTTTCACCTGGGGACAATTTGGACCAGCCAGTTAACCTGACATGCATGTTTTCGGAATGCGCGAGGAAACTGGAGTGCCCGGAAGAAACCCACGCAAGCACGGGGAGAATATGCGAACCCCGCACAGGAAGGCTGGTAGTGTCATGATTGCTGATTCAGGGCACCTGTGACTGGCCAATTGGCGCCAACTCTTTCAACTCAGAGACTCCTTTTAAACCCCTGTCTTCCAAGAGGATGCTGTCAGACTGTTTGCGAACCTATGCTCCCAGCTAGGCAAGCTCATACCTTCAGACATTTTCCTGCCCCGTTTTCTCCTACCTGATACCTGTTGCCGACCCGTTTCTGGACCAGTTTCTGCCCTGATCTGCCATCCCGACATCCGACTTTTTTTACCCCGTTTCCTGCCTGATACCTGTCGCCGACCTCTTTTCTGAACTCAATGCCGCCCTTGCTCTCTCGTCCCGGCTAGTGACCAGTATCCCTGCTGTCAACGATTATTCTCGCTGACACGGAAGTGCAACTTCCGCGTTCCAGCCATCTGCTACCCGTGTCCGTCGATCATCGGATCGTGGAAGCAATCACTGCTCTCCCTCTTTTTTCAATAAAACTGAGTAAACGAACGCTACTTGGTCTGGTCTCTGTTCCTGGTCCGTGACAGGTAGCTGGTTTTGATCCCATGACCTCAGAACTGTGCCGCAGACGCGCTAACCACACCGCCGCCGTGCTTCTGAAGTATAAGTGTGACTTTATTCAGTTCAACCTTAAAATACAACAGAATTTCCGACAAAATATATCATAAAACAATTTTATACTTGGTATTAATTTGCCAATTCGCACTGATAGAGCATCTTATCTTTGTTTTCTCCAACTGCTGTCTAGCCGGAGTTCAAAAAACCATATGACCGTCGTGGCTACTTTCTCGAACCCTCCAGCGGAAACTCCACAACTATGCACATATGACTAACAACGCCAACCGATAAAAACAATATTGTTTTTTTGCAATTCTGACAAAGAACACATTCAACTCATATTTCCATTTGCCTCAAAGGTGTCATTCTCGTAATGTCCCGTCTCATGAGACTCTGTAATCCTTGTAAAATCTCAAATATTCTTATTTTACCGGCTGGCTTTAGGTGGAAAAAGATAATAAAAAAAAGAACAGACCTCACTTTGATGACTACTGTTTTCGTTTGTTTGTTTTTAGCTCCGGGTTAGGGATGAGATGTTGTCCCAAGTGAAGAAGTTCAAGTATCTTGGGGTCTTCACAATGAAACGTGAGATCGACAGATGGGTCAGTGCAGCGTCTGCCGTCAGGCGGACCCTGTACCAGTCCGCCGTGGTGAAGAGGGAGCTGAGCTCAAAGGCAAAGTTCTCGTTAGATCTATGTTCCTACCCTCACCTATGGTCATGAACTTTGGGTTATAACTGAAAGAAAACAATCCCAGATACAAGTGGCTGAAATGACTTTCCTCTGCAGGGTGGCTGGCTCTCCCTTAGAGATAAGGTGAGAAGCTTAATCTGTAATGATTACCAATTCAGAGCACCTGCGACTGCTTAATTGGTGCCAACAGCCTGGACAGATAATTGGCTGATGCACTCTTTTTAAACCCCCGGTTTCCAAGAGGAAGCCGTCAGATCGTATGCGAATTGTTTTTCTCTGCCTGACCTTCGTTGCCAACCTACGCCTGCCTGCCTGTTACCTGACGTGTTTTGCCCCGTTACCTGCCTGCCTCCTGTTACCGACCTCGTTTCCGAACTTGACACCGCCTTTGCTCTTCAGTTCCGGCCAGCGACTTGTAATTCCCGCCTGTCTTCGATCCTCCTCGCTCAACACGGAAGTGCCACTTCCGCGTTCCCGCCACCTGCTACCCGTGTTCGTCGATCCTCGGATCGTGGAAGCAAGCCCTTCTCTCCCTCTTATCGATAAAAGCTGAGAAAACGAACGCTACTGGGTCCTGTCTCCGTTCCTGGTTCGTGACATAATCATCCTGGAGGTACTCTATGTAGAGCTACTTCTCTTCTGCATTGAGAGGAGCCAGTTGAGGTGGCTCGGGCATCTGATAAGTATACCTCCTGGACGCCTCCCTCAGGAGGTGTTCTGGGCATGTCCCACCAGCAGGAAGCCCCAGGGATGACCCAGGACATGCTGGAGAGACTATGTCTCTAGGCTGGCCTGGGAACGCCTTGGGATCCCTCTGATGAGCTGAAAGAAGTGACTGGGGATAGGGAGGTCTGGGCTCCCCTGTTAGGGCTGCTGTCCCTGCTACCCAACTCCGGATAAGCAGAAGATAATAAAGGATGTATGGATGGATTTTTTTTACAAATCCTTAGGCTTGTTTTTACACTAATTTTTCAGGCATGAAAACCTTTAGGAAAAATTCACCGTTTTAAAGTCCAAAGGGATGACCTACCTGAAGTGTATAGATCCGAGGAGAAAATGTTTTAAGATGGGGATGGGGGTATCCTGAGATTTCCCTGAGTGAAAAGGGCGTTTAAAGTGGTGCATTTGAATTAAAATCAGTTTAGTTTGTGCTGCCAGGAAAAGGTATTCATTCACCTGTAACTCACATTAGATTTATCCCATTATCACACTAATTTTTCGTGCACAGTACCAGAGACGAATGTTAGAGCGTGGAGAAAACAGAAAATAATCCCGAAAGATACATAAAAAACAAAAAACAAAAAACAGTTTTCCATTGATATCCTGATTAATCCATTCTATTATCCACATAAACTCCAGCTTTCTAGCTGTTATTAGATAATAGACCTTGTGGTGCAACCTGGACACATTATTAGTGACCCTTCCAGGATCTTCGGGTGTTTCGAGTCTTAGTCAGAAATCCAGGCGCCCCAGCCATAGGTGATCAATACACCGACTTCTGTCCATTACGCCAGGGCTCCCCCCTCCTCAAGCAGAGCCAGCTTTAAGCCTTTTCAGCTGCTCCGGAGATGTTGTTGATGGTTCCTTACCTGTGCAGTCCAAAAATCCCAAAGAGCCTGAGGACACAGTTTAAGGACCCCCCCGCAAAGCCCCTGCAGTCCACCTCAATAGGCTTGCAGTGAGACTCCACCCATTACTCCGGCATTTAGCCACAAGATTGGCGTACTTTGCTGCTGAGCTTCATACATCTGGGGACCTGTCTTCCCAGGGGACCTGTCTGCTCAAGGAGCACCACCTTCATGTCTGGCAATGGTGTTGTAGCTTCCACCGAGGCTACCAGTCCCATGCAGTTGTGAGTAGGCTCCCCCCTGAGTCTTCTTGGTGGGTTGAGGTTTTCTCTCCTGGTCCTGGTACCAACGCTCCCTAAAAAAGTCTAATGAGTCAGAACCAGGACAGGAAGCAGAATCCACTCGCGTAACATTACTCACAGTTTATTGGGGAGAAGAGGAAGGAGCGCACACTCGATTCGGAGAGTGTCGGTCGCGGGGAGTAGATTGCTCGGAACGCGGAAGTGGTCAAAATCAAACAGATCGGGACGAGAACAAAACAGGAGCAAAGACACAGGCAAAAATGGAGATTCTGAGGGCTACACGTGTCAAAACAGAGTTTCGCAGACGCTCCGACAAAAGGCGACTCACAGGACAGCGTTTAAGTAGTGACAGGGAGCAATCTGTCAAGGAGTTTCAGCTGGTGTCCATGGGCGGGCCAATAGGGCGCCATGGCAACCGTGACAGGACGTGAAGGGGTTAATTAATCCAGGGCCTTTTCATTGTATTTCCTGCCCTCACCGTGAAAATTCCATGCGTGAATCAATCTGTAAAAAGTAGACATCACAGTTGTATTTATCCATGTATTGTGTTAGTCAATGCTTTAGGTTAGCCGCGTGTTATCAAATCTTGTAAACACACGAGATGCACCAATTGTCATGATTACCAATGTGATTCACCTGTGCCCACTCCTTTAGCGCCTACTGCCTCGGACTCTGATTGGCTCCCTGTCCCTATTTGAACCCATTCCTTTCTGTCACCTGTTGTGAGTCCGTCTGCAAACCTCAGTGTACTCTAGGCAAGCTTTTTTGACCCTGACTCCCACCTGTTTTTCCTCCCGTCCGTTTCCAGGCTTTGACCCGTTTTCTTGATCCTGACCACGTCTACTCTCCTCTCCTGGCTTTCGACTCGTTTCCAATCCCGACCACGTTTTTTGCTCTCCTGTCCCGGCTACTGACCCGTGTTTCCCGTTCCCGACACCGCCATCGCTCGCCACGGAATTCCCACTACCGCGTTCAGAGCGACCTGCTTCCCAGCAATCACCGGATCGTGGGTGCAACCCTTTCCTGTCTTCCAATAAAACTGAGAGAAACGTAACGCAAGTGGGTCCTGTCTCCGTTCTGGTCCTGACACCAATGGAGATTTTTTTTAAATGTTCCAAACTCTTATTGCTGTGTCCGAAAATCAAAGTTATTCTTCTAAAGATTGCATCACAATATCTGCTTAATTAACACACGCTACCTCTAAATACCCCGACTTGGTAATTGGTTTGTATTCTTTCCTTCATTTTCTTATTCTTGTGAGGACATGATGTTCTTTATTGCAGTGTATTCATTTAGAAAAACAATGAAATCTTTTGAGTGTATAGGGCGTTATCTGTGTTCTTTGTGCTCTCATATAATCCATAATTAACAACAAGGACTCCTCGTAGATTAGTTGGTTCAGTCATTTCTAATTCAATCTGTGTTGTGGGAGCACAATCACTCTGCTAAGGGATTATTACATATTATATGTTTAAAAGTACTGGTGTGTGTTTTAACAATATTGTATTACTCAAATCTTTGTTTTTTTGTCATGATTACAGATTTGGATTACCTGTGCCCGCTCATTTGGCGCCAGCTGCTGCGGGCTTTCAGATTGGCTCCCTGTCCCTTTTTAAACCCAGTCCTGTCACTCTCCTTAGGTCAGTCCGTCTGTGAACCTCTGTTGTTACAAGGCAAGCCTTTTTCACCCAGACTCCCGCCTGTCCCGCTTTTGCACCCGTTTTTCCACCTTTCCGTTCCTGATCTCCCTGTTTGTCTAAGGCTCCAACCTGTTTTGATTCCGACCACGTCTGCTCTTCCGTCCCGGCTTACGACCTGTTTTTAATCCCGACCATGTCTACTCTCCCATTCCGGCTTACGACCCGTTTGTGATCCCGACCACGTTTTTGCTCTCTTGTCCTGGGTGTCGACCTGAAGGGTTCAAATAGGGACAGGGAGCCAATCAGAGTCCGAGGCAGTTGGCGCTAAAGGAGCGGGCACAGGTGAACGTGGTCGGGGTCAGAAACGGGTCGTAAACCGGGACGGGAGAGCAGACATGGTCTGGATCAAAAACGGGTCGTAAGCCGGGACGGGAGAGCAGACATGGTCAGGGTCATAACAGGTCGTAGCCGGGAGCAAAAACAGGACAGGTGGGAGTCAGGGTCGAAAAAGACTTGCCTAGTATACACTGAAGTTCGCAGACGGACTGACCACAGGGGACAGACAGGAATGGGTTCAAACACTGACAGGGAGCCAATCAGAGCAGTAGGCGCCAAATGAGTGGGCATAGCTGAGTCACATCAGTAATCATGACAACAAATGACTCAAAAATACATGAACTATGCTATAAATGCGTACTTTTTCATAATACTTCTAGGTCGAGATTTTTCAAATTCATCTCACATGACGTATATATATATATATATTTATATATATATATATATATATATATATATATATATATATATATATGGAGCTGCAAAAAATTAAGGACTATGTACAAGAAAATAATGATAATTAATAATGGTATAAATATATGTATATATATGGAACTGCCAAAAATTAAGCACTATGTATAAGAAGATAATGATAATTGATAATGGAAAATCAGGTATGTATATATAGGTATATCTATCAGGTATGTGTATATATATCCCTTTTCCCCGCTATATATATATATATATATATATATATATATATATATATATATATATATATATATATACCTGATTTTCCATTATCAATTATCATTATTTTCTTATACATAGTGCTTAATTTTTTGCAGCTCCAAACATCTGTTTTGATATTTTATTCCGTCCAATATGGCTCTTTTAACATTTTGGGTTGCCAATCCCTGCCCTAGTTGTTGGATGAGGAATAGAAGGAGGACAGGCCAATTAGTATTCCTTTCTCTTGTGAGAACATTATGTTCTTTATTACATTCATTCACAGAAACTATGGAGGCTTTTGAGTGTACAGCGAGTTATTTGTGTTCTTTGTTCGCTAATATAATCCATAATTAACGACTCCTCGTAGATTAGTTGGTTCATTTAATTCCGATTCAATCCGTGTTATGGGAGCACAAACGCCCTGCTATGGAATTACTATATATTTCCGTATATAATGTTTCAATTTGTGCAGATTTATTAGCATTGTGAACTGGTGTTTACAGCCTGTTGCAATTGGAATGCAAATATATGAAGTGGGGCTTTTATAGGGTTTGTTCGGAACAGCGGGTGAGTGAAGTTCACTCACACATTTGTCACAAGTCAGAAACGGAGACAGGACACAGTAGCGTTCGTTTACTCAGTTTTATTGAGAAAGAGAGCAGTGCTTGCTTCCACGATCCGATGATCGCCGGACACGGGTGGCAGGTGGCAGGAACGCGAAAGTGGCACTTCCGTGTCGGGCAAGGATAGTCGTAGGCAGCGGGAAAACTGGTCGATAGCCGGGACGGGAGAGCAGGGGCAGTATCGAGTCTAGAGGTCAGCAACAGGTATCAGGCAGGAAACAGGGCAAAACAGGTCGATGGTCGGGATGGAAGAGCAGGGCAGAAACGGGTCCAGAAAAAGGTCGGTAACACGTATCAGGCAGAAGAAAACAGGGCAGGAAAATGTCGGAAGGTATGGAGCTCACCTAGCTGGGAGCATAGGTTCGTAAACGGTCTGACGGCTTCCTCTTGGAAGCCGGGGGTTTAAAAAGAATCTTTGAACCAATCAGTGATCAGGGCTGTTGGCGCCAATTGGGCAGTCACAGATGCCCTGAATCAGCAATCATGACAACATTGGCTGCAAACATATATATTCATCCATCCATCATCTGCACCGCTTATCCTCAGTAGGGTCACGAGGGTGCTGGAGCCCATCCCAGCAATCATCGGGCAGTGGGCCGGGGACACCCTGAACTGGTTCCCAGCCAATCGCAGGGCACACGGGGACAGACAACTCCCTCGCTCATTCACACCAAGGGACAATTTGGACCGGCCAATTCACCTGAAATGCATGTTTTTGGAATGTGGGAGGAAACCGGAGTGCCCAGAGGAAACCCACTAAAGCCGGGGGAGAACACGCAAACTCCACACAGGATGGTCTGATCCCATAACCTAAGAATGTCTCACATGTGTTATTCAAATCCTGTCGCCTGTTGTGATGCCAGATTATAAGACGCACGTAAAAACCTCATATTCTCATGATTACTGATTCGGGGCACCTGCGGCTGCCCCGTTGGCCCCAACAGCTGTGATTGGTTCCCTGACTCTTTTTAAACCCCCGTCCGCCAAGAGGAAGCTGTCAAACCATCTGCGAACCTATGCTCTCAGCTAGGCAAGCTCTGTACTATCCGACATTCTCCTGCCCTGTTTTATCCTGCCTGATACTTGTTGCCGACCTGTTTCCTGCTGCCTACGACTACCCTCGCTCGACACGGAAGTGCCACTTCCGCGTTCCTGCCATCAGCTACCCGTGGCCGACGATCATCGGATCATGGAAGCAAGCACTCTTTTCTCTTTCTCAATGAAACTGAGTTGTCATGATTGCCGATTCAGAGCTTCATTGGCGCCAACAGCCCAGGCAGCTGATTGGCCGATGTACTCTTTTTAAACCCCCGACTACCAAGGGATCCAGGTCAGATCGTTATGCGAACCGTTGCCCCCAGCTCGGTAAGCTCTTACGTCAGACTCTGTTCCTGCCCTGCTTTTCTCTGCCTGATCCTCGTTGCCAACCTGACTGGGCCCCGTTCTGCCTGCCCGTTATCCGATCTGTTTTGCCCTTTACCTGCCTGCCTCCTGTTGCCGACCTCGTTTCCGAACTTGACACCGCCCTTGCTCTACAGTCCCGGCCAGTGACTTGTAATTCCTGCCTGTCTTCGACTCTCCTCGCTCGACACGGAAGTGCCACTTTGGCATCTCCTGCTCCTATTGTATGTCAACCATCGGATCGTGGAAGCAAGCCCTGCTCTCCCTCTTTATTAATAAAAACTGAGAAAACGAGCGCTAATGGGTCCTGTTTCCGTTTCTGGTTTGTGACACATATGATAAAAGTCTATTTTTGAGGGGGGCGCTATTTAATCCGATGCGATTTATATAATGCGGATAATACAGTATATTTCTGCCATTCCCTTACCTTAAACTTATCTCAACAAACAGCATATTTTGTATGCTCAAAAAAGAGAGAAAACACGTCTGAAAGGCCATAAATCTTTAATCAAATGCCGGTGATGCGCCTTGCTTGTAGCGCTCTCGCCCGTCTAGCTGCAGAGCAGATGCTGAGATCTCACATCTCTCCGGAAAAATCCCTTTTCCCCGCTACCAAGGGTGTCGCGGGAGATGCTCTCGGTGTACAGACGCCTTCCCGTGTTTCGGGTTCCCTTCTCGCCGACTCCCACGGGTGAAGCCTGAGCTATTTTCGCGAGTGCAAGAACACGCATAATAATTTAGCCCCCAGTTAATATGCAAAAGAAGTCTTGGTTAAACATGCAAAATGGAAATGGATTATCAAGTTTACTGCAGACTGAGGACAAAAAAATCATGTATTTTATCCATTTTGGAAATAAACTGTCAAGAACCAGAACAGGTAACAGAACCCACTCGCATAACGTTCTCACACAAGCCTTTATTTTACGGGAAATGGGGAGTCATGCACGTCTGGCGTGGAATGACAGGAAACTAGAGACAGACGAGACCGATTCTAACTGCCCAAGTTGATATCGGACAGATGGGGTCGATACTGGACAGGAAGGGACAGACAGGATAGATAACGAATCAGGATATCAAAAATTAACAGGCGAAACTAGACGGGAACGAAAACACGAGGAAACAATAAACATGACAAAATAAACGGGAAAGGGAAATCCGACAGGAAACCAGGACCAAGTCTCAGAACCCACGTTTTGCGGGGCAGAGGTTCGTTGACGGGCTGATAAGGGGAGTGTGACAGCGCTGAGCTTGAAATAGACAGCAAGCCAATCTCTCAATGAGCCGCAGATGGTGCCACATGGGCGGGGTCAATTGGGCACCATGGAAACCATGAGGGGGTTGGGTAGTGTTACTTTACCTGGATTACTTCCAATTACTTTTGGATTACTCCAATACCAAATATGCTAATAAAAGACAAAAGAAACTAAATGTGAATAAAATGACATAATTTTGTGCAGGCTTGGGGAGTAACGGAATACGTGGAACGGCAAAAATGATCTTGGCAAGCTGTTTGGATTTACTTTCATTTTGTTTCTTTGTTAGTTTTGCCGGAGATCAAAGAGATCAAAGCCAGGAGAGAAAGCTTACCACGTGTTGTGAGTCATCATTTCATTCATATTTAGTTTATTTCTTCTTTTATTAGCATATTTGGTTTTGGAGTAATCCAAAAGTAATTGAAAGTAATCCAGTTCAAGTAACCCTACTCAACCCTGTCCGTGACACACACGGGCGGGGCCAATTGGGCGCCATGGCAACCATGACATAAACAGGTTTTGTTTTGCCTTGGACAAGACAATTTGAAATGAAGGGTTTGGACTTTCAGTAACTTGAGTTGGTAGAGAGATGATAAAAAGGCATAAGCTTTCTCCTGAACTTGGCAAATATCCTATTTTTAAGAGTCTTTGAAACATGATCATGTTTGTTAACTTTTGAGATTACTGCGGGAAGTTTTTGCATCGCGTTCTCATCAGAAAAGTCAGGTTTGACTGCATGCTAACCAACATTACCGCGCTACGCGTTAGACCAAGGGTGTTAAACTGATTTTCACCAAGGGCCACATAAGCGTGATAGCCTTTCTCAAAGGGCCGGATGCAACTCATAGATTTAACTCAATATAATTGGGATGTAAATTAAATATAACTACGCCTTCATGTACACTAACACTGAATGTATTGTTCCAGTCACATATATTACAGTTACAGTGGAACTTTGGTTCTCGACCATAATCCGTTCCAGAACCCTGTTCGAAAACCGATTTGTTGGATCACCGAAATCATTTTTCCCATTAAAAATAATGTAAATCGTTTTAATCCGTTCCAAAACCCTGAATGTTTACCTTGAATGTTTAACGTAAACATAAAGCTAACCCAGGCTAATCCTGTGTCCGCGTTGTCGTAATCTTCCGTACGAAATATTACGCTAACATGAACGTGTAAAAATAAAAAAATCAGGTCGTTTACAAGTCATTTAGCACACGGGTCTCCACAAGTGGTGAGCGGTTCATTGGAAAGGGGGCTCCGTTCCATCACCCTCAATGTTGGGTTTCGTTCCAACACCCTGAAAGTTGGGCTCCGTTCCAACACCCACATAAAGCTAACCCGGGCTAATCGTACGTTCGCGTTATCGTAATCTTCCGTATGAAAGATTACGCTAACATGAACGTGTAAAAATAAAAAACAAAAAGGATAAAGAAAAGAATTATGGATAGGATTTCTTACCTTTGTGGTGGTCAGCAGAAGGCGCAGGTGGACGGCCGTTGCTTGCTTATAGCACTCACTCCCTTAGCCACATCACTAGATTTCACAGCCTCCTTATTCTTTAGTATCGTACTGTTAGCCATGCTGTATTCTTTAGCAAGATCAGGCACTTGCACACCTCCTTCATATTTTGCTATAATTTCTTTCTTAAATGCAATAGTTGTACGCACTACTTTTCTTTTTTCACCTGTAGCAACTTTGCTGCTTGCACTGACTTTCTTCGGAGGCATAATAAGGGGCTCAAACACCCGTTCGCCGCTCAACATCGCACCCTAGCGTACGTACTCACGCATTACCGGCGTTCGAACTCCGATTTTTTGACCAAACAGCGAAGCAAGAATTTCTCCAAACTTTTGGTCGGACTCCGATTTGTTCAAACTGAGAGGCGTTCGAAAACTGAGGTTCCACTGTACATTGAAAACATGTCACTACAAGGTAATATATGATAATGTTACTGTCATGATTACTCATTACACTCACCTGTGCCCGCTCATTTGGGGCCAGCTGCTGCTGGTTACCTGATTGGTTCCCCGTCCTATTTAAGCTCAGTCCATTCACTCGCCTGTTGTCAGTCCGTCAGCGAACCTCTGTTTTCACAAGGCAAGCATTTTTGACTCTGACTCGCGTCAGTCCCGTTTTGTCACCTGTTTTCCACTCATCCGTTCCTGATTTCCCCGTTTGTCTCCTGCTACGACCCGTTTTTTGACCCCGACCACGTTCTGATCTCCCGTCTCGGCTAACGACCTGTTTTTCCATCTAACTACGCAACAAACTCCCACTCCGGAAGATCCACTTCCGCATTCGGAACACGCTCCGATCCCGTAAGCGGCTTGCTTCCCGCGTCCAGCGAGCACCTGATCGCTGACGCTGCCTTTTCTCTATATTCCAATAAACTTGTGAGTAACGTTACGCATTTGGGTCCTCCTTCTGTTCTGTTTGTGAAAATTACAAATTAAATACCGTGCTACATGTATATGTTAGCTACTCGAGCTACAAAAAATTCTAGATATATTATATCTTTTGAGCAAAATGTTGCCCAACATACTACATAAAACCCATTTACGAGAATTTCCGGAGATTACCACAAGGCGATCGGAACCAGTTGCGGCTGAGGGGGCTTTCTCCTTGTTGCCAGGATAGGAACCAAGCACAGCCGAGGGGCTTTTCTCCTCGCTGCAGGATCAGGACCCAAGAACCAAAAACTGCCGCTAGGACAGGAACAAAGGAGCCATCCCATGGATCTTTTCATGATTGGGTCATTCAGATTCAGAAGTTTTGGTTGTGGATGATGGACCCATGTGGGGGAGGCTGGAATAAAGTAGCAACAACAAGTAGGCACAAAGCAACTAAGAAATTGTCCAGACAATTAACCAGAGACCAAACTAGAAACACTGAAACTAGAAATGGATTAACATAGGAAACAAAGAAACACTAAACATCCAAACTAACTTGACATGAAGGTGGATATAAAAATGTCAATAAAAACCAGGATGGGAATGGCAGAGAAATTGAAAATGACAAATACCCAACCAGGGTTGGTTAGGGTTACTGTAACTTGATTACTTTCAATTACTTTTGGATTACTCCAATACCAAATATGCTAATAAAAGACAAAAGAAACTAAATATGAAGAAAATTATGACTCACGACACGTGGTAAGCCTTCTCTCCTGGCTTTGATCTCTTTGATCTCCGGCAAAACTAACATAAAATGCGACAGAAACAAAATGAGAATAAATCCAAACAGCTTGCCAACGTCATTTTTGCCGTTCTATGGATTCCGTTACTCCCCAAGCCTGCACAAAATTTAGTAATTGTATTCATATTTAGTTTCTTTTGTCTTTTATTAGCATATTTGGTATTGGAGTAATCAAAAAGTAATTGAAAGTAATCCAGTTAAAGTAACCCTACCCAACCCTGTACCCAACAAACCAGTGGAAATCAAAATGTCCCTTTTAACAAGTCCTGGATATTTTGGTGTGTTTTGATTGGACACACCCTGTTCAAACCTCAGTTTCGGCCCTCTGTTTGAGAAGGTGTGTCAGATCCTACCAGTATCATTGTATAACAAAATAACAAAACAGTTTGGACATTTTTAACATCATGTCAAGACCAGAACAGAGACAGGACCCACTTGCGTATGTTTCGCTGGGTTTTTTTGGGAGGAAGGGAAAGGATAACACACACAATCCGGTGAGCGCTGGTCGTGGGGAGCAGGTTGCTCTGAAGGCGGAAGTGGTGAGCGATGGCGGTGTCGGGAGGAAAAAAAAACAGGTCAGTAGCCGGGACAGGAGAGCAAAAACATGGTCGAGATCAGAAAATGGGTCGAAGCCGGGAAACAGACGGGAGCCAAAACAGGAGTGAGTCAGGGTCGAAAAGCTTGCCTAGCGTAAGCTGAGGTTCGCAGACGGACTGACAACAGGTGACAGATAGACGTGGGTTTAAATAGTGACAGGGCGCCAATCAGCGTCCGAGGCAGTTAGCGCCAAAGGATTGGACACAGGTGCCTCGCATCAGTAACCATGACAGCATCATTTATTTCTCAATTCCATTCTTTGGCATCAACAAGAAATACTGGCATTTAGTAGTAGCCATCACTTTGCTGATAGTGTAGTCAACAGGCATTGTGGGTCATGTAGTTTTTGCTAAAGGTACTCTTTTGACCCGTTTATTTTTAGAAGCTCAGAATTTTTTGGGAAACTCTTATGATGGGGCGGGTATTTCATTGCCTGTTGGACCACTATTTATTTTTTTTAACTTAAACAACAACAAACAGATCTTGAAGCGAGGCGAGACTTATAGACTACGGCTGCTTTTGTGCCTGAATAAACCGCTCCAACGATCACATTCAATTTCCATTTGGGTGACAGTTTGCATTTTCTGGTTTTAAACAAGCACATATTGTTGTTGCTTTTTAATATTCTGGAGACGAATTGTGTATTGTCCATAAAAATAGAGTGCACGATAAAATCTAACGCCTGTTGACAGTATGTCAGAAGGTGTGATTTTTGGGAAACAAAAATGTGGCGTATTGGTTAATGCGTTTACCTTTCTTTTGGCATGTCGAGAGTCCAACTTTATCGGCGATAGAAGGCATCTTCTGTCAGGACCAGAATGGAAACAGGACCCAATTGCGTTACGTTTTCACAAGTTTTATTAAAGTAAAGAGGAAGGGATGCGCCCACGATCCGGTGTTCGCTAGGCGCGGGAAACAAGTCGCTCTCAGACTCGGATTGTGATCCGAACACGGAAGTGGATCTTGGTGGTGTCGGGAACGGAAAACGGGTCAGTAGCCGGGACACGAGGGCAAAAACATGGTTGGGGTCGGAAGCGAGTCGTAAGCCAGGAAAGGAGAGTAGACGTGGTCGGGGACAAAAAGAGGTCAAAAGTCGGGATGGGAGAGTAGACGTGGTCAGGTTCAAAAACGGGTCGAAGCCGGGGGACAGACGGGAGCAAAAAACAGGCGGGAGTCAGGGTCAAAAAGGGCTTGCCTAGTGTTAACTGAGGACGGACTGACAACAGGACTGAGTTCAAATAGTGACAGGGAGCCAATCAGAACTCGCAGCGGGTGGCCCCAAATAAGCGGGCAAAGTCAAATCAGTCCAAATCGGTGCGTTTGTTGACATCATGGCTTTCAGAGAAAATCGAAATTGAAAAAAAATTGCATTTCCATTATTTTTTGGTAATGATACAAATCCTCAAAGTATGCTGCTAACGTGAGAGCGCTATCTGCTGGTGTGGAATGCTGATTACAAGAATTCAAGACTGGAAGCCAATCGTGCAAATGTGACAAGTCACTAGAAGTTCATCGATGTAAATTTCATGAATAAAAGTGCTGAAATCAGCACATCCATGTTTTTGTGGAATTTAATAAGGAATATGTTAAATTGTATTTATCCATACTGAATATTCATCTTCTATTGAACTCACATTTTTCTGTCGAGTAGCTGGCCTGCGGATATACTTTACACTTAGTTCTTCACAGAGTTGGGTAGGGTTCCTTTAACTGGATTACTTTCAATTACTTTTGGATTACTCCAATACCAAATATGCTAATAAAAGACAAAAGAAAATAAATATGAATAAAATTATGACTCACAACACGTGATAAGCTTTCTCTGCTGGCTTTGATCTCTTTGATCTCCGGCAAAACTAACATAAAATGCGACAGAAACAAAATGAAAATAAATCTAAACAGCTTGCCAACATCGTTTTTGCCGTTCCATGTATTCCGTAACTCACCAAGCCTGCACAAAATTTAGTAATTTTATTCATATTTAGTTTATTTTGTCTTTTATTAGCATATTTGGTATTGGAGTAATCCAAAAATAATTTAAAGTAATCCAGTTAAAGTAACCCTACCCAACCCTGGTTCTTCATTGTTTTAAATCATAATTTTTTTCAACCTGCACACACAGATATATATTTTTATCCAAATGAGAGCCTTCATTATCTTAAAGCAGTTTCCAACCTCTTACCTCAGTGGTACTCAAGCTAAAGCCCATAAAATGTACTTAATTATCTTTAAATTTGGAACTAATATTTCGAGAATTGGTTGTCATGAACCAGAGCAGGATCAGGACCCAAACGGGTGATGTTCTCACACAAGCCTTTGATTTTACGGAAAATGGGGAGTCATGCACGTTAGGCAGCAGTCTGGCGTGAAATGATAGGAAGCCATATACCAATAGCCCGAGTAGATAGACAGATGGGGTCAATACCGGACAAAACGGACAGACAGGATTGATAATGAAACAGGACCTCGAAAAATAACAGGACAAACTAGACGGGAACGAAAACTGGATGGAATAATAAACAGGACAAAAATAGACGGGAACGAAACTGGAAACCGATATTAAACAGGACAAAAATAAACGGGAAGATTACCGGACAGGGAATACTGACTGAGTCAAAACAAACATCTTGCGGGTGCAGAGGTTCGTTGACGGACTGACAAAGGGTGAGTGAGAGCACTGAGCTTGAACAGGAGGGAAGCCAATCAGGCAACGAGCCGCAGCTGGCGCCAAACGGGCGGGGCCAATTGAGGGCAATAGGCAACTGTGACACTAAACACTTATAAGAAAAAATAAAAGAACGTTGTTTTTTTTCTACAAAACAGAACCTGAATTCGAGGTTTTTACTAGTATGATGAGGACTATCAATCCTCGGAGGGACAATTTGGTATTTCCTTTTTTAAAGGTCAAGATTTGACTATAGAGTCTTTGAAATGAATTGTCATTGTTGTCATTAATAACAACATAGAAACCAATGTTTTTAAAGAGATTTAGCCTGGGACACCAGGATGAACATATAAAGACTTAACAGAAAAAAAATAAACAAATGTTGTTCCACAACAAAACAGGATTTTACTGTTATTGTGAGGAGCTGGACAATTTGGTAGCTCCATTTTCAAAGATAAAGATTTGACCAAAGACTTTTTCTATTTCATTGTCATTATTATCATTGATCTCATCTAATCTCATCAGCTGCATTGCTTATCCTCAGTAGGGTCGCGGGGGTGCTGGAGCCCATCCCAGCAATCATCGGGCAGTGGGCAGGGGACACCCTGAACTGGTTGCCAGCCAATCACAGGGCCATTGGGACAGACAACTCACTCGCTCACTCACACCTAGGGACAATTTGGACCGGCCAATTCACCTGAAATGCATATTTTTGGAATGTGCGAGGAAACCGGAGTGCCCGGAGGAAACCCACGCAAGCACGGGGAGAACATACAAACTCCGCACAGGAGGTCTGGAGCTGGATTTAAACTCACGCAGGAGGTTCCCATGACATGAACTGTGCCGCACACGCGCTAACCACTGCGCTGCCGTGCTGCCCCCCATGTCTCTTGTATTGTCGCCTTTTAAAATACATAAAAGAATGGCGCAGTGGTTAGCGTGTGTGCGGCACAGTTCTAAGGTCTTGGGAATCCTTCTGTGTGGGTTCAAATCCAGCCACCGGACTTACTGTGCGGAGTTTGTATGTTCTCCCCGTGCTTGCGTGGGTTTCCTCCGGGCACTCCGGTCCCTAGGTGTGAATGAGCGAGCGAGTTGTCTGTCCCTGTGTGCCCTGCGATTGGCTGGCAACCAGTTCAGGGTGTCCCCTGCCCACTGCCCGATGATTGCCGGGATGGGCTCCAGCACCCCCGCGACCCTACTGAGGATAAGTGGTGCAGCTAATGAGATGAGATGTTGCTTTTCCTAAAAAGGGGACCTTTATTCAAGACCTTTATTCAAGGTTTTTACTGTCATTGTGAGGAAACGTCCGTCCATGAGGGGGCAATTTAGTAGGTCTATTTTCAAAGGTCAAGATTTGACTAAAGAGCTTTTGAAAATAATTCTCATTATTGTCATTGATAAAAATGTCAAGAACATTGTTTGCAAGGAGATTCAATCTAGCACTTCAGAATAAACATGTACTAAACACTTGTAAGAAAAAATAAAAGAATATTACTCAAGGTTTTTACTGTCATTGTGACGACCGCCAGTCTTTGAGGGGACAATTTGCTAGGTTATTTTTCAAAGGTCAAGATTAGACTATAAATCCATTATTGTCATTGATAACAACATAACAATATTTGTAAAGAGATCAGACCTGGCACTGCAGGATAAACATGTAATAAAGAATTAAAAGAGAAAAATAAAAGAATGTCAAGATAAACACTGTTTTCATTCATGTACAATGCACATTTTCTTTTTTTTACCTTTTTATTTCTCACATACTTTGACAGAGGGTTGATTCATCCATCATACAACAACACTTACAAAAAATATATACAATTGACATACCCATAAAAAACAAAAGAAACAACAACGAAAAATGTTAATAAAAGAAATAAAATAAAAGGTGAAGTGTTCAGTAAAAGCTTCCATCTTTTCTCAAATAGATCTAGTTTCAGTTAAAGTCTAGCAGTGATTTTTTTCCCATAATGTACATTTAATTTAATTTGTCTCTCCATTGTTATATGTCAGGAAATTGCGGTTTCAGCCAGGAAACTATGATCATTTTCTTTGCTACCAAAAGCATAACCTGTCATGTCCAGCATGGTCGCCGTGGCGACCAGCTGGCCCCGCCCCCATGGCACCGGCTGTAGCAGATTTTCTAATTTACGTGTGTGCTTCTTAAGGGCGGGTTTTGGGGATTGCTGTCAGGATCCAATGGCACTTGCGAAAAAGTTGCCTTTCGCATGCGGCCAGTTTTAGTGATGTTGCAGCCTTCCTCGGCGCATATATTCCACCGGTCTAAATCTTACCTTTTGTACTCGAGCGCCGCTGGCGGCCGTTAGATAAATTACGTAAATTGGCCGCATCACTGAATAAGCCGCAGGGTTAAAAGTTTGGGGGAAAAGTAGCGGCTTATAGTCCGGAATTTACGGTACACGTTGATCCTGGAGTGCCAGGTTGATTCATTTTGCAAACATATTTCTCTATGTTGTTATCACTGCCAATTATGACAGTTAAATTCAAAAACTCTTTAGTGTAATCTAGGTTTTTGAAGAAGGACCTACCATATTGTCCCTTTCAAGGACTGACGGTCCTCACAATGACAGTAAAAACCTTGAATTCAGGTCCTGTTTTGTAGGAAAGAAAACTCCTATTTTATAAATTTCTTATAAGTGTTTAGTACATGTTTATCCTGTCATGCCAGGTCTAATGTCTTTGCAAACATTGTTTTCTATGTTGTTATAAAAACCTTGAATTCAGATTCTGTTTTGAAGGGAAAAAACATTATTTTATTTTTTTCTTATAAGTGTTTAGTACACCTTTATCCTAGAGTGCCAGGTTAAATCTCTTCAAACATGTTTTTCTACGTTGTTATCACTGCCAATAATGACA
This sequence comes from Urocampus carinirostris, assembly GCF_059441175.1. NCBI lineage: Eukaryota > Metazoa > Chordata > Actinopteri > Syngnathiformes > Syngnathidae > Urocampus > Urocampus carinirostris. The sequence continues at coordinate 35,692,582 of NC_142358.1, forward strand.
ATTAAATTCAAAAACCCTTTAGTCTGATCTTGGTCTTTGAAAAAGGACCTACCAAATTGTCCTTTTCAAGGACTGACAGTCCTCAAAATGACAGTAAAAACCTTGAATTCAGGTCCTGTTTTGTAGGGGAAAAACGTTATTTTATTTTGTACTCATAAGTGTATAGTACATGTTTATCCTGTAGTGCCAGGTCTAATAATGTCTTTGCAAACATTGTTTTCTATGACATTATAAAAACCTCGAATTCAGGTTCTGTTTTTCTACGACAAAAAATTATTATTATTTTTTTTATAAGTGTTTAGTACACATTTATCCTGGAGTGCCAGGTTAAATCCTTTTGCAAACATTTTTCTCTATGTTGTTATCACTGCCAATTAAATTTTAAAACTCTTTAGTGTAATCTAGGTTTTTGAAAAAGGACCTACCAAATTGTCCCTTTCAAGGACTGACGGTCCTCACAATGACAGTAAAAACGTTGAATTCATGTCCTGTTTTGTAGAAAAAAAAACAACATTATTTTTTTTTTTACTTATAAGTGTTTAGTACATGTTTATCGTGTCGTGCCAGGTCTAATCTCTTTGTAAACATTGTTTTCTATGTTGTTATAGAAATATTGAATTCAGGTTCTGTTTTGTCGGACTGAACATTTTCCTATTATTTTCTTATGAGTGTTTAGTACACGTTTATCCTGGAGTGCCGGGTTGAATCCGTTGCAAACATATTTCTCTATGTTCTTATCTTGAATTCAGGTTCTGTTTTGTAGGACTGAAAACGTTCTTATTATTTTCTTATAAGTGTTTAGTACACGTTTATCCTGGAGTGCCAAGTTAAATCTCTTTAAACATATTTCTCTACATTGTTATAACTGGCAACAATGACAATTAAATTAAAAAACTATTTAGTCTAATCTAGGTCTTTGAAAGAGGACCTACCAAATTGTCCCTTTCAAGGACTGACGGCCCTTACAATGACAGTAAAAAAACTTGAATTCAGGTCATGTATTGTAGGGAAAAAAACGTTATTTTATTTTTTACTTATAAGTGTTTAGTACATGTTTATCCTGTCGTTCCGGGTCTAATGACTTTACAAACATTGTTTTCTACGTCGTTATGAAAACCTCGAATTCAGGTTCTGTTCTGTAGAAAAAAAACCTTATTTTATTTTTTCTTAAAAGTGTTTAGTACACGTTTATCATGGAGTGCCAGGTTAAATCCCTGTGCAAACATATTTCTCTATGTTGTGATAAATCCTTGAATTCAGGTCATGTTTGGTCGGGAAAACAAATGTTATTTTATTTTTTACTTATAAGTGTTTAGTACATGTTTTTCCTGTCGTGCCAGGTCTAATGTCTTTGCAAACAATGTTTTCTACTTCATTATAAATACCTTGAATTCAGGTTTTGTTTTGTAGGACTGAAAACATTCTTATTATTTTCTTATAAGTGTTTAGTACATGTTTATGCTGTCGTGCCAGGTCCAATGACTTTGCAAACATTGTTTTATACGTCGTTAGAAAAACCTTGAATTCAGGTTCTGTTTTGTAGGACAAAAAACACCCATCCCCACACAATCCACCTTTGCCGACATTCCCACCTTGACATTCTACCAAATTCCATCCTCATTCTCATTCAAGACTTTCTGCAGCGTCACTGTCTCACATTCTTCTTCTGTCTAGTCATCTTGCATTCAGCGGGTGGCCACAAACAAGAATTCAAAGTGCACCAGACTTCCCGAAAAACCACAAAAAAAAAGCCCTCCATTTGTCTTGTCTGTCTTTATCAGGGTTTGTTTAAATTCCTTCAACGTGAGTGATTTCCTCCCGCAAGCTGCATTCACTGATTGCCCTTTTTGCTCAACCTTATCCTCCGTCTCCTCATTCCCGACTCACCTCACTCACTCGTTCATTCTTTGAAAGCTCATATTCCGAGGCTCCGGCAATTACGCCTTCCGCCGTTGCATCTTTGTTGTGCTTCTGCTACGAAAGGCGCAGTATGAATAATTCGCCCCTATCTGTTCTCGCGTGTTATATAGAGTATTTGTATCATTAGGTGGTATGGTTTGCTTCGTCTTTGTTATTCAGGTTGGTTTTTATCTGTCGGGTATATCGACACCTTGCGGGTTCGAGTAGGGTTCTGTCTTTCAAGTCGACTTATTTATAAAAATAAAAATAATATACAGTAGAACCCCGGGATAGAAATTTAATGGGTTCTGAGGTGGAGATGACGAAGTAAAACGGCCTTATAGGGGGGGATAGAAACATGCACAATATAAATAGCAGGGTTGGGTAGGGTTACTTTAACTTGATTACTTTCAATTACTTTTGGATTACTCCAATACCAAATATGCTAATAAAAGACAAAAGAAACTACATATGAATAAAATGACTAAATTTTGTGCAGGCTTGGGGCGTAACGGAATACATGGAATGGCAAAAATGAAGTTGTTTGGATTTATTTTCATTTTGTTTCTGTCGCATTTTATGTTAGTTTTGCCGGAGATCAAAGAGATCAAAGCCAGGAGAGAAAGCTTACCACGTGTTGTGAGTCTTAATTTTATTCATGTTTCTTTTGTCTTTTATTAGCATATTTGGTATTGGAGTAATCCAAAAGTAGTTCAAGTAATCATGTTAAAGTAAGCCTACCCAACCCTGATAAATAGCAGTTTTCATTAAAAAATGACAATGTTTATTATTTAGTGCATCATACAAAAACCTTCATCCAGTAGAAATAACCATATTGCTTTGAATACTATTCTAAAATTAATGAACTATCATACCACTGTTATTCTTATTACAAAAATTATAGGTCGAGAACTGTCTTTTTCACTATGGATGTCATGATTACTGATTCGGTGCCAACAGCTCTGGTTGCTGATTGGCTCCCTGCCACTTTTTAAACCCTCCGGCTTCCTGTTACCAGCGTCAGACCGTTTTGCGAACCTATGCTCCCAGCTAGGCAAGCTCCGTACCTTCCGACATTTTCCTGCCCTGTTTTCTCCTGCCTGATACGTGTTGCCGACCTGTTTCTGGGCCGGTTTCTACCCTGCTCTTCCGCCCCGACCATCGACCTCTTTTGCCCTGTTTCCTGCCTGATACCTGTTGCCGACCTCTTTTCTGGACTTGTTACCGCCCTTGCTCTCCCGTCCCGGCTAGTGACCAGTATTCCTGCTGCCTACGCCTATCCTTGCTCGACACGGAGGTGCCACTTCCGTGTTCCTGCCACCTGCTACCCGTGTCCGTCAATCATCGGATCGTGGAAGCAAGCACTGCTCTCTCTCTTTATCAATAAAACTGTGTAAACGGACGCTACTGGGTCCTGTCTCCGTTTCTGGTTTGTGACAATGGAATCCCTCCTAAGATTGGCGCCATGTTCTTCCGGCATCATCAGGGACAATTTGAACCGGCCAATTAACCTAACCTGCATGTTTTTGGAATGTGGGAGGAAACCGGAGTGTCTGGAGGAAACCCACGCAAGCACGGGGAGAACATGCAAACTCCACACAGGAAGGTACGATCTCATGACCTCAGAATTGTGCAGCACACGTGCTAACCACTGTTCCGCCATGCTGCCCTATCCAAATACAAGGAAGCATTAAAAATCCACAACAACTTCGACCCAGAATTTTTTATGATGTTCACCCAAAAATTTGAAGTTCTAGGGCAGCAAATTTATTGTTGATGTTATATAGTGTGGAAAATGAAAAGCATATCAGCTACTGTGAAGTGAAAAAATCATAAGGCAGGGACGCTGTATCCCAAAGTTCTACGGTACAGTGGAACCTCGGTTTTCGAACGCCTCTCAATTCGAAGAGATCGGAGTCCGACCAAAAATTTCGAGAAATTCTTGCTTCGCTGTTCGGTCAAAAAATCGGAGTTCGAACGCCGGAAATGCGTGAGTGCGTACGCTAGGGTGCGATTCTGAGCGGCGTACGGGTGTTTTAGCCCCTAATTATGCCTCAGAAGAAAGTTATTGCAAGCAGCAAAGTTGCTACAGGTGAAAAAAGAAAAGTAGTGCCTACAACTATTGCTGATCTTGCCTGTGCCTTCTGCTGACCACCACAAAGGTAAGAATTCCTTTTCATAATTCTTTTCTTTATCCTTTTTTTAATTTTTACACGTTCATGTTAGCGTAATCTTTTGTAAGGAAGATTACGATAACGCGAACGTACGAATAGTCTGGGTTAGCTTTATGTTTACGTTGAACATTCAAAATAAACATTCAGGGTGTTGGAACGGAGCCCAACATTCAGGGTGTTGGAACGCAGCCCCCTTTCCAATGAACCGCTCACCACTTGTTGTGGAGACCCGGGTGCTAAATGACTTGTAAACGACCTGATTTTTTTATTTTTACACGTTCATGTTAGCGTAATCTTTTGTACGGAAGATTACGATAACGTTAAACATTCAAGGTAAACATTCAGGGTGTTGGAACGGATTAAAACGATTTACATTATTTTTAATGGGAAAAAGGATTTCGGTGATCGAACAAATCGGTTTTCGAACAGGGTTCTGGAACACATTATGGTCGAGAACCGAGGTTCCACTGTATTTTTGACTCAACACACGCTTATTAAGGTAAAGAAAAAAATTGAAAGGCATTGTGGGAGGTAGTTCAGCCAATAGTATAACAGACAGGCATCCTGGCGACACACTGTTAATCGTCATACTCACGAACACTGCAAAGCTTATGTTAAGCGAAATAATTTGTTGTTGATATCGGGCCCGAAGAATCTCACCGAAGTAAAAACCTCCAAAGGCAGGGATGGCGTATCCATATCCTGTGTTTCTACTATATTTTTAAATCAACACACGCAAATAGCATCGACCGATACGCTTATTAAGGTAATAAAAGATTTCACTGATGGGTTTACTAAAAAGTTCCCTTCCCCGTGACCATCAATCTCATCCATAAATAATCACTTCCTGTTTTCCGTGACCATAGAGGAGCACTTAGTATAAAATCCATATGGTCTCAAAGATGTCTGTGTTGTAAAGCACTCAAAGAACAGAGACACTTTGGTGGCGTGCTTCAGGAAGTAATCAATGATGGCTAACAACGTATAATCGGAGCGATGCAGCATGTAAGTATGATGGAAGAGCTCCTGGTGCAATTCTCTGAAAGGGAAAAATGAGAATGAAAGTGGATGTGGAAAAGAGTATGTCCAGTTCATTATCCCCCAAACCCATATTGGTGTGAGCAGGTCACCACCGGAAGGCATTTTTGTTGGGAACCATTCCGTTCTGGACAGCTCAGTTGTGGCTGTGATTGATTATCCACGGACTACTGCTGATGAAAAGGACTGGAAGAGCGCCTTTTTTTAGGTATGGGCCGTTAAAGTGTGCCATTGTGGCATACCTAAAATGAACTGTACTGTTTAGGCAGCAATCCGTTATCCCCAGTCGACTAGCGCCGAGAGCGAAGGCCAAGAGAGAAAAATTGTACTATGCGTAGTGGTTAAAATCGTATAATGCTGGTCGTGTTGGTCCTAAAAGGTCAATCATTACGTTTGGGTTTGGGCAGGGGTTTCTCTGTCGCTGCCTTTTTTAAAAAAGTATATGCACCCGCCATTGGTCTGTGTTTCTTTTTCTTTGTGGAGAATCCACAGAGAAGCAGGTGCACGGTAGAGGGATGGAGTTGGCCAAAATCACACTTCTTTACGTCTCCCGAGTCCTCAAATCAATTTCATTGGTTGAGCTCGGACGGGTTCAGGTTTTTACACCTGTGGCCCGGTCGGCTCGGGCTGTATTGTTTCGGCCCGATCTTACCTCTTTTAGTGTCTCCTATCTGCTATTCTTTCTTTTATTACCCAGGTGACCGCAATCCATTATCCCCGATTGACTACAGCTACCAGCAGGGGGCAGCAGAGTGCCCTTTGTCAGAATTGACCGCTATTCTTTGCCACCTTCGCAAAAAGTGAACTGTAAACGTTACCCACAATCCCATGTTGCTGTGAGCAGGGACTGGCATAAGGCACTTAGGTTCGGCATGCGCTTGGTTCAAATGCACAGTTGTGGCTGCGATCCTTTATCCCAGCTGTTAGTAGGGGCTGCCGGAGCACACTTTGTTGGGCCTAGCAGCTTATAATTGTAGTTCTGTCCACAAAAAGTGAACTGCACTCATGCAACTCCAATCCATTATCCCCAATCGCATATTTCTGTGAGAGGGGTCCTGCAGAGGGTTTCTTTGTCAGGAAACATTCCATTCTGGCCCATCCTAATATGAAATGCACGGTTCTGGCTGTGATCCACTATCCCTGGTTGACCATTTCTGGGAACAGAGGCCAGCAGAGCGCAAATTTGTTTTTGGTTCGGTAGAGCACATATTCAAAATGCAGAGGGGGGCTACTTCAAAGTTTTTTGCGAATCGTTGGTGGTTGAGGTCCGTGAAAAGAATGATTACGGGCCTGGACCCGAACAGAAACAGGACCGACTCTCGTAACGTTTCTCACAGTTTCATTGGGAAAAAGGGAAAGGAGCGCACACACGATCCGGAGATCGCTGGTCGCGGGAAGTATGTTGCTCAGACGCGGAAGTGGGACTTCCGTGGTGAGCGATGGGAGTGTCGGGAACGGAAAAAACGGGTCAGTAGGCGGGATAGAAGAGCAAAAACGTGATCGGGATTGGAAACATGTCGAAAGCCAGGAGAGGAGAGTAGATGTGGTCGAGATAAAAAACCGGATCGTTATTCAGGACGAAGAGCCGACGAGGTCTCGCTCAAAACAGATCGTAACGGGAGACTAACAGGAGCAGAAAAAAAAGGACTTGCTGATGATTCGCAGACGGACCGACAAAAGGCGACTGACCGGACAGAGTTTAAATACTGATAGGGAGCCAATCCGTCAACAAGCTGCAGATGGCGCCACACGGGCTGGGCCAATTGGGCGCCATGGCAACCGTGACACACGGGCAGTGCCAATTGGGTGCCATGGCAACTGTGACCGATTACATTAATGAATTCACCATTATTTTTATAGGAAAAATTTCAGTTCAGACCTGGAAGAGAAATTGCCATAGCCTTAGTATTATGAGTTATGCAACCAACCGCCAAAAAATGCAATTGCAAACTGTACTCAAACGTTCTCTTTTAATAACACTCACTTTAGTTGAGTTTCGACGCCAGTTGCCGTGTCATAAATTATTCAATGCTAAGAGGAACTTTACAAGTTTTTCTCCCCATAAAACGATACGATCAAATATTTACAAAATATGTCAATGATCTACTCAGTTTTTTGAGCTACTGTTTACACCGCTATTCCTTTTCATTATGCTAAAACATTAGCATTACCGTTACAACACTACCCCGTGGCCCTTCATTGTGCGTCACCCTCCATTAAAGTGCATTAAACTGTCAAACAAAAAGCGACTGTATGCAAAATGGAAGCAAAAATAAAAAAAACTATTGACGAGGAAGTGGCAATAATTGAAATGTTTAGAGTGACACCTCAAAGCGCTCGGCGCTGCTAAACAACAGCACTTGGCAGAATCATAACTCACGCCTAAGAACTTTGCGCTCACGAGTAATTTCATTCATCTGCAGCCTCCCATTAGCATTCGTCGCTGCATCAAAGTCTCGCCAACGAGGCTCGGCGGGGATTTCACGGGAGTGGCGTGGCTACACCGAGGGGATTTATCACAAAAAAAAAAACTTTGAAGACGTTCTGGCGTTTCTTGAAGACGTTTTTTTTTAACTCTGTTTTTTTCCAGTGAGTTTGTTGACTCATTCTGCTCAGCTCAGTAGCCTAGATGGTAAGGCGCCCGCTTTGAGACTGGGAGGTCGGTGGTTCGCGCCCCGGCCGAGTCATTCCTAAGACTTAAAAAGTGGTCGGCGGCGCCCTCTGTTGGCTGCGGCTGCATCGGCTCGCTACAACGGGTCAGGTGCAATCGACATTTCGTTCTGTGTACATTGTTACACAGAATGACAATACAAGGAAATTATTATTATTATTATTAAGCACAGAACTCTGCAAAGCGATTCCTTTGCACCTAAGAGTTATGTTATGTCGCTGTCAACTCCGACCTGTCACGGTTGCCATGGCGCCCAATTGGCCCCGCCCATGGACACCAGCTTAAACTCGTTGACAGATTGCTCCCTATCTTTACTTAAACGCTGTCCTGAGAGTCGCCTTTAGTGGAAGCGTCTGCGAGACACGCTTAGCGCTGAGAATCTCCGTTTTTGCCTGTGTTTTTGCTCCTGTTTTGTTCTCACCCCGATCTGTTTGATTTTGACCACTACCGCGTTCCGAGCAATCTACTCCCCGCGACCAATGATCTCCGGATCAAGTGTGCACTCTTTTCTCTTCTCCCCAATAAACTGTGAGTAACGTTACGCGAGTGGATTCTGCTTCCTGTCCTGGTTCTGACACGACCTAGCGCATCTAACTCATACTTAGACCCAAAGTTGAAGTTTGAAGCTTGTTACTCCACATAGAGAATCCTTTTAGGAAATATGTAAAATTCACTCATCTATTTAATGCTTTTAAATTTGTCAAAGTTATGTGAAAAACCATTATCTGCACTGCTTATCCTCAGTAGGGTCGCAAGGGTGCTGGAGCCCATCGCAGCTCTCTCTGGCAGTGGGCAGGGGACACCCTGAACTGGTTGCCAGCCAGTGGCAGGGCACACAGAGACACACAACCATTCACTCAGTCATTCACAAATAGGGACAATTTGGACCAGCCAATCAACCTGACATGCATGTTTTTAGAATGTGGAAGGAAACAGAACTGCCCGGAGGAAACCCACACAAGCACGGGCAGAACATGCAAACTCCACACAGGACGGTCTGATCTCATGACCTCAGAACTGTCCCGTGAACACGCTAATCACTCAGCCGCCATGCTGCTTGTTATATGAACTGTCATGGTTGCCATGGCGCCCAATAGATTGCGCCCGTGTGTGTCACGGTTGCCATGGTGCCCAATTGGCCCCGCCCGTGTGGTGCTAGCTGCGGCTCATTGAGAGATTGACTCTCTGTTTCTATAAAGCTCAGCGCTCTCTTGCTTCAGTGTCAGCCCGTCAAACAAATTTCTGCCCCGTGGGTTCTGACTCCGTCCTGTTTTTCTGTGATATCTCCAGTCCGGTATTGTTCCCGTCCATTTTGGTCCTGTTTATTATTTTCTCCAGTTTTCGTTCCCTGCTAGTTTCTCCTGTTAGTTATCGATATCTTGATTTGTTGTATATCCTGTCTGTCTCTTCCTGTACAGTATCAACCCCATCCGTCCGATATCAACTCGGGCAATTGGAATCGGTCTTGTCGGTTTCTGGCTTCCTGTCCTTCCACGCCAGACCGGCATTTTACTTCCCGTAAAATAAAAGGCTTGTGTGAGAACGTCACGCGATTGGGTCCTGATCCTGTTCTGGGTTCTGACATGAAAAATGAATGAAAGTGAACAATTTAGCTTGTTATTTTGTACTGCCTGTCCTCAGTCGAGTCATAGTTAAGTCAAGTCAGGTCATATTTATTTGGATAGCCCTTAATCACAAAATGTCTTAAAGGACTGCAAAGATTACAATGACACCATCCCCCGATCTTAAACCAACATGCGGGCAAGGAAAAACTCAACACCTCAGCACGGGGAAAATAAGAAACCTTTAGAAAGGGCCTCACAAGTGGTAATCCCCCTTCCGGGATGACCAGGGTACAATAGATTTAGCATTGGGTAACAGTACACAAAACATAGTGAACTTATAAAAGAAAAGAATGGGTAATATGTTGAAATTTGCCCAGAAAGTGAATATACATATTTTCAATACACAAGCAAGATATTTATTTCTCACAGTCTTGAGTACCTGTTTAGGGTGGTGATGGCTCATGGTAAGAAACAGCCTCTGAACCTGTAAGGTCTTGTTCTGGAGTGGCCACCATAGGGCAGAAGGCCAAATAGATATTTTATGGACATGATTGATATGATATGATAGATATAGATTATGTTTATAAATATCAAACCATTCCCAAGCTGTAATACATAACTCTGGCCACTAGTTGGCCCCCCTCTGAGAGAAAATCAATTTGGGTTTAAAAGAATAATGTCAAGTCAAGTCATGTTTATTTGTGACGCCCTTAATTACAAGGAGTCTCAAAGGGCTGCACATACCACAGATTATCGCAAACTACATACTATTATTTCACCATCCCCTGATCTAAAACCTACATGAGGGCAAGGAAAACTTTAAAACCTCAACATGAGGAAAATGAAGAACCCTAAAGAAGGGACCGCACATGAGGTAATGCCCATTCCAGCATGACCAGGCCAAAATGTATTAGCAATGAAAATAAAATATGAAATAATTAAATAATGGTATGAAATAGAAAACAAAATAAAAAGGACGACCAAGAATGCAATGGATGTAGCATTAACAAACAATAATGTCAGGACCAGAACGGACAAAGGACCCAATTGCGTTACGTTTCTCACAAGTTTTATTAAAGGAAAGAGTAAGGGCTGCGTCCACGATCCGGCGTTCGCTAGACGCGGGAAGCAGGTCGCTCTGAATGCGGAAGTGGATCATCCGTGGCGAGCAATGGGGGTGTCGGGAACGGAAAAATGGGTCAGTTGCTGGGACAGGAGAGCAAAAACGTGGTCGGGATCGGAAAGGAGTCGTAAGCCAGCAAAGGAGAGTAGACGTGGTCGGGGACAAAAAGAGGTCGAAAGCCGGGACAGGAGAGTAGACGTGGTCAGGATCCAAAACGGGCCGAGGCCGGGGGACAGACAGGAGCAAAAAACAGGTGGGAGTCAGGGTCGAAAAAAGGCTTGTCTAGTGTTAACTGAGGTTCGCAGACGGACTGACAAAGGGGACGGATAGCAGTGAGTTTACAGAGAGCCAATCAGAGTCTGAGGCAGTTGGAGGGGGTACAGGTGATGCATATCATGACAAATAAAAATGAAAATAAAATATAAATGAAGTATAGACGAAAAAAATAAAGATAAAAAAGGAACAGAGAAAAATGATTCAGTATCTCGAGAGTTTGAGATAACTTCTAAGACAGTAAAATCCTCTGAGGACAAGCAGGCTTGAAACAAAGCTTTTAAATGGAAATCTACTTGTTTGAGTACCGATAGAATGACTCCAAGATCGAGAAATAGAATACGTTAGAAATAAAGTTGTTGTTTTTTCTGGTAAAGTATAAGGGTTCATCTAAAATTGTCTCAATGTATAAGGCCCTAACACGGAATTGTCTCTGGGCTTCGAGATATATTCATAAAAATGCTTAAAATCGGCTAGCAATGGTTTATCTTACAGAAAATGGCTGCCTCTCTTAAAAAGAAACAAAAAACACAGCAGAGGTATTATCTTTTGTCCTCTATATTTGCATTGAGATGAGTTCTTTTCAGAAACAAGTTAAAACAAGTAGAGCACTGCAGCAAAATGCTAATTATCGATAGCCTTAGGCTAGCTGACTTTACTCGAAAGTCTTGGTTACAGTACATTTAATTACAATTCAGCACATTTCTTAGCTCCTATTTTCAGATCATTTCTAAGCTTTCTGAATTAGACCATAGTCAAATCCTGTAAAAACCTGGCTACAAAAACAAAATTTGACAGATAAATGTTAATTCCTTGACCATGTGAATCAATTCAAGCCAAAAAAAGATCCTGTGAAAATCTTGATATTAATGATTAAATGTGACCCAAATGAAACATTTAAAACAAAAACAAAAATCAGTTAAATAGATAAAAACACTGCAGCCTAATGCAAATTAGCAATAGCCTTAAGCTATGTCAGAACCAGAACAGGAGGAGGACCCAGATGCGTGACGTTTTCACATAAGGTTTATTTTACGGGAAATGGGGCAGTCACGCGCGTAAACACAAACGCCAGGGATGCGGCGTTCGCTGGGCTGAAGAAGTAAGACAGAAGTCCAGCGTGGAGAAAACAGGAAGCCAGAGGCCTGAGGCCGACCTGATTGATACCAGATACACGAGCAAAAAACAGACAGATGGGGTCGATACCAGATACAGGAGACTGGAGTCAGATATCAAACAGGACGGCACAGACGGGATCGATACCGGATACTGGAGACTGGCGCAGGATATCGGACAGTATGAGACAGGCGGATGCGATACCGGAAACGGGACACTCTTGCAAGATATCAGATAGGACGAGACAGACAGGATCGATACCAGACACTGGAGACTGGAGTCAGATATCAAACAGAACGAGATAAGCGTGATGGATACCAGACAGAATTCACAATCAGGACAGAGTCAAAGCACACGTCTTGCGGGTGCAGAGGTTCGTTGACGGACTGACAAGGGGTGAGTGAGAGCACTGAGATTAAATAGGAGGGAAGCCAATCAGGCAATGAGCCGCAGCTGCTGCCAAACAGGTGGGGCCAATTGGGCGCTATGGGCAACCATGACAAGCTAACAGACATACCTTGAAGTCTTAGCCACTGTGCTGCCTAGTTAATAACAAATCTGATAATGTCTTTGTTTGAATTTGAGACAGATTTTAAGACATCTCGAATGGACTATTTCTCTCGTGACCCCTCTAGGAAGAAGAAAACCTCTCTAACTGGAAGAGGGGGTTTGGGGTATATGTCGCTGGACAGAGATTCCCCCTACATACTTTATTACTCAGCTAATACAAATTATGCCCTTTTAGACTTTTGTAGATTGCTTTGAAAACATCTGGATTGTTCTTTACAGTCACTTCCTATAAAAACCTGGGTAAAAATGATTAAATGTGACATATTTTCATCTATGGACCATCCGGTGCTCGCTGGACGAGGGAAGCATGCCGCTTACGTGATCGGAGCGTTATCGGAATGCGGAAGTGGATCTCCCGGAACGGGAGATCGTAGCGTGGTCAAACGGGCAAAACGTGTCGATAGCCGGAGTGGGAGTTCAGAACGGGGTCGATGGTCAAAAACGGGTCGTAGCTGGTGGTTAAAAACAGGTCGTTAGCCGAAGCGGGACATCAGAGCGTGGTCCGTGGTCAAAAACGGGTCGTAGCTGGAGACAAACACGGAATCGGGAACAGACGAGTGGTATACGGATGAAAACGGGAGCGACGGGAGCCAGAGTCAAAGTGCTTGCCTATGCAGTACTGGGAATAAATAGGAGGGGAATCAATCAGGCAACTATTAGCAGCTGGCGCCAAACGAGCGGACACAGGTGAGTGCAATGAGTAATCATGACATTTTTGTCCAATGTCCCCCGAAAAGTGGTTAGATTCAATTTCTTAATCTATGACATCATCGTTATGAATGCAGTTGAATAGAAATATGTGTATAATGATAATAATGACGCTATGGTGTGTGAGTGTGTTTGTGAATGGGTAAGTGTAAAGCACATTGTAAAGCGCTTTAGGAAATTTTCAGTGACTTAAAAAGTGCTAAATAAATGCAGACCCTTTACCTTCTACCTATATATAGCGCTTAAATGACGGTATATACTCGCTAAAACCGCTTTAAAATAGCCACATAACAAAGGAAATGGAAGAAAACGCGTACACCAATTTGTGGAAGCAGTAAACTCGTCATATTTATTGACTTGTGCAATTTTGAAAGCTTGCAAACAAAAACTTGGCCGAGACACTCCATATTGATTTTGTCTTTGGGCTTTAAATCAATCGATGACTTCCTTCTCCATATCTAAGGACTGTGACGTTTTCTCTTTCTTTTCATGGATGAATTTCATAAATAATTTTAAACCTTAAGACCGAAATTTAGCTTACTTTTATCTTAATTTCGGAGTTCGCATTTGCCCCATTGATTTTGTTCCTGTTTAAGCCACACCCCCTCCCCACAAGTTGGGTACCATTCGATACCGGTGACACAGGATCAAATATGTGCATTCAAATTGACCCCTTGATTTGAGACGGCGCCACCATCACTGTAATTAATTGTACTACACTTACCCTTCTTAAAGCCTGGCGGAATAAATGTCGGATGTTACATCGTAAGCGAAGGAAGAGCAATTAATAATCAGAGGGCGTTGAGATTCTCGGTCTGCTTTTAACACTGGAAGTACCACAGCCAAGCCATTTGGCAAACTCTGGTGTGGACAACATAACTCAGCAATGACCCTTCGCATTTTATTGTGAAGAAAATAATGTTTGGTGGGGGCGTAACTAGTCTGCATTTTCGTAGTATTTTTGTAGTATTTTTGTAGTATTTATGCAGTCTGATTTTTGATGTATTTCTGTAGCATTTTTATAGTATATTTTTTGTAGTATATCAGTAGTATTTTTGTATTACTGTAGTTGTACAATTGCAGTATTTCTGTTTTTAATCTCATCTCATCTCATTAGCTGCACCGCTTATCCTCAGTAGGGTCGCGGGGGTGCTGGAGCCCATCCCAGCAATCATCGGGCAGTGGGCAGGGGACACCCTGAACTGGTTGCCAGCCAATTGCAGGGCACACAGGGACAGACAACTCACTCGCTCATTCACACCTAGGGACAATTTGGACCGGCCAATCCACCTGAAATGCATGTCTTTGGAATGTGGGAGGAAACCGGAGTGCCCGGAAGAAACCCGTGCAAGCACGGGAAAGTCCGGTAGCTGGATTTGAACCCACACAGGAGGTTACCAAGACCTTAGAACTGTGACGCACACGCGCTAACCACTGCGCCGCCGTATTATTACTTGTAATTGTATTTCTGTGGTATTCTTGTAGTATTTCTGCAGTCTGGTTTTTTGTTGTATTTCTGTAGCATTTTTATAGTAATGCTGTTCTTTTGTTTTGTGGTATTTCTAGAGCAGGGGTGTCAAAAGAGCCAAGAAGAGAACCGTAGATTTTGGAATGCTCTGCCCCCTGACATTGGTCCTGCAACCTCAGGTGAACTGTTAAATCTAGGCTTAAAACACACTTCTATTCTATCGCTGTTACAAGCCAGAAACGGAGACAGGACCCAATAGCGTTCCTTTTACTCAGTTTTATTGATAAAGAGAGAGCAGTGCTTGCTTCCACGATCCGATGATCGTCGGGCACGGGTAGCTGGTGGCAGGAATGCGGAAGTGGCACTTTCGTGTCGAACGAGGGTAGTCGTAGGCAGCGGGAAAACAGGTCGATGGCCGGGACGGAGGAGCAAAGGCAGAAACGAGTCCAGAAAAGAGGTCGGCAACAGGTATCAGGCAGGAAACAGGGCAAAATAGGTCGATGGCCGGGATGGAAGAGCAGGGCAGAAACGGGTCCATGAACAGGTCGGCAACACATATGAGGCAGGAGAAAAAAGGGCAGGAAAATGTCGGAAGGTATGGAGCTTGCCAAGCTGGGAGCATAGGTTCGCAAACGGTCTGACAGCTTCCTCTTGGAAGCCGGGGGTTTAAAAAGAGTCTTTAAACCAATCAGCGCTCAGGGCTGTTGGCGCCAATTGGGCCACAGGTGCCCTGAATCAGCAATCATGACAGCCCCTTGAGATTGGTCCTGTAACCTCAGCGGAACTGTTTAAATCTAGGCTTAAAACACACTTCTATTCTATAGCTTACGAATGACCTATACTGTATTTCCTGTTGACAATATCTGTGTATTGTTTGTTATTGAAACTTTCATTGCAGCCTGGTCATTCTTATCTCAAGTGCGGTCCCTTCTGAAGGTGTCCTGATGTTGAGGTTTTTGAGTTTTTGCTTGCCCTCATAATAATAATAATAATTTTATTTAAAAGCGCCTTTCAGGCCACCCAAGGACACTGTACAGACAATGGAAAAAAATACAATTTAAAAAGTTGTAAGCGAAATAATAAATAAAAACAAGACATAAAATCATAAAAACATAGGAAATGGAGAAGATATGTGTTGTAAGCAGTCCTGAACAGGTGTGTTTTTAGACGGGACTTAAAAGTGGAGAGAGGTGTGCAGTTTTGGAGGTCCGGAGGTAGATTGTTCCAAAGCTTGGGAGCAGCGCAACTGAAGGCTCTGGCTCCCATGGTGCTCAGATGGGCAGGGGGCACTGACAGTCGGAGGGAGGACGAGGATCTGAGGGAGCGAGTGGGGACGTGCACCTGGAGAAGGTCGGACAGGTAAGGAGGAGCCAGGTTGTGAATGGCCATATATGTATATAGGATCAGTTTGTAGCTGATGCGATGCTGAATAGGAAGCCAGTGTAGCTGTTGGAGAACGGGGGTGATGTGCTCCTGGGAAGATGTTTTTGTGATGATGCGAGCAGAGGCGTTTTGAACCAGCTGAATTTTATGGAGGGACTTTTGAGGGAGGCCGAAGAGGAGAGCATTGCAGTAGTCAAGGCGGGATGTGACAAGACTGTGGACGAGAATAGCAGTGGTGCGGGGGGTGAGGGAAGGGCGGAGTCTGGTAATATTGCGGAGGTGGAAATAAGTGCGGGTGATGGTGTTGATATGTGAGTGGAAGGTAAGCATGCTATCCAGGATGACACCCAGACTCTTGACCTGGGAGGAGGGGGACACTAAGGACCTGTCGATGTTGAGAGAGAAATTGTAGGTTTTAGATCAGGGAATGGTGTTATAATAGTCTGTGGTCCGTGGAGCCCTTTGTGACTCTGTGTGATTAAGGGCTATACAAAAAAAACATGACGACTAACTTAAGGTTGGCTCAAAAGTTTTGGTTTTGGTACTATCCAGCTAATAGCAACCCTTCCTGTTTCCTCTTTTGTCGATCATTTGAATTGAATTGTAGAAGATCCTGTACAAACCTAGCTAAAATTAATTCGATGTGACATATGGTCTTTTTGAAAATACCTAGCCCGTGTGAATCATTTCAACTCCAAACCTTTTCCGCCGCTATAGATGTCAAACACCGTGAGTGAATGAGTTTTAAAAGTCATACAAGCGCCTTTGAGCGCAAATGTTTGCCCACCGCTGACCTAAAGGCTCACTTACCTCACATAGATCTTTTTTTTTCTACCTTCTACAAAGCGTTACATAAAAAAAGTAATTGAACTCAGAATTGGCCGGCTTTTGATGTGATGCCCTTTAGACTTTCCACTGTAGTTGACAAAAAAGAGAAGCACCGTTTCAACTTCACCCTGCCTCAGGCTTGTCTTTTTACGGGTGTCTGGCTTCCTCCATGAATTATGAAGCATAAGCCCCTGCAGACTCCCTTGGGGCCACCGACGAATTGGGGGCGCACAACTCAACCAGCTGCTTAAAAGTGGCCCTGTGTCCCTTTGGTGAAAGTGCAAAGCATGTCATTGTTACATTAAACTAAAATGGCTGTGCGCCATTCGAGCATCGCCTGTGTTGAGACGCAAAACCAATTTTTGGTAGGGTCATTCCCCGAAAGAGTGACCTACCTTATTGCTTTAAGAATGTCATCCAGTCCAAACTTGGGAGAGTATAATGTGTTTCTGGGAAATCTGTTCATTAAGCAAAACCAAAAATACCTACTCACGTTTTTGGGCTGCTTTTACACATGGCATACTTTACCTTACTGCCTGGCAAGGATGGTGTTAATATTCAGTGTCGTTCTAGCCTTGGAGTGTGGAATGTCTTTCTGGAATTTATGCTGTGTCAGGAATATCAAAGGCACTGAGTCAAGTTTTGGGGTATTATTTTCCTCACAAAGGTCAACCCTTCTAACTGGCTTCAAAATGTTGGGTTGGAATTGATTGATGTTCTGACCTGTAAGAAGGGAACATCTCTCTCGAAATTTGGCCGAGTCAGCAAAAACAAAAGTGCTGAGTCTTTTTTTGGGCACCTTCACCTGACCTACCTTATTGTGAAAGATTGTATCCAGGCGAAACTTGTTTTTCTAGGGATAGTAAAAGTTTTTGGGGGGAAAGCAGCTGAGTAAGCAAAAACAAAAATGCTGAGTTAGCTTTTTAAAGCAGTTTTCACATCTGGGGTAACCTATCGGACTGTCTGTAAAATATAGTGTTGATAGTTTATATTGTTCTTGCCTGGGAGAGTGGAATGTCTCACTGGAATAAAAACTGCTAAGTCTGTTTTTTAATGCATTTCAGGATGTCATTCTGGTAAAGCGGTTGAGTCAGCAAAACCAAAAAATGCCGAATCAGCCTTTTAGGGCAGTTTTTACATGTGTGGTAACCTACCCGACAGCCTGTAGAAGATGGTGTTCATATTTATTGTTGTTTTTGCCTGGGAGAGTGGAATGGCTTTCTGGGAATAATAGCAAAGTCAACCAAACCAAAACGTCTGAGTGACCTATTTCTGGCATTTTTCAAATATAGTTCAACTGTTTACTAAACACTGGTAAAAGCTAGCTTTATTTTGATGTGCCGTACACATACAGTACAGTGGAACCTCGGTTTTCGAACGCCTCTCAGTTTGAACAAATTGGAGTCCGACCAAAAATTTCGAGAAATTCTTGCTTCGCTGTTCGGTCAACAAATCAGAGTTCCAACGCTGGTAAGGGGTGAGTGGGTACTCCAGGGTGCGATGCTGAGCGGCGTACGGGTGCAGATGGCTCTTTTCCTGACCAACTGTTATCGCGTGCGGACGTGCTTCGTTTTGCTTTCGCTTCTAATATAGGTGTACAAAGTGTTTTAGCCCCTAATTATGGCTCAGAAGAAAGTCAATGCAAGTAGCAAAGTTGCTACAGAGGAAAAAAAGTAGTGCGTACAACTATTGCATTTAAGAAAGAAATAATAGCAAAATATGAAGGAGGTGTGCGAGTGTCTGATCTTGCTAGGGAATACAGCATGGCTAAATCTACCATCAGTACGATACTAAAGAATAAGGAGGCTGTGAAATCTAGTGACGTGGCTAAGGGAGTGAGTGCTACAAGCACAAAGGTAAGAAATCCTATCCATAATTCTTTTCTTTATCCTTTTTTTAATTTTTACACGTTCATGTTAGCGAAATCTTTCGTACGAAAGATTACGATAACGCGAATGTACGATTAGCCTGGGTTAGCTTGATGTTTACGTTAAACGTTCAAGGTAGACATTCAGGGTGTTGGAACGGATGAAAACGATTTACATTAATTTTAACGGGAAAAATGGATTTGGTGATCGAACAAATCGGTTTTCGAACAGGGTTCTGGAACGGATTATGGTCGAGAACCGAGGTTCCACTGTATATAGCTACAGAACAACGTTTTATATTACCCTTCAACAATGAGTCAACATGGCAAAGATTGGCTGGCATTTGAGAGAAACTTCCGGCATTAGATGAGTTAAATAGAGTCACAGGTTTTCTCAAAGACGATGAGCAATAGCACTCGGTATGAAGTCGATCTACACGTCAGGGAGATTTCCGCTCAAGACAATGACATCACCTTCAACCAACATCCCTGACTCACTTACAGTAGCTGAGCTAATCCAATTAGAATTTCACCAGCACAGAACCAAGGCTTTTACTACAGATCCTCTACCAAAAAGACCCCCCGGCGCTTCCCCTGCTGGTACTGCCCTCTCCTCAGACTTACATTATTAATGAAGCTTCTGCTGAACGCGCCTTTGTTCCTCCATCAGCCGGTGCGAGACTCCTCTCCCTTGTGCATCACCCAGTGAGGGAGGGTATGTTTTGGGTAACCCAAGCCGTTAGCATCCTGAAGTGGGCTGTTCATCTATCACGTTAAGAGAGGTGACGCATCAATCATTAACAAGGAGCCTAGCGTTGAAAGGATGATGGACAGCCAGACAAATAAGTTAAGATGAAGTGGGACGAGGTGATGCTGGCATTTATATCGCTCTAAAAGGCCATTTATTCACAAGAAGCTTGCCAATGCTAGAATCTCGATGAATTGATTGGACTAGAATGGACTATAGGAACTTAAGTGAACCTCGCAGATTGAAAGTCTGCGATAGTAACGAAACATTTACTTGTTCCCAAATATGAAACGTACTATATTTTTGCGGGGCAGCACGGCGGCCCAGTGGTTAGCGCATGTGCGGCACAGTTCATGTCTGGGGAACCTCCTGCGTGGGTTCAAATCCAGCTCCAGACTTCCTGTGCGGAGTTTGTATGTTCTCCCCGTGCTTGCGTGGGTTTCCTCCGGGCGCTCCGGTTTCCTCCCACATTCCAAAAACATGCATTTCAGGTTAATTGGCCGGTCCAAATTGTCCCTAGGTGTGAATGAGCGAGTGAGTTGTCTGTCCCCGTGTGCCCTGCGATTGGCCGGAAACCAGTTCAGGGTGTCCCCTGCCCACTGCCCGATGATTGCTGGGATGGGCTCCAGCCCCCCCCCCGCGACCCTACTGAGGATAAGCGGAGTAGCTGATGAGATGAGATGAGACTAAATTTTTACGACTATTAGGGACAATGCAAAGTAGTACAGTGAAACCTCGGTTTTCGAACGCCTCTCTGTTCGAATAAATCGGAGTCCGACCAAAAATTTCGAGAAATTCTTGCTTCGCTGTTCGGTCAAAAAATTGGAGTTCGAACGCCGGTAATGCGTGAGTGCGTACGTTCGGGTGCGATGCTGAGCGGCGTACGGGTGTAGATCGTTCTTTTCGTGACCAACTGTTATCGTGCGGACGTGCTTCGTTTTGCTTTTGCTTTTAATATAGGTGTACGAAGTGTTTTAGCCCCTAATTATGCCTCCGAAGAAAGTCAGTGCAAGCAGCAAAGTTGCTACAGGTGAAAAAAGAAAAGTAGTGCGTACAACTATTGCATTTAAGAAAGAAATAATAGCTCCACCGACCACCTGCGCCTTCTGCTGACCACCACAAAAGTAAGAAATCCTATTCATAATTCTTTTCTTTATCCTTTTATTTTTATTTTTACACGTTCAATCTTTCATACGGAAGATTACGATAACGCGGACGTACGATTAGCCTGGGTTAACTTCATGTTTATGTTAAACATTCAGGGTGTTGGAACAGAGCCCAACATTCAGGGTGTTGGAACGGAGCCCCCTTTCCAATGAACTGCTCACCACTTCTTATGGAGAGATGTTGTTGACTCATTGTTTTTGTCCTGTTTTTATTTTAATGTTCGAAATAAAAGTTTTCGTTCATTCAATACCCGGTCTTTCTATCACCGGTTGTCAGTCCGTCTGCGAACCTCAGTTCACGCTAGGCAAGCTTTTCGACGTCGACTCACTACTGTTTTGGCCACCGTCTGTTTTTCCCGCTTCGAACCATTTTCTGATCTAGACCATGTTTTTTGCTTTCCCGTCCCTGCTACTGATTTGTTTTTTTCTGCTCCTGATACCGCCCTCGCTCGCCACAGAAATACCACTTCCGCGTCTAAGCAACCTGCTCCCCGCGACCAGCGCTCTCCGGATCGTGTGTACAATCCTTTCCCTCCTTCCCAATAAAATTAAGAGAAACGACGCAAGTGGGTCCTGTCTCTGTTCTAGTCTTGAAATGAAATGAAATGAAATGAAATGATCTGCATTTATATAGCGCTTTTCAAGTCAAGACTTCCCAAAGCGCTTTACAATGTGCTCCACATTTCCCAATAGCGGCCTTGCAGCCATGTAAGGCGCTAACCTGCTTATTGGGGGTATTAGGGGTTCAGTGTCTTACCCAAGGACACTTCGACATGTAACACGGAGGAGCAGGGATTCGAACTGCGATCTCTTGATCCCAAGACGAGCGCTCTACCTCCTGAGCCACTGCCGGCCCTATCTTGTATATGTTGACAAGAATAACTGAAAATGTGGGTGTACATTATACATGTGGTATTACAGAAGTATATTAATTCATTTGAGCGATGATTGATGCATCATCTTGGCATGGAACAGGATCGCAGCGGTGCGAGCGCCAATTCCTAGCCAATAGGCTACTTTATTTTTATTTCATTTTAGGTTTTGGTTTTTATAATTCACCCAGCTATTTAACATGAGGATTTAAAGTCCCGGTCCAGAGAAGGCTTTACAAGGATTCCAAGTGCAGGTATGAAGTAGAGTAGCTCACCCAGAACAGGATTAGTTTCTCTTTGCAGGGATTTAACATTTGTATACCTTTTTCAGGTGGGGGTGAGATCTCCATGCTGTTTGTCGAAGAAGCCTGAAGGAGACGCAAGACTACAGGCCGGGTATGTAATCACCAGTAGAAGCAAAGCACCGCCGATCAATACTTAATACCGAGATCAATAAATGCAATTACAGTGTCACGAAATGCACTGAAGGACTTGCAAGGTATGCGGCACTTCAGCAATTCATACCACCAAAAAGAAAGGCTAAGGAATTTAAATGATTAGCCTTGCTTCCTTGTCTGTCTTTATTACTATCCTGCCCGAAAAAATGCAACTTTTTTTTACCTGGTTACCAGTGTTCCCTCTAAGCTGCGCGCGTGCGCATTTGCGCACTGCTCGCACATTCTCAGCGCACAAGAAAATCTAGCCAGCGCACAAAAATGAGGGCTCAAAATTACTAATTAAGAAGCGACTCAAGGCAAAGTTACAGTGCATGAAGGTAAAAATACAAGGGTTCCCCTGACGTTGTGTCCTAAATGCGGTATTTTGAAGTCGAGTCGAAGGAGAACGAAGTTGAGTAAAGTTAGTAGCGTTTGTCGGGAACCGGCTTCTTCTGCTCGGCTCACTAAAAGGAACCAGCTCTTTCGGGTCCTAAACGGCTCTTCGGGTTGTTTTTGCTTCTTTAATCTCAACATGACCAAATATTAGGCAAAATTATGCACAAAATAACTTAAAAAAGGGGGGAATAGAACAAAAAAGAAAAAAATACTAAAATGAAAAAGTAGCGAAAAGCTGAGAAAAAAAGAAACAAAAGGAAGAGAAAAAAGAAGGAAAAACTTAGAAAAAAAGCCAGAAAAAAAGAAAAGAAAGAAATGTAGGAAAAAAGGAAATAGAGAACAAAAAGAAAAAAGTAACAGCTCGGAAAAAATAAACACAATGAGATTTTTTTTAAAGGAATTTTAAAAAAGTAGAGAAAAACATGGAAAAAAGAAGAAAAAGTTTGTGTTGCATTCAAATAATTTCCAATTATATCAAGCGTCATGGCCAGCATGGTCGCCGTGGCGACCGGCTGGCCACGCCCCGTGGGCACCAGCTGAAGCAGATCAGCTAATTGCGTGTGTGCTACTTAAGGCTGGGTTGTGGGTTTTGCGGGTGCTGGCTCATTAATAATAATAATAATATAATAATTTCCTTGTATTGTCATTCTGTGTAACAATGTACACAGAACGAAATGTCGATTGCACCTGACCCGTTGTAGCGAGCCGATGCAGCCGCAGCCAACAGAGGGCGCCGCCGACCACTTTTTAAGTCTTAGGAATGACTCGGCCGGGGCGCGAACCACCGACCTCCCAGTCTCAAAGCGGGCGCCTTACCATCTAGGCTACTGAGCACATTTTCCGTTCTGTTATGCCCTGTCCTGTTTAGTTTGAGTCGGAGGAAACCTGTACTTGCCCATTCTGAGTGTAAGAATGTTTTTGTTCTGTTTTGTCCCGGAGTTTTGGACGACTTTTTTTTTTGTCAAATAAAAGTTAGGATTGTCAACGCAATTGAGTTCTCCCTTCCTGCTTCCTGCCTCCGTTCTGGTCCGCTCCCCCCTCGTGACATCAAGTGAATCTTGTTGCCAACATTGTACTTCCACTAAATTTTTTTAAGTACAGTTCTGTATCTTACAACAAATAAGCCCCCCAAAATGTTAATATTATGCAACAAAATATATCAGGAAAAAAAAAATTGATATCTTGTGAAAGAATTGTAAGAACAAACGACGTGTGTAGGCCGTACAACTTTTGCAATAGTACATGAGTCAATTCATTCAAAAGAGAAAAATCATTTTGCATTGCCGGAAACTCAGCAAAATGTCAAGTTTTGGACATGTTTGATAATTAATTATCTTGACACACTTGGAATTATGGTTGCTCACTGTTGTTTCAAGTGCTGCTCACCGACTTTGTGTGAACGCTCAGACCCGTAAGGAAAATTACAGGGAACATTGCTGGTTACCATTTTAATGCAAAATGTCATGAAACTATTAGATAATAATTCTGATAATAATACTTGTGATAATCAGTCACCAACTGTCACCTTCTATTTTAAAGTAATTGAATACATGTTTTATTGTTTAGAATATTTATACGCTGCCCATGTCACAAATCAAAACAGGACACAGGAAGCAGAACCCAATCGCGCAACGTTACTCACAGTTTATTGGGGAGAAGAAGAATGAGCGCACACTTGATTCGGAGGTAGAGTGATTGGAACGAGGAAGTGGTCAAAATCAAACAGATCGGGCCGAGAGTAAAACAGGATCAAAACACAGGCAAAAAACGGAGATTCACAGGGATTGGCAAACAAGAGCAAAAAACAATGGCAAAAACGGGGATTCACAGGACTTGACGTATCACAACAGAGTCTAGCAGGAGTTTCGCAGACGCTCCGACACCAGGTGACTCACAGACAGCGTCTAGGTAGTCAGGGAGCAATCTGTCAACGCGTTTCAGCTGGTGTCCGTGGGCGGGACCAATTGGGCGCCATGGCAACCGTGACAGCCGTACTTACGAACGAGATAGGTTCCGAACTATCGTTCGTAAGTTGAATTTGTTTGTAAGCTGCTTCAGTGCTATATTTTGTATTTGTAAGATTTATATAAGTATGTTTAAGGCTTGTATAAGTAACCTGTATTGTTTTGTACTAAGGAAAAACATTTCATCAAATAATATGCTCTATAAAGATAAATAAAGTTAAGTTTAACTTACTTTTGGAAGATGGGCTTCAAGAGTTAGGCGACTTCCTCTTCTGTGGTATAAAGTGGCAGTAAAAAAGCGATCCAACCGTTTTCTCAACCGCATTAAGCTTTCTTACTCCACTTTCGTTTCAAAAGAAACGGCTTGCCTCTTCTTGACACTTTACACCCACCATGTTGAATGGATGCACGAAATATTAAACAATAAAAATCTCAAAGTTATTAGCGCGCTGGAGATACTGTCATGATTGCTGATGGCACCTGTGACTGCCCCGTTGGCGCCAACAGCCCTGAGCGCTGATTAGTTCCCTGACCCTTTTTAAACCCCCGGCTTCCAAGAGGAAGCTGTCAGACCGTCTGCGATCCTATGCTTTCAGCTAAGCAAGCTCTGTACCGTCCGACATTCTCTTGTCCTGTTTTCTCCTGCCCGATAACTGTTGCCGACCTATTTCTGGACCCGTTTCTGCCCTGCTCTTCCGTCCCAGCCATCGACCTGTTTTGCCCCGTTTCAAACCTGGTAAAAAATATTTGACCTCTGTAATAGCAAAAAAGGCTACTGTACCAAATACTAACATTCATTTTCTCAAGTGTTCAAATACTTATTTGCAGCTATATCACACAAATAAATCGTTAAAAAAATCATGCATTGTGATTTCTGGATTTTTCTTTTTAGTTTATCTCTCTCACAGTGGACATGCACCTAATGTGAAAATTTCAGGCCCCTCCATGATTTTTAAGTAGGAGAAATAGCAAAATAGCAGGGTGTTTAAAAACTCATTTTCTTCACTGTAGATGACCCAGTTACTTGTTGGAAATTAAATATCAAAAAGTACCGTTTACCAAATTGTTTGAATTAGTTATCTGACGCCATTAACCAAACACACTACATTCACCCAACAATTCATGCGCTCTCGTTTCTTGAGGGAAAAGATGAACAGGAAGCCGACATTTTCCCACGGGTGGCCAGATTTAATTTCCCTAAAAATTTAACTAATTGTACTCCTTTGAAAACGGCCGAATTAGAGACGCTGAAGTCTCTGGGAAGCCTTTTTCTCAGGCCCTTTAGCTTTCTCCTATTGGCCATCTTCTCCCCGCATAATGGCGTGCCGACTCCTCCCATGGGCGCACCAAGGAAGCCCCCTGGGCTTCACCATCTCGTAGAAGAGTCTCGATGTCTGGGGTACTCAAAACAACACCGAGCGTTTCTACGTCTTTCTGCGTCACCAGTGTCTGGATGTGCTGATCTTATCAGCCGTGCGTCCCGTTCCCGCCGTTCCTGTAAACAACATTTTCCACCAGGGTGCCCTGACCTCGCACCACAGCCCAGTCAGTGAATATCTTTTGCAATAAATGTAATTTGTATTCAATCGTATAAAATCCTTTACAGTCCAATGTATAAAATCCTTCATACTGAAAAAAATATAAACAACAGCGTTATTCACAACCATGGTAACCACTCAACAGCAACAAGTAAGGGACTCCACAAACAACACGTAGCTCACTGGACGTCTGCTCAGACATACGTAGCGCTTCGCTAGTATGCTAGCCGTCCCCTTGATCTGCAAATGAGCATGCAAATGAGCATGCAAATGCGGCACACCAATTCGACTTGTTCCGTCAAGGGCCCGAGAGGCGTAAACACCTAGCATACAGCGCTTGATGTTGTGCATTGTCTGTTATTGCCAATATGCCCCCCGGAGGAGCAAAAAAAACTGCGACGTGTGGCACGCTTTCAACAAATTCCAATTTTGGCAACCTGTTTGGCAAACGCCAGTCATTTTTTTCTCCTCTCCTTGAGATAAATGTAATACCATCGCTCGCTAAAGCAGCTGAGCCCGGTTGTTAACGGCGAATGCTATTCACACGGGAGATGTTTCTGTACACTGTACGGAGATTTTCCCGGTTAGCACCTGGCAACATAAATCCCGCGGGACGTCTTAATCCCACGAGATAATTTATGCCGGGATGGGATTGCAAAGAAAAGCAAATCTGCTGCTGAAGCAAGCAAATTAGCCTTAAGTTACTGTATAGACGCTATGCTAGTTAACGAGCTAACAAGAGAACTGTTGTTTTAGAGATAATTCTTATACAAATGCTGAGAAGCTTAGTTATAAATACAATAGACTTGTGGTGTACAACAGTAATCCACTCTGAGGTATCGTGGATGAAACCTAATAAGCTAATCAAGTCAAGTCAGGTTTATTCGTATAGCCCTTAATCACAAAGAGTCTCATGTCACGAACCAGAATGGAATCTTTAAAGGAATCTATTGGATTGAGCTGATAGAGCTTGCTTTGGAATAGCGGCCTTGTATTGCAGCCATGTAAGACGCTAACCTGCTTATTGGGGGTATTAGGGGTTCAGTGTCTTACCCAAGGACACTTCGACATGTAACACGGACAAGCCGGGATTCGAACTGGGATCCCTTTATCCCAAGACGAGCGCTCTACCTCCTGAGCTACTGCCGCACCTGGAAGCCGATGGTTGTCGGTCGCTAGCAGCGTTGGACGGATGGCAACTCCGTGACAGGTAGGCAGAATCGATACAGCTTAGCGAGCAAGTCGGTGGCCAGGGCAGGAGAGTAGATCGTAGACGTGGGACAGAAACAGGTCAAAACAGGAGGCAGGCATGAATCAAGCAGTCTTTGGTACTGGTAATCTGGCGAAACACACAGAGAGACACAAGTACGGTCTGACACTCCCCTCTGGGTGCTGACAGCTTAAGAGGGGAGTGCCAGCCAATCAGAGAGCGCGCTCCTTAGCGCCAAACGATTGCCTCAGGTGTCTTGAGTTTGGCAATAATGACATCTCAAAGGGCTGCGGAGTCAAAAGTTAACGCTTTAAAACCAATCCAAAGCTTTAACTCTGGTGGCATTAAAGCTTTAACTCTAAATAACTGCCAAGTTAAAGCTTCAAAAGCTTTAATTATCGAAAGCATGATTTTCAAATGATGGCTTACCTAGAGCTTTTGTATTCACAGCATCAAAGTTTTAACTCCGGATGACTCCAGAGTTAAAGCTTTAACTCGGGTTGACTCCAGAGTCAAAACTGTTGCACTGACAGCATGAATGCTTCAACTCGGAATGACTCCAGAGTTAACGCTTTAAAACTAATTCAAAGCTTTAACTCTGGTGGCATTAAAGCTTTAACTCTAAATAACTGCCAAGTTAAAGCTTCAAATCTTTAATTATCGAAAGCATGATTTTCAAATGATGGCTTACCTAGAGCTTTTGTATTCACAGCATCAAAGTTTTAACTCCGGATGACTCCAGAGTTAAAGCTTTAACTCGGGTTGACTCCAGAGTCAAAACTGTTACACTGACAGCATGAATGCTTCAACTCGGACTGACTCCAGAGTTAACGCTTTAAAACTAATTCAAAGCTTTAACTCTGGTGGCATTAAAGCTTTAACTCTAAATGACTGTCAAGTTAAAGCATTAAAAGCTTTAATTAACGAAAGCATGAACTTCAAATGATGGCTTACCTAGAGCTTTTGTATTCACAGCATCAAAGTTTTAACTCCGGATGACTCCAGAGTTAAAGCTTTAACTCGGGTTGACTCCAGAGTCAAAACTGTTACATTGACAGCATGAATGATTCAACTCTGAACGACGGCAGAGTTAACGCTTTAAAACCAATCCAAAGCTTTAACTCTGGTGGCATTAAAGCTTTAACTGCCAAGTTAAAGCTTTAAAAGCTTTAATTATCGAAAGCATGAACTTCAAATGGTGGCTTACCTAGAGCTTTTGTATTCACAACATCAAAGTTTTAACCCCGGATGACTCCAGGGTTAAAGCTTTAACTTGGGTTGACTCCAGAGTCAAAGCTGTTACATTGACAGTATGCACGCTTCAACTCGGAACAACGGCAGAGTTAACGCTTTAAAACCAATTCAAAGCTTTAACTCTAAATGACTGCCAAGTTAAAGAAAGCATGAACGAAAGCATGAACTTCAAATGATGGCTTACCTAGAGCTTTTGTATTCACAGCATCAAAGTTTTAACTCCGGATGACTCCAGAGTTAAAGCTTTAACTCGGGTTGACTCCAGAGTCAAAACTGTTACATTGACAGCATGAATGCTTCAACTCTGAACGACGGCAGAGTTAACGCTTTAAAACCAATCCAAAGCTTTAACTCTGGTGGCATTAAAGCTTTAACTGCCAAGTTAAAGCTTTAAAAGCTTTAATTATCGAAAGCATGAACTTCAAATGGTGGCTTACCTAGAGCTTTTGTATTCACAACATCAAAGTTTTAACCCCGGATGACTCCAGGGTTAAAGCTTTAACTTGGGTTGACTCCAGAGTCAAAGCTGTTACATTGACAGTATGCACGCTTCAACTCGGAACAACGGCAGAGTTAACGCTTTAAAACCAATTCAAAGCTTTAACTCTAAATGACTGCCAAGTTAAAGCTTTAAAAGCTTTAATAATCAAAAGCATTGATTCATAGCAGTGTTAATGTTTTAACTCCTACGTACTTCTAGATTTTACATAACTTTAAAGCTTTAACTCTAAGTTAACGCAAAAAACATCTTAAAACAGCATCTTAAATACTACTAAATTCAATCTAAGAGGTCAAAACTTTTAAGATAATTTAACAATGAATCGGGTTGGATCCCTTACTCACCAGGGTAGTAGGGGCACCACTTCCTGTGGTGTGTCTTGGGCAAGTACAGCCTGGTGGCTCCCATCCCTCTCCGGGCCAACATATGTTTTAAACCGGGGACCTTTCACGTGTTAGGTAAATGTGCTAACCACTGCACTACAGAATCACAACAAAGACACATCCATGATTCATAGCAGAGTTAACGCTTTAACTCCGACATACCTCTAGATTTAACATAGCTTTAAAGCTTTAACTCTGAGTTAACTCGAAAACCGTCTTAAAACAGCTTTTTAAATGTTACTACTAAATTCAATCTGTGAGGTCAAAACTTTCAAGATGCTTTAACAATTAATTGGGTTGGATCACTTACTCACTAAGGTGATAGGGGCACCGCTTCCTGTAGTGTGTCTTGGGCAAGTACAGCCTGGTGGCTCCCATCCCTCTCCGGGCCAATATATGTTTTAAACCGGGGACCTTTCACGTGTAAGGCGAATGTGCTAACCACTGCACAACAGAATCACAACAAAGAATCATCCATGATTCATAGCAGAGTTAACGCTTTAACTCCGACATACCTCTAGATTTAACATAGCTTTAAAGCTTTAATTCTGAGTTAACTCGAAAACCATCTTAAAACAGCTTTTTAAATGTTACTACTAAATTCAATCTGTGAGGTCAAAACTTTTAAGATGCTTCAACAATGATTTGGGTTGGATCCCTTAGTCACTAAGGTGGTAGGGGCACCACTTCTTGTGGTGTGTCTTGGGCAAGTACAGCCTGGTGGCTCCCATCCCTCCCCGGGCCATCATGTGTTTTAATCGGGTGACCTTTCACGTGTTACGCGAATGTGCTAACCACTGCATTACAGAAACACAAAAATGAATCATTCATGATTTATAGCAGACTTAACACTTTAACTCCAACATACCGCTAAGTTTAACATAGCTTTAAAGCTTTAACTCTGAGTTAACTCGAAAACTATCCCAAAACATCTTTTTAAATGTTTCTCCTAAATTCAATCTGTGTGGTCGAACCTTTTAAGGTGCTTTCACAATGAATTAGGTTAGATCCCTTAGTCATTAAGGTGGTAGAGGCACCACTTCCTGTGGTGTGACTTGGGCATGTACAGCCTGGTGGCTCCCATCCCTCCCCGGGCCATCATGTGTTTTAATCAGGGGACCTTTCACGTGTTGGGCGACAGAAACACAAGAATTGATTATCCATGGTTTATAGGAGAGTTTATGCTTTAACTCTGACATACCTCTATTTAACCTAGCTTTAAAGCTTTAACTCTGAGATTAAAGTTTTAAAAGATTTTAGCTACACATTAGCTGGTTTCCAGACTGTTTTTCCTCACTTGGGGACAGTTACATTTCAATTCAGAAGGCGCTGAGTGAGAAAAGGCCAAAGCGTGCGTAACAGCGTGCAACATATTTCACACTCGAGTAAGCCAAAAAGTCATTTCCTACGAATAAACACGAGTCCCGCGTGCTGTGCGACGAGCAGCATCTCAATTAGTGCAGAATGAATGAGTTTTGACAAACAAAGTCCAACTTTTCTTTACCGGTGACTCCAAAATTCCTTTTGGAAGTGGGGTGGATAATACGTTTATATTTTAGGACAGGGGTGTCAAACAGGCGGCCCGCGGGCTGGATTATGCCTGTTGAATCCGGCCCGCGAGACAATGCTCAGAGAAGCGCAAGAGAGAAACGAACTGCAGGTTGAAATATGTCCACTAGATGTTGCCAAAGCCAGGTGCCTCTCACAAACGCTGTACAGTGGAACCTCGGTTTTCGAACGCCTCTCAGTTCGAACAAATCGGAGTCCGACCAAAAAAATTTCGAGAAATTCTTGCTTCGCTGTTCGGTCAAAAAATCGGAGTTTGAACGCCGGTAATGCGTGAGTGCGTACGCTAGGGCGCGATGCTGAGCGGCATACGGGTGTTTTAGCCCCTTATTATGCCCCCGAAGAAAGTCAGTGCAAGCAGCAAAGTTGCTAGAGGTGAAAAAAGAAAAAGTAGTGCGTACAACTATTGCATTTAAGAAATAAATAATAGCAAAATATGAAGGAGGTGTGCGAATGTCTGATCTTGCTAGGGAATACCCCACTGTCCACCTGCGCCTTCTGCTGACCACCACAAAGGTAAGAAATCCTGTTCATAATTCTTTTCTTTATCCTTTTTTTTTTTTTTTACACGTTCGTGTTAGCGTAATCTTTCGTACGGAAAATTGCGATAACGCGAACGTACGATTAGCCTGGGTTAGCTTTAGTTTACGTTAAACATTCAAGGTAAACATTCAGGGTGTTGGAACGGATTAAAACGATTTACATTATTTTTAATGGGAAAAATGATTTCGGTGATCGAACAAATCAGTTTTCGAACAGGGTTCTGGAACGGATTATGGTCGAGCACCGAGGTTTCACTGTACTTGTATTTCTCTCTCTCTCTCTTTCTCTCGCTCTCTCTCCTTCTTCCTCCCTTTTTCTCTCTCACTCTCTCTCTCTTCTTTCACTCTCTCAGTCTCTCTTTTTCCTCTTTCAGGCTGTTGGAAGGTGTTGTTTACAGAACGGGACGTACTGCTGATAGCACATCAGCACATCCAGACGTTGTTGACGCAGGCGTTGTTTTGGGAAACGAGACATCAAGGCGTGCAAACAATTTCTTGGCACGCCCATGGGAGGAGCCGAGACGCCATCTTGCGAGGAGACGTGGGCCAAGAGGAAAAAGCTAAAGGACTTGAGAAGAAGGTTTCCCACTGACGCCAATGTCGCTAATTCGGCCGTTTTCGATGGAATACACTTAGTTAAATTGTTAGGGAAAATAAATCTGCCCCCGTGTGAAAATGTCGGCTTTCCTGTTCATTTTTCCCCTCAAGAAACAAATGCACATAAAATGTTGGGTGAATGTAGGTTGTGTTTGGTTAATGGAGTCAGATAACTAATTTGAACAATTTGGTAAATGGTACATTTTGATAACTACATATATATATATATATATATATAAATTATGTACCCTGAAAACCTTTATGTCTCACGATTTGTCAATTGCCCTCACCTGCGCTCGCTCTTTCAGCCCCAGCTGCCACCCGTTCCCTAATAAGCCCTCCTCCTATTCAAGCACGTCATTCTCGTTCACTCCTAGTCAGTCCGTCAGCGAACTTCGGCACCTGCAAGGCAAGCACTTAAAACGGTACATTTTGATATTTATTTCCAACAAGATGTATCCCATTCCCATTTATAGACTTTTGGACCCTTTCTAAACAACAAAGCATGAATAACGGGAGTACGGTGTTTATCACTAGCCTGGTACTATGAGGTAAATTGAGATAAGCTAGCCAAAAGGAGTCCGTCGAGGATAATTGAAGCTTCGTGTGATGCCTCCAACATGACATTTTGCTTTACCTGCAGCCGTCCAATTTCTCAGCCTCATTACCAAAGGTTAATGGAATAACCAGACCCCTTTGGCATGCTTTTCGCCGACTCAGCAGTCCGCCACAACGCTTTTCCGCCTCTTTTTATCCCGGGTTTTGTATTTTGGATTATTTTATCATGGTTATTCAACGTCATGCCGCTCTTCATGTTCACGTGCCCTAAAGTAGGCCATCCCATCCATTTTTCATGATGGCTTCACCGTAGCCTAAACTCATGTGTTTTTTAATTAACATAGAAATGACAGAATGAATGAATGATCGAATGAAAGCTTTATCCATCTATCTATCTATCTATCTACCTTGTTCATATCCCTCAAGAGGGGTGACCGACAGCAAGACAAACACATACAATAACAAAGAAAATAAAAGGGAAAAAAAATATAGCAAAAAAACACACACTAAATTTTTTGGACCATGGCCAACCCAATTGACCTAACACCCAAACAACTTAGGCACCTCGGCACCTAAGTTGGTCATGCTTTCGTCCCTCCAGATGAAACGGGACACCAGAAAGCGGCCACGTCACTCGGGTCAGGGTGACACAACACACTCTTTTGTTCAACAGCAAGGCCCGACAGCTTTCACTGGTTTACCCCTGCCGCATCATAGGGGTCAAAATTCAAAAAATCCTTTAATATATATGTATATATCTTTACAAATTTAGATACTGGAGTAAAAACCCAAATTCTACTTGAACTAAAGTCTTGAAATCAAAGTTCACCAAAAAACAGTCTTTTTTAATATATATTTTGCAACTTGTGGGCCCCCACCGCGACATCTTTTCAGACAGAGCTGCTGCCGGCCTCAATTCAGCCAATTTGAAAGACACAGAGACGGAAGCGCAATCAGTATAAAGAGACAGCGAGTAGGTGAGCCACTTTGTAACATGAATGGAGCAGACCAGCAGCTGAGCTCCCGCCATTAAGGCAGCACTAAACCATGAATCCTCCCTTTTATGACTTTCCCTGTAATTTAATTAAAACAACAGGGATGGACGCTGACCTTTTTTGATGGGGGACGTTGCGCCCTCTAAGAGTGTTTACAGCCTCGGCTGTGGAGAATTTGTGGTGAACTCGCAAACGACAGGCCATATTTTACGATATTTTAGCAGCCGACTCGTGCTGTCTTGTCACCGTGAGCGGCATTAGAATGGATGCCATTAAATACTGTCACTTTCATTTCTGCCAGACAGTGGTGAACTGTGAAAAAAATCGGAAAAACAATCTCTTTTATGGTTTTTCTTGGCTTCTTTTGTTTCTTTCGGTCAGCTGCTTGAATAATTGTTCTGGATGGGTGGTGCTGCAATAGACGCTCTATCAGAAATTAAGTTTTTAGGGGTCATAAATCGACAATAAATTAAGCTGGAAAACACACATCAGACACATACAAACTAAAGTATCTAAAAAGCATTTCAATAATGAATAAAGCCAAATTCCTTTTAAACTATAATGTATTGTATTTATTATATTGTTCTCTAGTTCTGCCATACTTAACATACTGTGCAGAAGTCTGGGGCAATCACTACAAAAATTCACTACAGCCCGTTTTTATCCTCCAAAAACGTGCAATTAGAACCATACACAGGGTAGGATATCGAGATCGTACTCATATTTTATTCCTGCAGTCCAAATTATTAAAATTGGATGATTTAGTAAGATTTTTCACTGCACAATTGCTATTTAAGGTCAACAAAAACATTGCCAGGAAACATCCAAAAATGATTACAGTGGAACCTCGGTTCTCGACCATAATCCGTTCCATTTCTTTGTACGAAAACCGATTTGTACGATCACCGAAGCCGTTTTTTCCCATTAAAAGTAATGTAAAATTGTTTTAATCTGTTCCAACACCCTGAATGTTTATCTTGAATATTCAACGTAAAGCTAACCCAGGCTAATCGTACGTTCCCGTTATCGTAATCTTCCGTACGAAAGATTACATTAACATGAACGTGTAAAAATAAAAAAATTAGGTCGTTTACACGTCATTTAGGACCCGGGTCTCCACAACAAGTGGTGAGTGGTTAAAGGATAAAGAAAATAATTATGAATAGGATTTCTTACCATTCGGCAGAAGCCATGCTGTATTGCTGAAAGAAGGGAAACTCGCACACCTTCTTCATATTTTGCTATTATTTCTTTCTTAAATGCAATAGTTGTACGCACTACTCCTCTTTTTTTACCTATAACAACTTTGCTGCTTGCACCAACCTTCTTCCGAGGCATAATTTTCCTCAGTCTGTCCGTGGAACAAGACTGTGACAGCAGTCTGTCGC
This sequence comes from Urocampus carinirostris, assembly GCF_059441175.1. Lineage (NCBI taxonomy): Eukaryota > Metazoa > Chordata > Actinopteri > Syngnathiformes > Syngnathidae > Urocampus > Urocampus carinirostris. Next base: position 35,727,378 of record NC_142358.1, read on the forward strand.
TGAAGCTGCTCTTCCGTTTGGAGATGATGCTGTGTATTGGATGTCATGAATTGTCCATGATTGACCGCAGCTTTTTCAGTGCCCGTCTCTCAGCTACAGTTGTCAGGCTGTCCAGCTCTGTGCCCACAACAGAGCCCGCTTTCCTCACCAGTTTATTAGATAGATAGATTGAATCTAGTGCTTGAAACAAGGAGCAAATATATCATTTACTTTAATTATGAATCCTTCAAAACCAATTTGATGAACCAAATCTATTTAAAAATAAATATAAAGACATGTAATCGAAAAATAAAAAAACAAAAACTGACTTAGCGTTACGAGAATCCTTGTTATTTTATTGTCATGGAAACAATTCTCCGAGTTGTGAGTTAAAGGTTTGTGTCTGCCCGCTTGGAGCCGTGGAGGTAGCCTGAGAGGGGAATTTTCCTCGTACACCCGATATGAAGATTCATTTACGCGTTGCAAATAGCACAAAGTGCATCCCATTTGCCTCAAGCAAGTGAAGAACGTCAAACTAGTCTCAATTGTTTGGCTGCATACCAGGGAGTAAAATATATATACTTTCAAAAATTCTTTAAGTGTTTTCCCCTTTACTTTAATTTGTTTTTTGCTTTTACCCATTTTCCTTTTTGCCTTTTAATCTAATTGCCTTTACCTTTATCTCTGTTTTCCCTATTCCTCCTTCTCTTCTTTGAATTTATTTTTCTTCTTTTTTACATTTCTCCTTCTATCTTCTCTTTTCATTTCTCTCTCCTTTACCTTTTACTTTATTTTCCTTTCCCATGTTTTCTCTTTTTTATATTTTCTCTTTCCCTCTTTTTCCCATTTTTCCTTTTTTTCTTGTTCCCCATTTTTGCTCTTTCTCTTCTTTTCCCTAGTGGGGGCATCATTTCCTGTGGTGTGTCTTGGGCAAGTACAGCATGGTGGCAGCCATCATTTTTCCTTTTAATTTTCTTTTTAATTTTTTTTACCTTTATGTTCTTCTATTTTCTTTCTTTTTTCTTCTTTCTCCTTTTTTATTTTCTATTTATTGCACCCGTTCCCCTTTCATTTTATTACATTTTTGTCTTATTTTGTTTTGTTTTAAATTATATTTTCAATCCCTTTCCCCCCTTTTTTATTCTTCAGCCTCTTTTCCCTGTGTTTGCCTTTTTTCATTTCCTTGTTTTTCAATGTTTTCCCTTTCCCCTCTTCCCCTTTTCCTCTTTTCCCCCTTTTCCCTCTCTCTCTTCTTTGGGTGGGTGGGGTTTGTCCCCTAACCAGTGGTAAGCAGCACCGTCTTTTTTCCTTTATTGCCATACCGTACCATGCTATTTTTTATGTCCCCCTTTTGCCTTTTCACTTTTCCACCTTTTAATTTATTTTTCTTACCCTTTTCTCTCTTTTCTTTACCTCCTTTTCTTTTTCTTTTTATGAAATTTCCCTTTTGCCCCCTTTTCCCTTTTTGCCTCCCCCCTTTTTTTCTTTTCCCCCTTTTTATTCCTCAGCCCTTTACCACGTGTTTGCCTTTTTTTCGTCTTCCCCTTTTTTAATTTATTTTTATTTTTTTCCTTTTTCCCATTCCCTTGTTTTTCAATGTTTTCCCTTTTCCCTTTTTTACCCTTTCTTCTTTTCTCTTTCCCCCCTCTATGCCATTTGACTCCACCCTTCATTACCCTTTTCCTTATTTTATTTTTTCTCGTTTCTCTTTCCCTTCCCCTCCTCCCTACCCCTATTTCCTTATTTTTGGCCTTTTTTTTTTACCCCTTTTCTTCCATTATTTCCCTTGTTTCTCCTTTAATTCCCTAGTAACTCTTCAACCTTTTGATCCCTTTTCACATCTTACAGGTTTTTTCAGGCAGCCCAGCAAACAAAAATAGAGTATTTTCACCGATGAACCTTGACTTGGAAACGTCTTTTAATTGACTTCATTTAATCAGCATATAACTATGTAATTACATCAGCGTCAAATCTACGTAATAAGCGGGGGAGCTGTCCTAAAAACTGGTGATTAGACACCCTCTGCTGGAGAAGCTTTAGGAACACTGCATGACTGTAAACACAGTAATGATGCCTTCTTTCTTCCCTGCAAATAAAAGCGGTTTTGCTAGTTTTGTCACTGTCTGGATCAAACGGAGTGATTCCATTTGGGACACACTTTGTCTCGTTTTGCCCATTTAATGGCCAATTTTTGGCACCCACACACAAAGAAAACGCCACAAATGTGCGAATAAATGACTATATCAATACATCTAGGGCAGTAAAATAACAGTTTTTTTCTATCCCTCCTACCGCTACATGTAACTGACGCCAGTTGATTGTGATTTACTAGGGAATTTGATTCCTAAGTAGCGTGGCAAATACACCATCAATTCTTGCAAAATTCTTTTTAAAATTAACTTGAAATTTAGCGATGTAAATATCACTCATTACCCTTTAAAAGGTGGCACTGATCCTATCTTTGCCCAAATTATAATGATAAAAAAACAGGTGACACATGGTTATAACATAGTTATTACATCAATTATTTTAGAAATACAAATTAAAGTGGTAGCACTTTGCGCTAATCGATAGCATAAAGTAGCGATTGGCTTAAAGAAGTTTATACAAATTATACACTGCAAAAATATTCTTGACGCATATAATCTGACTTATTTTGAATGTTATTCTTAATATTTTATTATGTTGTAGCGGCTATTTCCAAATTTGGGGGTCTATAAAAATATTTGCTCGTGCAAAACGTAAAATGTAGAAAAAAAAGTTAGCGATGGTTATTTTATTTGACTATATTTTAATTTTTATTTTGGTTATATACAAAAAGTTAGTAATATAATACTAAAAATGGCTTTGTTTTCTCATGATAGTGAAAGAGTTTGACAAATATCAGATTTTTTAGTAAAAAAAATTATATTTATTTTTTCACGTTTGCGGAAAAAAAAAAATACAAAATATCATGATATAAATAGGAATATATTTTACTATATTATAACGTTTATTATTATATAGTAGGATTAAGAAAAATGGTTTGGGTGAGATAGAGCGAGACAGAAATAAAAGAAGAGTGAAATAGATGGAGAAAAAAAGCAAAGAAGAGAAAAACAAATAAAAGGGAGAAAGCAAGACGGATAGAAAGCAAGAGGGGAAAAAAGAGAAAACAGAACGAAAGAGAAAAAAGAAAGAGAAAGAAAAAAGTGGGGGTAAAGGGACAGAATAAAAGAGGGGAAGAAAGGAAGTCGAGATTGAAAGAGAAAGAGAGAGAAAGAGGGAAAAGAGAAAGAGAAAGACATAGTGAGAGAGAGAAAGAGAGAGAGAGATATAGAGAGAGAGAGAGAAAGAGGGAGAGAGAGAGTGCAATAGAGAAAAAGAGAAAAAAGGGAGGAAAAAAGCCATAGACATAGACAAAGAAAGTGAGAAAAAGAGAAAGAGTGAGAAAGCAAGGTGGAAGAAAGAGAAAACACAGAGAGAATGAAAGAGAGAGGGGGGAAGAGAGAAAGGGAGAGAGGAGGACAAAGAATAAACAGAGGGGGACAGAAAAAACAGAGGGATAGAGAGAAATACAGAAAAGAGAAAGAAAATGAAAAAGAGACAGAGAGAGAATGACAAAAGAGAGAGAGAGAGAGAGGAGAAAAAGAGACAGAGAAAATAAGAATGAAGACAAAGAAAAAAAGGGAGAAAGAAAGAGAGAGAGAGAGAATGAGCAAGACAGACAGGTATAGAGGAAAAGAGAGATAGAGAGAAAAAGGAAAAAAAAGAGTAAGTGAAAAAGAAGAGAGACAGATAAAAACAAAACAGAGAAAGACAGAAAAAGATAAAATAGAGAGGGAGACAAATACAGACAGAAAAATAGAGAGAGAAACATCTTAAGTATGTGTAAGAGTGGTGCCTGGCTTTGGCAACATCAAGTAGACATTATTGAAAACGGCAGCTCGTTTTTATCTTGTGCGAGTCTTGCGAGCCGGATTTAATCTGTTAGCGGGCCGCACGTTTCACACCCATGCTATAGTGTAAGAGTTCAAGCGGACTAATCCAAGCGCTCTCACGGATTACCATATACAAATTTCATGCGGCCCCGTCGAGAATGGTTAATGCAAATAACCAGGATATCATTTGAATTTGCCGTGACGCATCCATTAGAGTCAGACATGTCCTTCCATTAATGTGTGAAAAACAAGCGCTCCTCCATACTCTACCATCGAGATACACAGGCAAGACCGATGGTCGTGTGAAGGTGACGTCATTATGTGTCATCAGCGTTTTTTTCCCGCCTAAAATGAACTGAACTTGTGCTGGAGTGATCCATTATCCCAATCCCATATTGCACTTTTGTTTGGAGGTGTGCCGTGCTGGCCCGCCCAAAATCAATTGCTTGGTTGTGGCCGCGATCCATTAACCTCTGTCAACTACTGCTGAAAGCAGTTTTGGGGGGGTTCAATCTCTGAAGTGTGCCATTGTGGTCCACTTATAACGAACTGCACTGTTTTGAGTGTGATCCATTATCCCCAAATGATTAATCCAGAGCGCAGGAGCCTAAAGACGAAATTTGTGTCTTTCTTGATTGCTCTTTTTTCCGTTTTTTTCCGCATAAAATGAACTGCACTGTGCGGCCACGATCCATTATCCCCAATCGCATATTGCTGCGAGCAGAGACGGTCAGAAGGTAGTTTTGTTGGAAGGCATGCTGTTCTAGCCTACCTAGAATGAAGTGCATGGTTTGGATCCATTATCCCCAGTGGGCTATTACTAAAAGCAAAGGCTGGCAGGGTTTCATTTCAGGCCACTTAAGTTTGCCATTGTGGCCTGCATAAAAAAAAAAAAACAACGTTTTGGCCATAATCTGTTATTCCCTCAACTACTGATGAGAGCACTTTTTGGGGCGTTCGAACCTCTGAAACGTTCCATTGTGGCCCACTTAAAATGAACTGCACTGTTTTGAGTGTGATCCATTATCCCCAAATGACTATTCCAGAGAGCAGGGGCCTAAAGAGCAAAGTTGGGTCTTTCTTGATTGTTCTTTTCTCTGTTCTTTCCGCATAAAATGAGCAGCACTGAGCGGCCACGATCCATTATCCCCAAATATTGCTGCAAGCAGTGGCCAACAGAGCACATTTTGTCAGGCCTGGTTACTGTTATTTCTGCTTTAAATGAACGGCACTGTGATCCATAATCCCCAATCGCATATTGTCACGAGCAGAGACGGTCAGAAGGTAGTTTTGTTGGAAGGCATTCCGTTCTAGCCTGCTCAAAATGTGATCCATTATCCCCAAATGACTACTCCAGAGAGCAGGGGCCTAAAGAGCAAATTTGGGTCTTTCTCGGTTGCTCTTTTTTCTGTTCTTTCTGCCTAAAATGAACAGCACTGTGCGGCCTCGATCCATTATCCCCAGTCAACTATTGCTGAGAGCGGGGGTCCAGAGAGCAAATTTGTGTTATTCGCTGTGACACCTTTTCTCTTTTCACCTAAAATGAACAGCACCATGTGGCTGTTCTGGTCCCCATAAACGAGCAATTACAGAAGGATGTATCGGTTGAGCTACAAACATGTAAAAGACTAGAGCAGTATTTCTCAACTGGGGGGTCGGGACCCAGAAGTGGGCCATAAACCTGTTTCAGTAGGTCGATGGCCTTTGCCCTGGCAAAAAAATAAAAGAAGAAAACGGACCGTCGATTACACTCTTTGACAGAAGATGGCGATTATACCCTGTTCGCTCTTTTTTACCTCTTCAATTAATCTACGTGTTTGAGAGGGCCTACATCTACTTTTATTGGGATTTTGTTGGTTTTCTTTCACTTTTCTGACCATAATAATGGATCCTAAGAAAGTTATTTATAAGTGGAAGGGAAAATGTGGAACAGTGAAAACATCATCAAATCGAAGAAGGAAATGATTACGATATATGAAACTGTTTTACGAGTTGATGCGCTGTTGGAAAGTACGGTAAATGGTTGAAAAAGTTTATTTTTTGTTTTTTTTATATTTTACCAGTCTACTCATCTTCATTAACTACATACTTAAACATGTATCGATGTTTAGGTACACACTTTATTAATATTTTGAATTAATTTCATTATAATATATAAATAATTATATAATTTCCTTGTATTGTCATTCTGTGTAACAATGTACACAGAACAAAATGTCGATTGCACCTGACCCGTTGTCGCGAGCCGATGCAGCCGCAGCCAACAGAGGGCGCCGCCGACCACTTTTTAAGTCTTAGGAATGACTCGGCCGGGGCGCGAACCACCGACCTCCCAGTCTCAAAGCGGGCGCCTTACCATCTAGGCTACTGAGCTGGTTATCTGGCTAGTTTAAAGCAGTTTTAGGGGTTTTTTTATAGGCGATGTAGTCTTATATTTGTGTAGATCCGGTTTTTGCAGTCGTGTTAGTTTCACCATTCATTAAGTTTTTGGGAAAAACAGGTCAATATATTCTACTAACTCTTTTTTAAATTCCACAATACTTTCATTGGATAAATTTGAGTTTTTATTTTCTTGATTTGACTCGCAGTTTGTCGTTACGGTGGAATGATGGGTTAGCATTTAGCCGTTAGCATCACTTTTTAGCATGTATCCATTAGCAAAACTCATCAACATGAGTACATTAGCATAATTTGTAAATATAAAGTCGTTAAAATATTGCCATTACCCAAATTTTTTTGCATGAGAAAGTTAGCATTTAGCAGTTAGCATCACTTTTTAGCATCTACTCATTAGCATAACTCATTAACATGAGTCCATTAGCATAATCTGTAAATATGAAGTCGTAACAATATTGCCATTCCCAAAAAATTTTAGCATGAAAAAGTTAGCATTTAGTCGTTAGCATCACTTTTTAACATGTACCCATTAGCATAACTCATCAACATGTACCCATTATCATAAATTGTAAATATGAAGTTGTTAAAATATTTCCATTACCAAAATGTTTTAGCATAAAGAAGTTAGCATTTAGCCGTTAGCATCACTTTTTAGTATGTAGCCATTAGCATAACTCATTAACATGAACCCATTAGCATAATTTGTAAATATGAAGTTGTTACAATATAGCCATTCCCAAAATTTTTGGGCATGAAGAAGTTAGCATTGCCCACAGTGTTTACAGCTAGCTTGTGCTAATACTGGTCTGAGTCAGACCAGTTAACGGACTAGAGGACCACCATATCTGTTCCCCATCTTCCAAACTTGACTTTAATCAGAAACCCTGTATTTAAGGACTGTGCCGGCAACAAAAGCTGTCGAATTGATACGAGCCTTTGATGTGTCTGATCTCCTGAGTGTCATGGTTGCCATGGCGCCCAATTGGTCCCCGCCGTGTGGCTCCAGGTTCTGTCATGGTTGCCACGGCGCCCAATTGTCCTTGCCTACTGACACCAGCTGAAACACATTGACAGATTGCTGCCGGAATACTTAAACGCGGTCTCGCGAGTTGCCTGCTGTCAGAACGTCTGCGAAACGTCTGGTAGACTCTGTGTGATATGCAAATTCTTGTGAATCTCCGTTTTTGCCTGTGTTTTGATTCTGTTTTATTTATGGCCCGATCTGTCTGATTTCTACTTGACTCTACTTCCGCGACCATCGATCCCCGGATCGAGTGTGCGCGCATTCCTCTTCTCTCCAATAATGAAGGGGCCTATCGTGGAGGAAAAGCCGGAGCTAGCGAAGCGGCTAGCGGCGTTATAAGTCTTCGGTACCATCCGTAATCATGGTAAATGCGAACTCACGACCAAATAAGATCATCGAGTGCTGGTGGAAAACATCGAAGCGCACAGGGAGCGCAGTTGCTGTGTTTTGCGGAAACGTGGCTCACGTTTAGCATTCCGGACGCCACCCGGAGCTACCCGGAGCAATCCGGCTTCAACGCCGCTAAACAGAGACACGAAAGCCGGGGGGAATCGGAGAGGAGGCGGACTTGCTAACACGAGGTGGTGTATCCCTGGATTTTCACAAAGAAAAGTTTTCCATCTGCCGCAGGGATGTCGAATTTTTGGACTGGCGTGACGTCATCCACTTCGCTACAAGCACCCCTAGGGCATCATGTTCATCTGTTGATAAACAACGGGGTAGACTGCTGGAAGTGTGAATTTCCCTACGGGGATGAATAAAGTATCTATCTATCTATCTAAATTGTGGGTAAAGTTACGCGATTGGGTTCTCATTCCTGTTTCCTATCCTGGTTCTTGACACTGCGTGTTTCTGTCGTTGATTTATTCCAGACTTCCTGAACTTTACCGGCTCTGAGATTTTCCAGATTGTGTTTTATGTTACTAGTTATATCCCCTTTTCACGTGTGGAGCGCCTTGTGTTAGATCCCTTTCCTCATAATCCACCATGTTGTCACAATGTTATACAGAATAATGTCACTTTCTTCTGGACAGAAGCTTCGGTCTGCTCACTGAGCCTATTCCTAAATTGCTATCCTGTGTTCCTCTAACAATTCTGCTTCGATTAGCCTACACTGACCCAACGTTAGCCCGCTTGCTTCCTCTTCCAATAAAAAACCACGTCGTCAAAAGCGCCGTGACCCCAATCACAAACAAGACGGCCACGGCGATTCCCAACCGGACCGACGCAGGATAGCTGTTGCCAGACTGGGCTGCATATAAAAAAAAAACAGTTATTTCACCGGACCGTGGTGGCTACACAGGAAATTGCGGAATTTGATAATGAAAAAAAAGTTGTTTATGTTCTCTCCTGGCAGTATTGAGTGAAAATATACTCCCCCTCTTCCTTAGATTGAATGGCTGCCGGAAAGACAGGGACAGTATTTCAGTGTCATCGGCGAACGTTTCATGAGTCCGGCGTTGGACAAGTTGAGTTTTTTTGTCATAGGCGTTAAAAAAACAAGTTATAGCAAAAGTTTCTCATATACTGTAAATCCAAACAGAAACCACCACAGCTTTAACGCCGGGCATCCATCTTTTCTCCAATCATCAGCTCGGAAGCTCTTTGCCCGCCTGTTACGATCGTTTCTCGGCAACAGCAATCTTCCTGCTTCCTGAGCCAATTGGACCGACTGGAGACGGATAAATCTATCACGGGGCATTGCGATCGATATTTAGTACCGTGGCGTTTTGGAACTTTCATTGGTAATGCTTCGGTGCGTGTATTTCACTCCTTTTTATTATTTTAACGATTCGTGGTAAGGTATTTGTTTACGTGTGGGCAATAATCAGATGGAACGGAGACTGTTGCCAGTATTTCGATTATTTTAGTGAAGGATTTTATACATTTGACTACAAAGGATGTTATACGATTGAATACAAATTACATTTAAATGCAAAAGATATTCACTGACAAAGTCAGGGCAGACGGGTGGAAAATGTTGTTCACAGGAACGGCAGGAACTGTCAGACAGGACGAAAGCAAGACTGAGATCACTTGCGCTCGTTTCTTGGTTTTATTGAAAGGAAGGAAATGACAAGGTGGGATTCTTCGATCCGTTGGTTGGCGGATTGACGGAACTTGACAGGCGGGTGAAGGCTTGGCGGGAATGGTCGCGGACAGGCGTAATCGTAGTGTTGTTGGCCGGGGCTGGAGAAGAAGGGCGTCGTAGTATTCGGAAAAGAGTTCAGGAGTCAGACGGGCAGGGCAGGTCGTAGGCAATTACAGAAACGGGTCGGCAACAGAGATCAATCAGAAGAAAACAGGGAGCAGGCAAAGAGTCAGAGGTACGGGCTTACTGAGCTGAAGGCAACAGGTAGCGTGAGTACAATCAGACAAAGAGTTACTGGAAGCTGGGGTTTTAAATGTAAAGGGTGCACCAATCAGCTGGCCTGGCTGTTGGCGCCAAATCCTGAACACAGGTGTTCCCGATCTGGGTGATTGTGACAGGAACGGGGCGTAATGCTGATGAGATAATCAGCACATCCAGACGCTGTTGACGCAGAAAAGCCCTGATGATGTAGAAACGCTCTGTGTTGTTTTGAGTACCCCAGACATCGGGACACTCGTCTACGAGATGGTGAAGCCCAGGGGGCTTCCTTGGCACGCCCATGGGAGGAGCCGGCACACCATTATGCGGTGAGAAGATGGCCAATAGGAAAAAGCTGAAGGACTTCAGAAAAAGGCTACACCTGGACTCCAACGTCGCTACTTCTGAGTACACTTAGTTGAATTATTAGGGAAAATAAATCTGCCCCCGTGTGAAAATGTCGGCTTTCCTGTTCATTTTTCCCTCACGCGCATAAATTGATGGGTGAATGTAGGTTGTGTTTGGTTAATGGAGCCAGATAACTAATTCGGACAATTTGGTAAACTACCTTTTGATAATTAAATTCCAACATTAGCATATATATGATAAGTGTATCCGATCAGGGGATAGTGTAATCAACAGATCCAAAAAAGAGCTCTAAGCCACGCCCACCATGGTTACAGTATCCATGTATCACACGCTGAGCAAATAGAGCGGCTGAAACAACAACGAGAAGCTCTCTAGTTGCGATTCGGGCGGAATTGGATCAGGAGGCAAAGTGCTCATCTTGGGGGAGGTTGCAGGTTCAATTTCCGGCTCCTCCGTGTTTTATGTCAAAGAGTCCTCGGGCAAGACACTGAATCCGAAATGCCTCTTATAAGCAAGAAGTTGCCTTGCATGGCTGACGCCGCTATCGGTGTGTGAGTGTGTGTAAATGGTAAGTGTGAAGCACATTGTAAGGCGTTTTTGAAGGTCTTGAGTGACTTAAAAAGCGCTATATAAATACAGACCATTTACATTTACATTCCTGATAGCATAGCCGGATCATTTCTCCCTTTAATGCAAAGTTATCTAAGACAATGAAGAGTTATATTCATGGCATCAAGGTGTCCAAAGACGCTAACTTTGTAAGGGTGGATGCAAATTGTTGGCGACTTATGAGGAAGTCAGAATAGATTATTTTTTGAGAGATAATGGTGTATAGAGGATATACAATTAAATCGCCCAGCACATCAAATTTATGATTAACAATAATTTGTTATTAACAAAAACATGGTGTTTAAAGCATCCATGTCTTTTAAAGGCATGGCAATCTTTGGAAGTGGAAGTTTTAACATCAGTTTTAATAATATTCTGCTGTCTCCTCCCCTCTCTGCATCCACCCTATAACTCCACTGTACCAGCTCAAGTCAGTCACACCAAAGATAAATACAATTTCAGTTTTCGCTTTCATGTGTGTTTATTTATCAAGTTATTCAATCATATAAAAGTATATTACATACATGTGGAATTTACTTTATACTGTTTTGTTACTGATGTTTAATATTTCATACTAGTTTAATGTGTATACCTAGGATGCCTAGGGTTTGGAACCTATTTGCTAGTTACCATAGGTTTTCACCCCAATCCATATGACAGTTTCACCTTGCGATCCCCACTTTGAGAATGGATTAATGTCATATCCCGGGGGTCTACTGTAGTTTCTCAAATGCCCTTGGTTCACTTTGGGTGTGTCTATTAGTTAGTGATAGCAAAATAAAGCCCCATAAAACAGTGAAGCCCTAAAGGGAAATGCTTTACCCACACGTAGGACCTTCAAAATGATTCATTACTTCGACTGCACCATCATGTGGACAGAAAACTGTACAAGATGTTTGTGTATAGTATGCTCTGAATACAAAAATATACCGTAAATTCCGGACTATAAGCCGCTACTTTTTTCCCAAATGTTCAGCCCTGCGGCTTATTCAGTGAAGCGGCCAATTTATGTAATTTTTCTAACGGCCACCAGCGGCGCTGGAGTATAAAAGGTAAGATTAAAACCATTAGAATATGTGCGCCAAGAAAGACTGCAACCTCTAAGTTTATGCATACATTGTCTGTAAAGTAAAGGTATGTTCCGATAATGAGGAAGACGCCCTTGATGGCGACAGTTATGAGGAGGAAGTTGAGGACGATCTACCGTGAATTTCACGATTATGGGATGCTTTTTTTTTTTTGACAGGCGCAATTGATGCATTGCGAGCGTGATCCTACTAGCGTGTTGGTACCTTTCAAAGGCACGGTTTGGGATGACAGTTATATTATTATTATTATAAAAGCTTTGAAAACTCTCTCGGTGTACCGTCTTTCTTCGTAAATATGTGTAAGCATGTATAATATGTGATCTGATCTAATCTAATCAGATCATGTATAATATGTATTTGCAACTGTATATTTTTGTAATGTATTTATTTTAGAGATTTATTTTGTTATGTGTTCGACGGGTGAATCAAAAAGAAGGGGCGGAGCAAACGCGGGCTGCTGGGAAGTGGGGTAAAGCTAAGTTACCGGTAGATCTGTCTGTTGTCACAGCGGACAATAGTGGATTTATGTTTTACCCACCCTTAACTTTGGAAATATACATTTTGTTTCCTTGGATTACTTTCAACAGGACCCGGACTTTACAAGTCTGCATCATACTTTAATTACGGGTACCATTTCCCATTCATGATGCCGACAGTGTTTCTAGAATTGTGTACTATAGCAAGGCATAAAGAAGACTCGTCTGCACCCACCCGGAGGGGGGAGCCGGAGCTACACTGTGGGAGTCCCGGCAGCAACGGCCTGGGTTGTGGAACCCAGAAGGGAGAGGACCCACGCAGAATGGAAAGGACCCACACAGAGGACTGGAAGAATGCTGCTTGGGAGGGTGGGATGGCAGAGTTATGCCCTTGCACAATAGTATTGCCTTTTACACGCTGGTTAACTACTGTTAAAAGAAAATAACTCTGAAATTGTTTAATTGATGTTGAAAATGTCAGGAAAAAATGTTAAAACGTCATATCGTCACGTCATATTGTCAAATATAAAAAAATTGTGATTATGCTTGATGGCTGTGTTTTGCTGCTGTTGGTGTCGGTGGATTTGTTCAGACCGAGGACAATCGACTTTGGCCTGGACGGATCTATTGACACTAACAAAGATGTTATATAATGAAATTGTGAATATGTTTGATTTTCGAGAAGGTTTGTTCAAACCTCACTTTGTGTTTGCTGTTAAAAACGTAATATTGGAATATAATATTGTGAATGTGCTTAATTGCTGTTGAGATTGTCATGATTGTTTTCTGTTTTTAGTGTCAATAAATTTGTTCAAACCAAAAAAAAAAAAAAAAAAGGCATTGATGCTAGGTTCTTAGCTTGGCCTTGATGCTAGGTCCTTGCCTTTGGACTGAGTACTGTGGTTAGCACAGATTCTAGCAATCTGGAGATGGAATAAGAGCTTGCTCTGTCCACTCCACGCATCGGCCTGGTATTGCAGTACCTCCAGGAACGGTGCATTCGCAATGATCGCAGCAAGGCTTTAGGGCTAGGACCTTAGCTTGGACTTTTGGCTGAGAGTAAGAGTCCCGGCTCCTTGGCTTTGTAGCGTATTATGAACTGACCGATAACGGATAATGGATAATGAATAACGAAGATAGAACAATAACCCTTAAAAACCCCAAAACCCCATACGTCAAGGCTTTAGGGCTAGGACCTTAGCTTGGCCTTTTGGCTGAGAGTAAGTGTCCCGGCTCCTAGGCTTTGTAGCGTATTATGAACTGACCGATAACGGATAATGGATAATGAATAACGAAGATAGAACAATAACCCTTAAAAACCCCAAACCCCATACGTCAGAAAAAAATGTTAAAACGTCATATTGTCAGACATAACGAAATTGTGAATATGCTTGATTGCTGTTAAAATTGTCGAGCAGGTTTGTTCAAACCTCATATTGTTTGTTTGCTGTTATTAGTGTCAATAAATTTATTCAAACCAAAAAAAACAAAAAACAAAAGTTACACTCGTGTAACTTACAGCCTGGTCTGGGTCAAACTTGGGATTGTGTCACAAGTTTTAATGCGGGGGCACGCGGCTTATACACAGGTGCGGCTTGTGTAAGTGCAAAAGTGGCAAATCACTTAAAAAGTGGTCCGGATTTTACGGTATACTGTATATATTTGACGAGTGTTTTTTGAGAGTACGAGTGTATCATGAATTGTTGTTGAATTGTGTTACTTTGTGCTCATGCAACAAGTGAAAAAGGGAGGTAAACGAAAATGTTGATTCATCTTGATTTATAACAATATTTTTTCCAAGGTTTTTGGACCCAGGTGGTTTCTTTTTTGCAAAGAATTACACCTCCTTTTAAATAATTCATTCACAAGGTGCAGATGAAGCTAGCAAATCTATTCCTGAATCAGTCATGTGATATAACACTTGAAGGGCCTTCAAACGTCACCACTTACGTCAACACACACCTCGACTCGCGTTTCATGAGCCACTCATCTTAAATACTCGGCAGACTCTTCGGGGATTCGAGCCGAGGAGCCCATTACTATTATCAAAAAAGAAAAGAAAAATTGATTTTCAAATCAAACGTTTGTTTTACTTCAATTTCGAAATCTTTGTTTGTTTTGGAAATTTCGTAATGTCGGTTCGTTTAGAAATTTACATACTCGACGGCCGATCAGAAGACATCGAATAACTTCGTGCTTCCGGACTTTCCCAAGCATTATAAGGTCGCGCATTTGCATATCATTTTTCAAAGTTGTTAAGGATATGTCAGAGTGTGCAGTTTCCTTATGCGTGAGAATATAAGCGGGACATTGTGGTTCAGCTTTTAAGCATATTTATTCCTCAACATCAAGCAAAACAAAACACGGCTCCATTCAATACAACATGGCAATCAACAATAGCCAAACGAAATATGGTGCGTGCTTAATGACGTCACACAATGGAAAACGTCTTACCGCAATACCACGATTAAGAGCGCTATTGAATTGACAAATTTAAACAAAAGTAGACGCACAGAGTACACAAGAAAAATGGATAAGTGATTAGGAATCAAGCCAAAACCTCAGCCCCAGAAGAAATATTCAAAAGAAGCTAACACAATTTAAGACGCTACAAAACGTAAACGTATATTAAAAGCATCGTGGAAAGAGGAGTTCACGTGGCTTGTAGCAGACGACGTAACGCAAACATTGGATGAATGAAGATGAGTAAATATAGGTACATACTGATGGCAGATGGAAAACAGCGATGTCATATACATGCAATGAATGTTATAAGTAGATTTATAATAAACTTAATTTTAAAGTGTTGTTCTGTTTTAAATTCTGATTAAAAATCTTTGATAGTTTGCAACAGTGGGTTTTCTTTCGATGAGTCGTCTTATTGTGTTTCAAGTTGTGAAAAATGGAGCAGGCAGCTTTATGGCTGGGCAGGCAACTTTTTAGAGTTGTCTGCCCCGATAACTTTTTGTCACAAGTTTCAGACACTGCTATTATTACCAAATATAACCTCTATACCAAATTCTATTACTGATTGAGGTTATTGGTACAGATGCTGCCCTACTTACAAACGAGATAGGTTCTGGACGATCGTTTGTAAGTTGAATTTGTTCGTAAGTTGCTTCAGTGCTATATTTTGTAAGTTTAAGGTTTATATAAGTATGTTTAAGGCTTGTATAAGTAACCTGTTTTGTTTTGTACTAAAAAATAAATATTTCATAAAATAATATGTTCTATAAAGATAAATAAAGTGAAGTTTTACTCACTTTTTTACTTTCTACAGAGGTCCTCCTCTGTGTTAGAGTGGCAGAAAAAAAGCGATCCATTTTCTCAACCGCATCAAGCTTTCTTATTCCACTTTGTTTCAAAAGAAACGGCTCGCCTCTTCTTTACACTTTACTGCAACCATATTAAATGGATGTACGAGATATTAAACAGTAAATATGTCAAAGTTCTTGACACTCTGGAGATAGTATGGACACACTATAGACAGTATAGAATGTTTACTCACGAATTAGGGAGACAAAGACAGATTTCTTCTTCGGGGTGGATGCTGGGTGAGCTCTCACAGCGCCACATGCCGGTAGTGGCGGAAAGAAGCACTACTAATATCCTGTACTCGGAAAAAAGTGAACGCAATACAAAATCTAACTTACAGCAATGTCCGGACATTTTTGGACATCCTGAAAAACCTTTTCGTATGTACCCTTTTTTGTGGAATGGTCGTAAGTAGGGGAGCATCTGAACTTGGACTACTTGACCTATACGTATAATCAACACCTTAGCTAATGAGGTGTCCTTTCTCTGATAGTGATAAATGCCACTTATAATGAAAGTGGAGAAACGATGAAAAGGGGTACATACGGTCCTTAGTCCTCGCTCTGTACACGGTGAGCAAGGACGGTTGGTCGATGCCGTGCCGGATGACCGCAGTCCTCCCACGGTTGCATTGCTTCGGATCACCGGTGATCCAGCAGGAAGAGCAGGTGTTTATTTGTGTTTCGTGTCAGAAAAATAAGCATTCTCACCTTGAAGTCGCCACAAGTGCTCTGCTCGCAGAGCCGTGTGATGCAGTTCAGGCAGTAAGTGGAAATGCTTTGATTCTGCTGCTTGATGAAGCAGAAGGCGGGGAAGTAAAAGTGGGCCCATTGACTCTTGCCATTTTCCAATTATCTGAAAACAGTGTCTACATCTACATGCAGGCTATAAAAGATGTGCATGTATGTTACTTTCCAAAAGCATAGACTTACACACACATACACTGTATATGATATATATATATATATATATATATATATATATATATATATATATATATATGTATATATATATATATATATATATCATATACAGTGGAACCTCGGTTCTCGACCATAATCCGTTCCAGAACCCTGTTCGAAAACCGATTTGTTCGATCACCGAAATCATTTTTCTCATTAAAAATAATGTAAATCGTTTTAAGCCGTTAAAACACCCTGAATGTTTACCATGAATGTTTAACGTAAACTTAAAGCTAACCCAGGCTAATCGTACGTTTGCGGTATCGTAATCTTCCGTACGAAAGATTACGCTAACATGAACGTGTAAAAATAAAAAAATCAGGTCGTTTACAAGTCATTTAGCACCCGGGTCTCCACAACAAGTGGTGAGCGGTTCATTGGAAAGGGGGCTCCGTTCCAACACCCTCAATGTTGGGCTCCGCTCCAACACCCTGTATGTTTAACGTAAACTTAAAGCTAACCCAGGCTAATTGTACGTTCTCGTTATCGTAATATTCCGTACGAAAGATTACGCTAACATGAACGTGTAAAAATTAAAAAAAGGATAAAGAAAAGAATTATGATTAGGATTTCTTACCTTTGTGGTGGTCAGCAGAAGGCGCAGGTGGATGGTGGGGAGGAAAATTATTGTTTGGAAGGATGTACTTTTCTCTTAAAATACCGATCTAATGACACTTGCTTCTGCCTTCTTTTTAGCACTTTTCTAAAGTGACTCATGACAGGCATAATTAGGGGCTAAAACCCTTCGTACACATATACTGTATTAAAAGCGAAAGCAAAACGAAGCACGTCCGCACGCGATAACAGTTGGTCACGAAAAGAGCGATCTACACCCGTACGCCGCTCAGCATCACATCCTAGCGTACGCACTCACGCATTACCAGTGTTCAAACTCCGATTATTTGACTGAACAGTGGTGCAAGAATTTCTTGAAATTTTTGGTTGGACTCCGAACTTTGAGATTGAGTTGAGTAGCCCTTTCCCCAGAGGTCTATCCCCGAGCTACTGTATTCCTTAGATATCCGCTAACTACTTTCTCATTTATATAGAACACATGCATGAAACAACACATCCTATTGGCTTAAACAAGATCACATGATTTGATGATATGATATAAGGCTGGTCGCCATGTCTCACACTATCATAATAAATGACAAACGAAAGCTAAAATATCTGGCCAGCTGCCCAACTGACCTTGAAAGATAAAAAATAGCCCTCCTGTTGAGAGAGGGGCTAATTATTTACAGTAAGCTTAAACAATGATGCAGTGTATTGCTAAGGAAGCATAGATAGGGAGGAGAGACACATTTTAGGGAGGTGAGACAGCCAGGGGCTATCTCTGAAGAACTTCCTTTGTTTAGAGAACGTGAGCCGTCACGAAGGGGAAAACTAACTACCTAAGTTGATACGGTTTTAACAAAAAACAGTCAACACCTGGATATAATCTTTGGCTTCATTGAGGTACTTTTGAGGATAGAATTATACAAAGGCACATTCAAACTATAATTAAACTATAATTTTCTCACGGTTACAATGTGACAACAGTGTATAGATGGATACAACTGTGGCATTTTCGCAGAAGGGGTAGAAAATAAGATGATAATGGAAAATAATTCCACCAGAAGACCTGCTAAAGTTAGGAGGAGTCAGATATAATGATTGACAAATGTGTAACTTGAGCAAAAGAGCCCCACAAATGACGTATGGTTCTTGTTTTGTATTAGAAGAGAAAACTTTCAAAACATGCCAGACTGCAACCCTGTTCTTTATGTGGTCTTAACCCTTCAGACCAGAAGCAAAGTCAAATGGAGTAAGTGAAGTTTGTAGGGCTTAACAAAAGTAGTTTTCCCTTGGTGGAGTCGAGTCCAATGTTTTGACCTATTTACCTTCAAACAACAAGTCTATGAGTGTTCCCAGCAATGACTCCACATACTATGCAAACTCAGTACTCTCTCTGTAACTCCACATATTTTACTGTCATAAATAAGTATCATTCAACCCATCCTTCTCTTCTGCTGTACCTGTTATCTAAATTTACTCTCCGTTACCAACAGAAACAAATTCACTAATGTGGTGACCTTAGCGAGTTAGTTTCATAATTACTGCAGTTTCCAAAATCATTCATCTGCACATCAAAGTCATCTCACACCTCAAATGTCACGCACCAGGACAGGAAACAGGAATGAGAACCCAATCGCGTAACGTTACTCACAATTTATTGGGGAGAGGAGAAATGCGCGCACACTCGATCCAGGGATCGATGGTCGTGGAAGTGGATTGAAATCAGAACTAAGGAGTGGGCAAAAATCAAACAGATCGGGCCGAAAATAAAACAGGATCAAAACACAGGCAAATTCATACGACTTGGCATATCACACAGAGTCTAGCAGGAGTTTCGCAGACGCTCTGACCCCAGGCAACTCGCAAGACCGCATTTAAGTAGTCCGGCAGCAATCTGTCAATGCGTTTCAGCTGGCGTCAGTGGGCGGGGCTAATTGGGCGCCGTGGCAACCATGACATCAACAATAAAGCCATCGTACGTATGGCCAGGAAAACTGTTGCCCTGGGGTACAGAACTCTAAGGTGGAAGCAGAATTGCTTCAGTAAAAGCTTTGTCCTTTCTGCTATGGGTGCACCTAACTATCTGTAATAATCTCAACTGCGTGTGTGATGTTCTGTGTATCGTTCATATTTGTTCTTGTTTTATGTTTATCTGGTGGGTCTGTTTAAATAAATTCCACCTGGGGACAATAAAGAGCTATCAGTCCAACTACCTACCTACCTATCAAGCTACCTACCTACCTAGCTGCCTGGCCGCTCGCCCGCCCATTTGACCGTCTGCTTGCCCTTCTGTTTGCCCGCCCGCCTGCTTGCCTGACATTACGCCCGCCCACCAGCCTGCCTGCCTGTCTGTCTGTCAAGTCACAATTGTCGGAGGAGAAAACCCCCAAAAACATGCCAGACTACATCCAAGTCCTCCATGTGGTCTTAATTCTTCAGAATCTTAGTCATCGTTATTTTGACCATCCTACAGTTTTAGACATGATGTTGGTGCATGTGTCATTTTTTCTGGACACAGTGATTAAAGAAGGTATAGTTGGCAGGGTGCCCGGACTGAGGCTTAGCACCAATCCAGAAGTACCTGTGGAGAAACGATGAGGTCCCCAGCACAGGGTAAGAGACTTAAGGTCACATTGAAAGTTCAGATTTACTACCTATCTAGATCCACTTGGTTGCCAACAAAGGAGAGTCACCCAGGAAGTGTCCCGTAAGTAACCACCATCAAACTGCCCGATAAATAAAACTACTCTCTGTTGGACGTTCAAACAGTCTTATAAACACAGGACCTGGGACTAACCATAACCATAATCATAAAAGTTCTTACTGTGATGTCAGGTTAGCCCCATCAACTCCACGTAGACCTTTATGACGAAGTTCAACGTCTGCCTCTGGTATGATGAGAGATGATGATGAGTTTTTCTTCCTGGAAAAAACAGAAAGGGGTTTGAGATGAAGCCTTTAATGTCATGATTGCTGGTTCAGGGCACCTGTGACTGATTCCAAGAGGAAGCTGTCGGACCGTTTGCGAACCTATGCTCCCAACTAGGCAAGCTCATACCTTCCGATGTTTTCCTGCCCTGTTTTCTCCTGCCTGATACCTGTTGCCGACCTGTTTCTGGACCTGTTTCTGCCTTGCACCTCCGTCCCGGCCATCGACCTGGTTTGCCCCGTTTCCTGCCTGATACCTGTTGCCGACCTCTTTCTGTACTCGTTACCGCCCTTGATTATCCTCGCTCGACACGGAAGTGCCACTTCCGCGTTCCTGCCATCAGCTACCCGTGTCCGACGATCATCGGATCGTGGAAGCAAGCACTGCTCTCTTTCTCAATAAAACTGAGTTAAACGAACGCTATTGGGTCCTGTCTCCGGTTCTGGGTTGTGACATTTAAAGGTTATACAGTGTCCCCTTGACTTTCGAGTCCCTGGTGCTTTGCTGATTACCTTCTAATAATTAGTTCTGCAGATATGTGCGTACATCTAAGAATTCTGACGGCACTTTAAGAGCGCCAGTACACTCAAAACCAATCAGCAAACTGCCTTCTGTTTCCTGGATGCTGGTTAAAGCAATTCAAATAAATCGACTATTGAGGACCGAATAACCCATTTTACATGCAATTTTGGGGATATCCGATCAAGGGCCAAGCACAATCACAACATACCCTTGAGTTAAAATACACTTTAGAATTTTTAATTTGAGTTTGGGTGTAGCATTCCTCCCTGTACTACAAGTCCCACAATGCTTTGTAGTACAAAACTTTCCTTGATAAGGAAAACTGTAAACGGATTCCTTGTGTTACACCAGGGGTTGGCAAGCCGAAATTTTGAAAGAGCCTAAATGGACGTAAGGACACAAAAAATGCCTAATTTGGTCTACTAGTGATCCCAACAGCCAAAAACAGATGTACAGGTTTTAGAGCAGTCATGTCCAAAGTCCGGCCCGGGGGCCGTTTGCGGCCCGTGGTCGAATTTTTATTGGCCCTCGGCCTCTGTCATAAAATTAATAATATGTGGCTCGCCAGTGATGTTGAAAGCACTATAAAATCATTTGGCCACCTTGCCAGTGGCTTTCTGTGAGAATTTAAGCCCACCCCATTTACAACATGCGGAAAGAAAAAAGAAAACTGACTGAGAGAAAATTTTAGTTGTTTTTTTCACCCAAATCCAGAACAAATCCTAGTTTGCCAAGAGACTGTGACTGTTTTAAAAAAATGTAATTTCAAGAGGCACTGCCAGCCCAAACGTGCTACAAAAACCTAATTGTAAACGAACACTGTGAAAAGGGGAAGCTAATGGAAGCTGTTTTAACGGCACTGCTGCGCTTTTTTATGGGACCCTGCGGGTCAAATGAAAATGGTACAAAGGAGAGTTGCGAGGCCGTGCCGCTGAACGCCAAGCACTGAAAACTGTTCACTGAGGATGAATTTATTAAAAAACTGTTCAAAGAATGCAAGGCTGAATAGTCGGCCCACATACATTTTCACTTTACCAAATCTGGCCCGCTTTCTGAAAAGTTTGGACACCCTTGTTCTAGAGCAGGGGTGTCAAACTCATTTTAACTCGGGGGCCACACAATAGAACAAACATTCTGTTGGGGGCCGGACTAGTAGATTAAAGAGAAAGAGAGATAAAGAAATAAGGGAAAGAGAGAAAAAAAAGTCGTGAGAGAAAAGAGAAAAGAAAGCGCAAAGGGTAGGAAGAGAGAAAGTGAAAAGAGAGAAAAGGAAAATATGAAGTTAGAGCAAAATATATTAAAAAGACAAGGAGAGAGAAAGAGACAAAGAGCAACGAAGGAAGAGAAAAAGAGAGACACAGAGAGTGAAGGAGACAGAGAGCGGAAGGGAGAAGAGGTGTGGGAGAGAGAGAGAGACAGAGAGAAGGAGAGAGCGTGAGAAACAAAGGAGATAAAAAAGAGAAGTCGTGAGAGAGGGGGAAAGAAAAGGAGAGTAAGAAAGAAATCCAAAGAGAAATAGAAAGACGGAAGGAGAGAAAAGAGAAAAGAAAGCGTGAAGGGTAGGAAGAGAGAAAGAGAAAAGGAAAAAATGAAGTCAGAGCAAGAGAAGTTAAAAAGACACAGAGAGAAAGAGACAAAGAGCAACAAAGGAAGAGAAAAAGAGGGACACAGAGAAAGAGACAGACAGAGAGTGGGAGAAAAGGGGTGGAAGAGAGGGAGAGAGAGAGAGAGAGAGCGAGCGAGAGAGAAAGAGAGAGATAAATAAATACAAGTACAGTGTCTTTGTTCAAGGCACCTGGCTTTGGCAACATCAAGTTGACATATTTCAACCTGCAGCTTGTTTTTCTCTTGCGCTTCTCTGAGTGTTGTCTCGCGGGCCGTATTCAATCCCTTAGCGGGCCTGATCCGGCCCGCGGGCCGCGGGTTTGACACCTGTGTTCTAGAGTGTTCTCTATCCGGGCCCCCGTGCTGTGAAATGCTCTACCCTCTTAGATTTGATCTGCCACCTCAATGGAACTGTTTAGATCTAGGCCTTAAACACACTAATATTCTTTGCTTATGAATGACCTATATTTCATGATGACAATATCTGTGTATTGTTTGCTAATGCTACATCCAATGTATTTGGTATTTTATATTATACTTTAATCATTTTATATTTCAGTTTTTATTTTATTATGTGTTAATGCAACATCCATTGCAGCCTGGTCATCCTGGAAGGGGGATTACCTCATGTTCAGTCCAAAGTTTCTGCGTTTTCCTCATGTTGAGGTTTTTTAGTTTTTCCTTGCCCTCATGTAGGTTTTAGATCAGATGATTGTGTCATAATAGTCTGTAGTTTGCAATAGTCTGTGGTCTGTGGAGCCTAATGAGACTCGGTGTAATTCAGGGCTATACAAAAAACATGTCTTGACAACATTTTGAAAAGTGTGTAGAAAATCCAACCGCAGATATACTACAAAAATACTAAAAAAACACTACAGTACAACTACAAAACTAATTGTGACCATTTCAAAACCAATTTGATAAAACTAATCGATTTGAAATCACTTATAAAGAAATATAACATATTTATTAATTCATAAATAAAAAATATGGATAGCCTTTACCAAAGTCTTTATATGGCTTGCAATTTCAATTAAAAGTCAGAATTGGAGGGAAAAATACTCAAGATACTGTCACGGACCAGAAACGGAGACGGGACCCAATTGCTTTCGTCTACTCAGCTTTATTTAGAAGGAGGAAAGGGCTTGCACCCACGATCCGGTGATCGTCGGTCACGGGTAGCAGATCGCATGGAACGCAGAAATGGCACTTCCATGGCGAGCGAAGGCAGTGTCGAGAGCGAGGAAAAAACAGGTCGATGGCCGGGACGGAGGAGCAAAAACATAAAAGGGTTCAAAAAAGAGGTCGGCAACGGGAATCAGACAGAAAACAGGGCAGGATCAAGTTAGGAGTCAAAAAGAGCTTGCCTAGCGTGGAGCTGAGGTTCGCAGACGAACAATTGTTGACAGGAAGGCGGGGGTTTGAATAGAGGTCAGCAGCCAATCAGCGTCCGTGGCTGTTGGTGCCAACATAGCAGACTCAGGTGCCCCGCATCAGTTATCATGACGGATACAGTGTAAAAACATTTTTGTTTTCTGTAGAATTTTCCTTTTAAAGTCAGAATTGTAAACCAAAATCGCACATACTTGACCTATGGCCCTCTGGTAGACGCTACAGGTCCTTTAAAACAAGGACAAACCGTCTCGGTGACATTTTCTTCCCCATGGCCATCACCACCCAAAATGAGCGCCCAAAACTGTGAAAATATATATTGAAACTTTTGGGATGTTAAATGAAACTATGAGAATATATATACTTCGTGACCTATTTGTTTTTTTTGTTGCTACAAAATTCTTTCTTGCTGTC
Source organism: Urocampus carinirostris (assembly GCF_059441175.1). Lineage (NCBI taxonomy): Eukaryota > Metazoa > Chordata > Actinopteri > Syngnathiformes > Syngnathidae > Urocampus > Urocampus carinirostris. Next base: position 35,751,290 of record NC_142358.1, read on the forward strand.
ACAACCAGAATGGAATCCGGACCCAATCGCGTAATGTTTCTTACAAGTTTATTGAGATAGAAACGCTTAGGCAATCGGATTCTGATCCCAATACGGAAGTGGATCTTCCGTAGCAGGCGATGGCGGTGTCAGGGACAGAAAAACAGGTCAGTAGCGGGGACAGGGTGAGCAAAAACGAGGTCGGAGTCGGAAACGATTCGTAAGCCAAGACGTGAGAGTAGACGTAGTCGGGATCAAAAATGGGTCGTAGGCCGGGACGGGAGACAGACGTGGTCGGGCTCATAACAGTTCTTTGCCGCAGACAAACGGGAGCAAAAACGGGACAGGCGGGAGTCAGGGTCAAAAAAGGCTTGCCTTGTATCAACAGAGGTTTGCAAACGGACTGAAAACAGGAGAGTGACAGGACTGGGTTTAAATAGGGACAGGGAGCCAATCAGATAGGTGATTCAAATCAGTAATCATGACATTTGCACTTATTTTTATTGCACGATCGTTATGATGCACTATTCACAAATATTGCGCTATTGTTACACTGTTATTATTAGTCATTGCGTTACCACCCAAAAGTAGCACATTTTTCTGAAAGTAACTACTTACAAATTACCGTATATACTCACACTGGCTTTATAACAGTCGCATATTGAAAAAAATAAGAATGTGCGCATCAACCTGTGGAAATGATGAAGCCTTCATATTGTGCTTGTGCAATATTAAGAGCTTGCAAACAAGAACTTAGCTGAGACACTCCATATCCATATCCATTATTACCGCTATCCAAGCTCTAAGATGTCAAAAAATTCAGTTTTTTATCCTTAAGTATTTTTCTCTTTTTTCCTCTTTGAAATCTTTATAACGTTTACCCTGGAATCCATGTCCAATCTCGTTTCATACAATACCTCACAACGTTGATGTCAATGACAATAAAGGACACTTCAATTCAAATGAGGAACCCCATCCCCCTTCACTCGTTTCCCTGAAGTCTCACCACGTCTCCTAGCGGATGCCTCACAGTCAGACAAACTGTGGGCCCCTTGGCCCCCAATCCACTGTAGGGCAAGACAGATACACTGATCAAAGCCATCTCCCACTGCTTTGACCTCTGTGCGAGGAAGCCGAACGATAACCACAAATGTCACTTCGGAGGGTTATTAATAAAAAAAAAGCCATTCTGTGACTCGGGTAACAAATCCATCTCCAAAAAAACATGTTTGGACCTGACCTACCTTCTTTCCTTGGCCTAGTTTGTGCTGACAACGTGCAGCAGGGGGCTGTTCATACCTTATAAACTGAAGATTGCGTGGAGGACATTCATCGGATTGGACGGTAACAAGGTCAGTGACACATCGGCAGATTCTTGCCATTAACAATTATTTTTAAGCCACACTAACAAAATCTTCTTGAGGCAAATAACGAAACCCAACGCAGGCCTTTTTGGAAACAAACATGTTTATACAATGTGCTTGTTGGAAATTACCGTATTTTCCGCACTATAGGGCGCACCGAGTTATAGGGCGCACCCCGAAAAAATAGTTTTTGGTCCTATATTTGACATACATAAGACGCACCGGATTATAAGGCGCTACAATGGGAACGTCGACAAAACAGTCAGATATTTCAGTCCAACTTATTACCCCCTTAACATTCCGAAAGCTTGCAAAGACGCAAATACGTGTTGAGAACACGATGTCACTCAAATGCATCGTTCCATCATTCGGAAGGTTAAAGTCTTGGGATTCAAAAAATGCCAACCATTCCTTAGTTTCTATTTTCTTTTTTGCTCGCAACTTCACTGTGCATATGACGATAAACACTTGGAATTGAGTTTAATTTAAAAATAGACACTCCATTCCATCCATTATCTGCACCGCTTATCACAGAAACATCGAGTTCAGTCTGAAACAAGATACAGGGATAATATATAGCCGGAGTAGCTCATCGAAGTCGTTGTGTTCATAATAATGTGCAGCCTCTTATATCCGTGAGTATAGTAAATCCAGGAGAATAAAATATTTACAAATACAGAATAGTAAAAAATGCTTTCTGTATGCCGTCAACCACGTGCTATACACATTCATCTTTTTCGGCCAATTGCAGGCTTTGTTTTGCCGCTTCAGCCTATGCCAGCCTGTAAATGATAAAAAGGATCCGCCCCTTGACCTCCGAATAACTTTAGTCAATAGTGATCGATTCAAATGATGATTGACACATTGGTTAGCCAATGAAACGCTGGTAAATAAATCCCAGCATACACCGCGGACTACTTGGCGTTCGGGGGAAAATCTAGTCGGCGGCTGTTGGTTGGAAGACTTTGCGACTTAATATTGATCCATAAATAAGGCGCACTGTATTATAAGGCGCATGGTCAGCTTTTGGAAAAAATAAAGGCTTTTAGGTGGGCCTTAAAGTGCGGAAAATACGGTAAATATCAAAATGTACCGTTTACCAAATCGTTCGAATTAGTTATCTGACTCTATTAACCAAACACAACCTACATTCATTCAACGATTTATGCGCGCTCGTTTCTTGAGGGAAAAATGAACAGGAAAGCCGACATTTGCACACGGGGGCAGATTTATTTTCCCTAACAATTTAACTAAGTGTACTCCATCTAAGAAGGCCGAAGTGACGTTGGAGTCTGTGGGAAGCCTTCTTCTAAAGTCATTTAGCTTTCTCTTTTTGGCAAGATGGCGTCTCGGCTCCTCCCATGGGCGTGCCAAGCCGTTGTTTTGCACCCATCGTTCGGTACGTCCTGTTCCTGTAAACAACCTCTTCCACCACTTATGCCTGCCCTGAACTTTCACTGCTCATTGAATAAAGGCACAGTCAGTAAATAACTATAGCATAAATGTAACTTATATTCAATCGTATAAAATCCTTTATAGTCAAATGTATAAAAACCTTTTTTTTAATTAGTCGCTAATATGAAACCTGATAGAGTGAGGACATGCTGTGTAATCAACCGGCAGATAAAAGTTAGAAGAGCTTCTTTGTTTTTTGATGCAATGAGTGAACAGTAGATGCCCGATTGTCAACATTAATTCTTTCTGAGTTGGGGATCGCAAAGTGAAATTTCCATATGGCAGGGGATAGAAACCTATGGGAATTAGCTAATGCCTATGGGAAACCCCGGTACCCCAGGTAAAAACATTAAAATATTAAGTACATGGTAAGTACTAATACTACCATGCAGTGTGGTACTGATCAATGGTACATGGTTCTGAGCATAGTTTCTAACCACAGTCAGTGTGAGACAAGGCTGCATTGTCTTTCCAATGGAATTCAACATCTTCCTGGAGAGGATAATGTCCGAAACTCTGGAGCAACATGAAGGTACAGTCAGTATTGGGGGACACAACATCACTTACCTCAAAAGTATTGACTAACAATCCCAAGGTATCACCACAAACATCACCATCAACCACAAAGAGCTAAAACCTGTCACCAAATTTAAATATCTTGAAGTTGTCATATCAGAAGAGGGCCAGAACCAGAAATCATGGGCAGGATAGCTTAAACCTTAGCTGCACTTGCCAGTATAAAACCAATCTGGAGGGACAGGAACATGGCATAAAAATCAAAGATTAGACTCATGTAAGCGCTGGTTACTTCCATCTTCCTCTACGCTTGAAAGACACGGACTCTCACAGCAAAACTGGAAAAGAAAATGTCATGACTACTGTTACGGGGCACCTGAGTCTGCTCCGTTGGCACCAACAGCCCTGGGTGCTGATTGGCTCCCTGCTACTTTTTACACCCCGGTTCCCGGTTTCCAGCGTCAGACCGTCTGCGAACCTTAGCTGTACGCAAGGCCAGCTCTTTTGACTCCTGACTTTATCCTGCCCTGTTTTTCGTCTGATTCCCGTTGCCGACCTCTTTTCTGAACCCTTTTATGTTCATGCTCCTCCGTCCCGGCCGGCGACCTGTTTTTTCTCACTCTCGACATTGCCTTCAATCGACACGGAAGTGCCACTTCTGCGTTCCAAGCGATCTGCTACCCGTGACCGATGATCACCGGATCGTGGGTGCAAGCCCTTTCCTCCTTCTAAATAAAGCAATTTTGGTCAACGCAAAAGCAACCCCTAGTTTGTTTGTTTGTTTGTGTTTTTTAGGAACAGCACACAAAAAACAGCAACAATCATTAATAAACAAAAAGAAAAAAGCTACGATGCACACATCCAATTGACTACTCAAAGTCTCTTCCTATGTTGTCCTTTGTTTTTTTGCACTTTTTGAAATAAGTGTTTTTGTCATGACTACTGATGTGAAGCACCTGTGCCCGCTCATTTGGCGCCAACCGCCGCGGGTTCTGATTGGCTCCCTGTCACTATTTGAACCCAGTCCTGTCAGTCCTCTGTTGTCTTTTTCGTACCTGACTCCAACATGTCCCGTTTTTGCTCCCGTCTGTCTCTGGCTAGGACCTGTTTTGATCCTGACCACGTCTGCTCTCCCGTCCCGGCTTACGACCTCTTTTTGTCCCGACTACGTCTACTTTCCCATTCTGGCTTGCGACTCGTTTCCGACCCGGACCACGCCTTGCTCTGCCAGTCCCCGCTACCGGCCCGTTTTTCCGTCCCTGACACCGCCATCGCTCGCTAGGGAAGATCCCCTTCCGTGTTCGGATCACAATACGAGTACGAGAGTGACCTGCTTCCTGCGTCCAGCGAGCAGCCCTTCCTTTTTCTTTCAATAAAACTTAAACGCTATGCAATTGGGTCCAGTTTCCGCTCTGGTCTTGACAGTTTTGTGATATTTGCAAGTGTATAGTGTACATTGGTATGTGTTTCTGTTTATTTTTAGGCTATTTGACAAGCTCTTGGAATTTTTATTACATAAAATATAATATTTTGTATTCAGTATTTTTCTATCTGTCCAAAATTTCCATATTAAATCGAGAAAGAAATTGAAAATGTTTTCTTTTTCTGAGGTTTTTGAGTTTTTTCTTGCCCTCATGTAGGTTTTAGATCAGGGGATGGTGTCATAATAGTCTATAGTTTGCAATAGTCTGTGGTCTGTGCTGCCCTTTGAGACTCCTTGTGATTGGGTGGTCACGAATAAACATGACTGTGCAGAGCTTCAGGGTCCAGCTACTGCGACCTCCCTGTGCAGAGTTTGCATGTTCTCCCTGTGCCTGCGTGGGTTTCCTGCGGGCACTCCGGTTTCCTCCCACATCCAAAAACGTGTGTCACGGTTGTCTGCAACCAGTTCAGGGTGTCCCCTGGCCATTACCTGAAGAAAGCTGGGAAGTGCTCCAGCACCCCCGCGACCCTACTGAGGATAAGTGCTGCAGATAATGGATGGAAGTGAGGGTTTTTTTTGTTTTTGGTCAAAAGTTTTAGTCACCCCAGGCAGGGCCGGCATTCACCTCACTTGTTCTGACTTTTCCTCCTGCATGATGCGCATAATGGCGGTTGAAAGTCGGGATTAGAGTGCAGCCAGTCAAGCACATGAGGTCTACGCTTTTATTACACGGGTCATCGCGATGGAAAATCGATCCAGTGAAATTGGAAAGTTAATTCCGGGCAATCATAAAAGGGCAGCCGTGTTTCGGGATTCTTGCCGTTCTGGGAAAAGTCTCACAAAATGAGAAATTACACATTGAATGCCAAAAAAGTCCCAGATGAAAATATCCAATGGATTATATATACTAGAGGTTCTTGTTCTTTAGAATGGAAAAATGTACTGTAATGGATCAATTAGACATGGTAGAGTATTGATACCAAGTGTTGGTGCCAATACCTGCCTTTTGGGACACTGCATTATTTGACCACTAGATGTTTCTGTATTGTGTCGTGCAGCCAAAAACGAGTGCTAAAAAGCGCAATCTCAAAGTGACTAAACTTTATTTGAATTGTCATCCCAGCTTTTCAGAAGGTTTTTGGCTTTTGGGGGTATGCTTTACAGCAAGATGGCGCAAAATTAGGTCAGCTCCCTCTAGGTGAGCATCATATTCTCATCTCATCTCATTAGCTACACCGCTTATCCTCAGTAGGGTCGCGGGGGTGCCGGAGCCCATCCCAGCAATCATCGGGCAGTGAGCAGGGGACACCCTGAACTGGTTGCCAGCCAATCGCAGGGCACACGGGGACAGACAACTCACTCGCTCATTCACACCTAGGGACAATTTGGACCGGCCAATTCACCTGAAATGCATGTTTTTGGATTGTGGGAGGAAACCGGAGTGCCCGGAGGAAACCCACGCAAGCACGGGGAGAACATACAAACTCCGCACAGGAAGTCTGGAGCTGGATTTAAACCCACGCAGGAGGTTCCCAAGACATGAACTGTGCCGCACATGCGCTAACCACTGCGCCGCCGTGCTGCCGAGCATCATATTATGTCAAATAAATAAATTTCTGCTGGATATTTAAAAATAAGGTTTGGAATTTGCATTCTATATTTTGCGGCAGTGTGGTGGTTAGCGCGTGTGCGGCACAGTTCTGAGGTCGGGAGATCAAACCTCCTGTGTGGAGTTTGCATGTTCTCCCCATGCTTGCGTGGGTTTGCTCCCACATTCCACAAAAAAACATGCATGTCAGGTTAGTTGGCTGGTTCAAATTGTCCCTAGGTGTGAATTGTCTGTCCCTGTGTCTCCTGTGACTGGCTGGCAAACAGTTCAGGGTGTCCCCTGGCCACTGCCCGAAGACACCTGGGATGGGCTCCAGCTCCCCTGCGACCCTACTGAGGATAAGCGATGCAGATGGTGGATGGATGGATATTTTGCTATCTACACACATGTTACAATTTCTGTGATTTTTAAATTCTTGTGTTTTATAGGTATATCATTAAAATTAATTTTTGTGTGGAATAAAGAAAATGGACATACTAATGGTATCGTTATCAATGACTACTTGGAAGATGAGCATTGGTATCAGAATCCCTTACAGTATCCGACAGAAAAAAAGTGTTTTCTGCATCTCCAGTTTTAAAATGTTTTTAATACTTCTGTTATTTTTGCTTGGTTGAATAATATATCTTTTTTTACATTTTTCCTCCTTCAATACAATTCCAATTAAAATGAAAATTAGACGTCTTGGCAGTGAACAAGTTTGCATGTCATGATTACTGATGTGACTCAGCTGTGCCCGCTCATTTGGCGCCAACAGCCGCAGGTTCTGATTGGCTCCCTGTCACTATTGGAACCCTGTCCTGTCAATTCCCTGTTGTCGGTTTGTCTGCGAATCTCTGTGTATACTAGGCAAGCCTTTTTTGACCCTGACTCACGCCTGTTCCGTTTTTTGCTCCTGTTTGTCTCACGTTACGACCTGTTTTGATACCGACCACGTCTGCTCTCCCATCCCGACTTAAGACCCTTTTTGGATCCCGACCACGTCTTGCTCTCCCAGTTACGGCTACCGACCAGTTTTCCGCCCCTGACACCGCCATCGAGAGCGACTTGCTACCCGCGCCCAGCGAACACCGGATCGTGGGCGCAGACACTCCTCTCTCTTTCAATAAAACTTGTGGTAAACGTCACGCAAGTGGGTCCTGTTTCTGTTGTGGTCCTGACATTGCATTGTATATTTTCTTTTCTATGCTCAAGAGTTGAGTTTTTTCTTGGCATCGGTATCGGTCTGAAGAAAAAGCGGTTTTGTGCATCTCCATTTTGAAAAAAAAAATAAAATAAAATAAAAGTAAATGAAGACTAAATATCCAATATATTTTGTTGCATATTTAGTTTTTCCAAGTTTGGAATTTGTATTATTCTTTTTAGTTATCAATGCTCAAGAGTCGGTTATTGGTATAAGTATCGGTCCAAAAAATAGAGGGATTTGTGCATTGCTATTCCGAAATAAAATTACTGATTGATAATATTGACTCATTTATATATTTTTTGTATGCTTAGATAATCAAATCCTGCCATATGGAAATACCGTATTTTCCGCACTATAGGGCGCACCGGGTTATAGGGCGCACCCCCAAAAAATAGTTTTTGGTCCTGTATCTTCCATAGATAAGGCGCACCGGATTATAAGGCGCTAGAATGGGAACGTCGACAAAACAGTCAGATGATTCAGTCCAACTGATTACCCTCTTAACATTCCCAAAGCTTGCAAAGAAGCAAATACGTGTCGTAGACACGTGCGGATGCGGTATCCGTACGATGTCACTCAAATGCGTCATTTCAAACATCATTCGGAAGGTTAAAGTCTTGGGATTCAAGAAATGCCAACCATTCCTTAGTTTCTATTTTCTTTTTCGCTCGCAACTTTACTGTGCATATGACAATAAACACTTGGAATTGAGTTTAATTAACTCAACTCATCACAGCAACATCAAGATCGTTCTAAAACAAGATACCGGGAAAATATAAAGCCGCATAGCTCACCTAAGTTCTCGCGTTCAATAATGATACGCAATCATGGTCTTCTTACAACCGTGAGTGTAGTAAATCCAGGAGAGTAAAATATTTACAAATACAGACTAATGAAACATGTTTCTTTATGGCGTAGTTTAGCAAGCTTGCTATTCAGTCATCTTTTTCGGCCGATTGCAGGGTTTGTTTCGGCCCTCTAGCCTATCCGAGGCTCCGAATAACTTCAGCCAATAGCGATCGATTTAACGGATGATTGACACATCTTTTTCGGCCAATTGCAGGGTTTGTTTTGGCCCTCTAGCCAATCCGAGGCTCCGAATAACTTCAGCTAATAGCAATCGAGTTAACGGATGATTGACACATCTTTTTCGGCCAATTGCAGGGTTTGTTTTGGCCCTCTAGCCAATCTGAGGCTCCGAATAACTTCAGCCAATAGCGATTGATTTAACGGATGATTGACACATCTTTTTCGGCAAATTGCAGGGTTTGTTTCGGCCCTCTAGCCTATCCGAGGCTCCGAATAACTTTAGCCAATAGCGATCGATTCAAATGATGATTGACACATTGGTTAGCCAATGAAACGCCGGTATATAAATCCGAGCATACACCGCGGACTACTTGGCGTTCGGGGGAAAATCTAGTCGGCGGCTGCAAGTTAGTTGCAAGACCTTGCGATTTAATATTGAGCCATATATAAGGCGCACTGTATTATAAGGCGCATGGTCAGCTTTTGAAAAAAATTAAGACTTTTAGGTGCGCCTTATAGTGCGGAAAATACGGTAAATCTGTTGGCTGGAGAGGAAATGGGTTTGTTTACTCAGCTGAAGTAGGTTGGAAGGAGATTTATCAGCCAAAATAATGTCAGACGAACAATGGTCTCTCGTGAAAAAAATGACTCTTTCAGTACCAGCCAAATCAAAACAAATATTGGACGTCTTTTACCGTCATTGGCAGTGAACGAGTTTGCATTCTTTGTTTTATGTCATCAATGCTCAAGAGTTGAGTATTTGTTTCTGTATTGGCCCATTGTAAAAATAGTAAAACAAATAATATTGACTAAACATCTTGTAAAGCTTTTTGCATGTTGCATGTCAATCAAATAATAAATAATCAGACCCAATGACTGGAGATGAAAGAAGGCTTAGTTGACTAAGTTCAAATGGGTTGGAAGGGCATTTAATTATGAGCCAAAATGATGCCAGAGCCAACGGACGATCATCTCTCAGACAGATGTTTTTTCTCTTTCTGTACTTTCCCAATTTAAAAGAATTCCGTACGTCTTTAGTCGTATGTGGCAGTGAACCGGTTGTAAAATTGCGCTCTAGATTTTATGTTATCTTTGTTCACCTTGTTTTAACAGACAGACATGTTAAAACGTCATGTTTTATTTCAAGTATTCAACAGTTCAAACAAAACATGTTTAAAAAATGACTAAAAAGCTTACAAAATTGTATTTATTTTTAATTGATAAAAACCCATCTAATCTAAATCATGCTTCTTCTATGTGGTTTTTCAATAATACTAACATGGATGCACCATTTTGATATTTCTGCCTTTTGAAATTCATACTATTCAACAATTCTTTTAAAGGGACAGTGTGTAATATTTGATCCCCAGATGCCACTGTATTTTGTAGTCCAATCAAAAACGAAAGCTACAAAGCACAAGGAAGAAAACCAACTACGGAGACTCAAAGTGACAAAACTGCAATATTTTGCTTCTCATGTTTTGCAAAGCCTTCTACAAAGACAACAAGGGAAAAAAACTAAGGGAAAAAAAGAAAAATAAGGGAAAAGGAAGCAAAGAAAGGAAAAAGTGAAATAGAAAGAAAAATAAGAAAAAGAAAGGAACAAGAAAATATTTTTAAAAAGGGAAAAAGATAGAAAAATAAGAATAATAAACGTGCAAAAAGCATGAGAAAAGAAAAAAAAAGAAAAATATTGAGAATAAGGAAAAAAAAGGGGAAAAAAGAAGCAAGAAGAAGATTTGGGCCGGCAACTGTAGAAGCAAGATGGCCGCCAATGATGTCAGCTCTCTCTAAGGGAGCCTCATGGTATGTAAAATAAATACAAAATTTCTTGACCTATGAGAATTTTTCAAAACTGCCTGTTTATAGGATAGTTTATGTACTTTTGCTCAATATCCAAATTATTATTATTATTTTTTTAAACATGCAAAATGTCCTGTGCCAATATAAGATTGGATCGTGCTGCTTGGAGTGGACAGTGGTCGTGAACTGCGGTGCCCAATTTAGCCACCAGAGGCCCAATGAAAGCAGACCACACAAAAGCATATGCTTAAGGATTTTGTTGGTATTTATTGGGGGTGACTTGACACAAATCTTAGCCAAAGACCCTCACTGAGGTCTAAAGTAAAACCGTCAATTTTCCTGAAAATGGGTTCAGAACCCATTAATCATATACAAACACACACAGACATATAGGAATTTATAGAATGTATTTGATTAGAAGCTTAGATTGGCTGAATTATATTATTTAACCACTAGGAGTCACTAAACAATAAACACTGTCCCTTTTAATCTTACTTAAAATCTATTCCATCAGCACATGACAATAATGGATAATTTATTTTCATTTGAAGGCCGGGTTCCAAACCCCCGACGCCGAGGACGACTGCGGGCGCGATTTCTGCAGGAGGCGCAGGGAAAGTAGCACCAAACCAACGCTCATTCCGCCCAATAGCGCCACGCCTGAAATTAACGCCGCCGTCACCGGAGTCATCGGGTGGGCGGGGTCACCTGCCGCTAAAAGGTGAAAAAAACAAAAAAAGAAACGTTTTTTTAAAGCCAGGAAGTTAGGGAAAACATTTCCCGGGGTAGTGACTTACCAAGTTGAGTGTTGTTAACAGCAGTATCATCTGGAATAAGAGTAAAATTCACTTATTTATCAGCTTAGTGGGGTTATTTTTCAGTTTCTACATTGTTTTAGATAGATAGATAGACTTGACACCGCCCTTGCTCTCCCGTCCCGGCTAACGACTTGTATTTCCTGACAATCTTCGACCATCCTCGCTCGACACGGAAGAGCCACTTCCGCGTTCTCGCCACCTTCTACCCGTGTCCGTCGATCCTCGGATCGTGGAAGCAAGCCCTTCCCTCCCTCTTATCGATAAAACTGAGTAAACGAACTCTACTGGGTCCTGTCTCCGTTCCTGGCGGCGTGACAATTTTATTGTTTCATCTTCGCATACACTGAATTTAGGAAATCCACTGAGAAGATTGCTATGGCCCTTGTTTTATCTGCGAGCCAGATGTACCGTATTTTCCGCACGACAAGGCGCACCGGGTTATAGGGCGCACTCCGAAAAAATAGTTTTTGGTCCTATATTTGACATACAAAAGACGCACCGGATTATAAGGCGCTACAATGGGAACATCGACAAAACAGTCAGATAGTTCAGTCCAACTGATTACCCCCTTAACATTCCCAAAGCTTGCAAAGATGCAAATACATGTCGAGAACACGTGCGGATGCGGTGTCCGTACGATGTCACTCAAATGCATCGTTCCATCATTCGGCAGGTTAAAGTCTTGGGATTCAAGAAATGCCAACCATTCCTTAGTTTCTATTTTCGCTCGCAACTTTACTGTGCATATGACAATAAACACTTGGAATTGAGTTTAATTTAAAAATAGACACTCCATTCCATCCATGATCTGCACCGCTTATCACAGAAACATCGAGTTCAGTCTGAAACAAGATACAGGGAAAATATATAGCCGGAGTAGCTCACCGAAGTCGTTGTGTTCAATAATAATGTGCAGCCATGGTCCTCTTATATCCGTGAGTTTAGTAAATCCAGGAGAATAAAATATTTACAAATACAGAATAGTAAAAAAATGCTTTCTGTATGCCGTCAACCATGTGCTATACGCATTCATCTTTTTCGGCCAATTGCAGGCTTTGTTTTGCCGCTTCAGCCAATGCCAGCCTGTAAATGATAAAAAGGATCCACCCCTTGACCTCCGAAAAACTTTAGCCAATAGTGATCGATTCAACTGATGATTGACACATCTTTTTCGGCCAATTGCAGGCTTTTTTTTACAGCTTAAGCCTATGCCAGCCTGTAAATGATAAAAAGGATCCGCCCCTTGACTAACGAATAACTTTAGCCAATAGTGATCGATTCAAATGATGATTGACACATTGGTTAGCCAATGAAATGCCGGTAAATAAATCCCAGCATACACCGCAGACTACTTGGCGTTCGGGGGAAAATCGAGTCGGCGGCTGCAAGTTAGACTTTGCGATTTAATATTGATCTATAAATAAGGCGCACTGTATTATAAGGCGCATGGTCAGCTTTTGAAAAAAATTAAGACTTTTAGGTGCGCCTTATAGTGCAGAAAATACGGTACTCATTAAAAGAGCCATGTCTGGTTCGCATTCCATACATTCCCAACCCCCAATCCAGGAGACGCAACTGGCCCCTAGGCCTCGACTTTGAGACCCTTTGTCTAAATATTGAGTCCGTACCACTCCTGGTGATGATCGGTCCAGCGCTTATGACGGCATTCCCGCTGGCAGCCGGGGACAAACCGAGGCCAGCCACTTCATCCCGTCTTCGCCGCCGTCCACAGATCTACCCAAAAACACATAACCCATTATCCCTACAAGAAGGGCAACATTGCTCTCAGTGCCCTACCGGCATTAGCGTGACGCAATCGTCGCTTTTGCACAGCTTGGTGACGCAGTGCAAGAAGACGGTGGACATCTTCTGGTGGCGATGCTTGACGAAACGGAAAACCTCAAAGGAGAAACGTCCCATCTGACTCCTGCCGTTCTCGAAAACCGTGGTCTGGGGGTCTTTGTAGCAGCTGCGCCCGGATAAAAAAAAGCGTTCAGAAAATCGGCGCTTTCACTGAATGAATGGATGAAAGCTCCCCTTTTGTGGTCGGGGGCAAGTGGGATTACCCCAGAAATAGGTCGTAGCGGAGTTCATCATTAGGATTCCCTGAGGGGGTCGTGTAACAGTAGTCCATCAAGATGTTCCAACTGCAAGGGACAAAACTGTCAGATGGAGATACCAGATAGACGTGCCGGGGCACGTGGGAAAATTGGAACGGGCCTTTCTTTTCCCGTCACGGTCTGGCGCCTCCGCGTCGCGTAATATAATAATGGCGGCGGCGATGCCGACAGACTTTATGAGTTATTGACCGATCAGACGAACCGTTTGTCCAGGTTTGTGGCTTTGACGGCTGCGAAAATTCGCGTCTTCAGGGCCAGGCCGGCCATCGGGATGGACAGCATTTGGTTGTACGTTGAATCCTAGAAACACACAAGAAAAATAAATAATTAAATGTATAATTTTTTTATAAATTATATTAGAAAATACCGCAAATTCCGGACTATAAGCCGCTACTTTTTTCCCAAATGTTCAGCCCTGCGGCTTATTCAGTGAAGCGGCCAATTTATGTAATTTTTCTAACAGCCACCAGCGGCGTTGGAGTTAAGATTAAGACCAGTAGAATATGTGCGCCAAGAAAGACTGCAACCTCTAAATTTATGCATACCTTGTCTGTAAAGTTAAGGTACGTTCCGATAATGAGGAAGGCGCCCTTGATGGCGATAGTTGTGAGGAGGAAGTTGAGAACGATCTACCATGAATTTCACAATTACGGTATGCTTTCTTTTAACAGACACGTTCGATGCATTGCGAGCGTGATCCTACTAGCGTGTTGGTACCTTTCAAAGGAACGGTTTGGGATGAAAGTTAGATTATTATTATTAAAGCTTTGAAAACTCTCTCGGTGTACCGTCTTTCTTCGTAAATATGTGTAACCATGTATAATATGTATTTGCAACTGTATATTTTTGTAATGTATTTATTTTAGAGATTTATTCTGTTATGTGTTCTAGGGACGAATCAAAAAGAAGGGGCAGAGCAGACGCGGGCTGATGGGAAGTGGGGTAAAGCTGAGTTACCGATAGATCTGTCTGTTGTCGCAGCGGACAATAGTGGATATATATTTTTCCCACCCTTAACTTCGGAAATATACGTTTTGTTTCATTGGATTACTTTCAACGGGACCCGGACTTACAAGTCTGCATCATACGTTAATTACGGGTATCATTTTCCATTCATGATGCTTATTGTGGTTCTAAGATTTTCTACTATTTAGTTAGTTACGATCGTGGAATTTACACCCTGGTCTGGGTTAAACTTGTGATTGTGTCATAAATTTTAATGTGTGCGCACGAGGCTTGTACAGAGCTGCGGCTTGCGTAAGCACAAAAGCGGCAAATCACTTAAAAAGTGGTGGGTGCGGTGTATAATCAGGTGTGCTCTATAGTCTGGATTTTACGGTATTTTCTACAACATGGTGCTCGTTGGACACCAGGTAGCCCCCCAAGAAAACCGGAGTAGCCCGCAGACAGGTTGATGGATCGTAGTGATTTTCAAGGGAATTGGATTTCAAACTGTAATGATGTTTTAGTGGTTGACTGACACTATTTTAAAGCTGAGCTGCGTCCTTTAAGGTGAAGGATTTTATACATTTGACTATAAAGGATTTTTTAACGATCAAATACAAATAACATTTAAATTAAAAGATATTCACTGGCCGAGCTGTGGGGCGAGGTCAATGCAACCTAGTAAAGATTGATGTTTACAGGAACAGCGGGGAACTGGGACAACGGGCTGATAAGATAATCAGCACTTCTCGACGCAGACGGCCCTGGTGACGTAGAAACGCTCGGGGATGTTTTGACCATTTCAGACATCAAGGCAAGGGGGCTTTACTGGCACGTCCATGGGAGGAGCCGGCACACCAGAAGATTGAAGAAGATCGAGAGAGAAGATCGAAAGAGAATGCTTGAGACTTAAGCGACACTGATTCGGCTGATTCGAGTTCACTTAGTTAAATTGTTTAAGAAATTAAATCTGCCCCTGTGTGGAAATGCCGGTTTCTTGCCCATATGCCGAGGCTTGAACCAGCGACCTCCCAGTCTCAGAGCGGGCGCCCTAGCATCTAGGCTACCGAGCTGGTGCGGGCAAGAGACTGGGAGGTCGCTGGTTCAAGCTTGGCCGAGTCAGACCCAAGACTTATAACATTGGTACTCATTGCCTCCCTGCTTGGCGCTCAGCATTAAGGGTTGGAATTGGGGGGTTTGGTCACCTAATCACTAAAATGGCTGCGCCCTGTCTGGCTGCGGCTGCATCGGCTCGCTACAGTTTAACTGTACGGGTCAGGTGTATCGACATTTCGTTCTGTGTGCATTGTTACAAAGAATGACAATAAAAGTAAATTCTATTTTATTCTATTCTATTCATATTTTCCCATCAAGAAATGAGCGCGCATTGTTAGGAGAATGAAGGTTGTGTTTGGTTAATGGAGCCAGATAACTAATTCGAACAATTTGGTAAACGGTGCATTTTAATATTTAATTCCTAACAAAGGTGTCCTTAAAAATTTGAAAGCTAAAAAATGTTTCTATTAAGTATGCGTTAACTAAGCCTAACTGGGTTCAAAGAGCCCTTAACTTTTATATTCCATTTTCATTTGAAAACGCACACAAATCATGTTACTCTGCCGCCATCTACTGGCATATAGTCATGATTGCAGCCTTAAGTATTTAAATCCCGCACCCCATCTTTAACTCAACTTATAATGACAACATGTAATAAATTAATAACAACATAGTAATAACATGATAAATTGTCGTTTTACAAACTAGTTGCCCTTACTCCCAATTACAAACAAAAAGTGTTTCTCAGCTTTCAAAAGGTTGGTTACTCTTGTTTTACTATAACTATGCTTCACTAAAAACGCTTATTTAACATGTTAAAACACAGAAACTGATATTGCTGCTGTTGTGTGGAACAATGAAATAGAACATATAATATTAATATATATAATATTAATAGTATAATATTAATGACGGATTTTAATGACAGATTCATGAATCAGTTACTCTTTCAATAGGACTTAATCTTCTGAATTATCTTATTTTCCGCACTGGATCATAAGGTGCTCCTTCCCAAAAAGCCTTTTTTCATAATTATTTTCAGATATAAAGTGCGCTGGACTATAAAACACATGGATTTAAAGCTACAGTAAGAGCTACCGTAGTGATTCTTTGCGCATTTATTATACATCACCCTTGTCCTTCAGCAACTCCACAGGCTCCTAATCTTCCTTAGAATCCATTACAAAATCCCTACCTCTTCGACCTCCTTCACACTGTTGCGCCATCCTTCACCCTCAGATCATCTTCCTCCCTCCATCTCACGATACCCCCTGCCCGCCTCAGCTCCATGGGGAGCTGAGCTTTCAGCCGCTCTGCCGCCCCAGCTCTGGAACTCACTGCCGCCTGACCTCCGAAATTCTGCAACCCTGTCCACCTTCAAATCCAGACTCCAAACTCATCTCTTCAGACTTGCCTATTCTTGACCATCTGTGTTACATACCACCCCCTTTTAATTCCAATGTGTTTCATTGGCTATTTATTACTTGCTTGTGTTACTCTTCGCTTATTGTTGTGTTCTACTTATATGTAGCAACCTTAGGAATCCTGAAAGTCGCTTCGAAATACAAAGAAATATTATTATTAATATTATTATTATTATCATTACTTCTGACATATAATAGTGCTGTCTTGACTGCTGATTCGGGTCACCTGCGAATGCCCCGTTGGCACCAACAGCCCTGGGCGCTGATTGGTTTCCTGACCCTTTTTAAATCCCCGGCTTCCAAGAGGAAGCTGTCTGACCGCCCTGCGAACCTACGCTTTTGCTAGGCAAGCACCGTACCCTCCGACAATCTCCTGCTCTGTTTTCTCCTGCCTGGTTACCTGTTGCCGACCTGTTTCTGGACCCATTTCCGCCCTGCTCTTCCGTCCCGGCCATCGACCTGTTTTGCCCTGTTTCCTGCCTGATACTTGGTGCCAACCTTTTTTCTGGACTCGATTACCGCCCTTGGTCCCCTGTCTTAGCTACCAACCAGCTTTCCTGCCACCCACGACTATTCCCGCTCAACACGGAAGTGCCACGTCCGCGTACCTGCCATCAGCTACCCGTGTCCGACGATTATCGGATCTTGGAAGCAAGCACTGCTCTCTTTTTCAATAAAACTGAGTTAAACGAACGCTATTGGGTCCTGTCTCCTTTTCTAGCTTGTGACAAGTGCAATGATTGATGAGTTGATACATTTTCTTCACCAAGATTGCAAAACACTGCATGCAACGGGAATCGAACCCGGGTTTCTGAAACTTAACTACGAGATGTCACAGTGTGAGGTATTCGATTTTATCTGATTTTACTCATGGTACCAGAAAAGAATGTTAGAGAGTGGAGAAACAGAATGTCCTGAAAAGCTATCAGCAAAAGCAAGAAAAGTACCACGAGGGAAACAACTCTTTCCTCTCTCTGATGAGGAATCGGACTTTCAGGACGACTTTCCGTGGCACTTTAAAAATATTGTGAAAATGACAAAAAAAATCAAATGCCTTTCTTATGTTGTCCTTTAGTTTCAGTGCTCTCACTGCTGCTACCTGGGTTTTAGTTCCCGTTGCAACGAATAACTTTGATCAAAGATGTTTTTAGATTTACACAAATACGAGAGTACAACGTAAACCCACGTGAAGTACCCATACCTGTCAACCTCCACGTCATACCTGTCGTATTTTCCCTCACAGAATACAAAATAATCGTACACCATTTTTCTTTGAATGATGCATGATGGGAAATCCCCAGGTGGCAGATGCATACGTACAGTAGCATCAAACCGCTCCCTTTGTTTGCAACGGAAAAAAAAAAACAATACCGAGATAGAGGCTACCGCGGCGAACTCGTTTGACTTGATTGATTTGCCGTCGGTGTATACCGGATGGTACCCATAATTGACAAATTTGCGTTTTTCCGTACATATTTTCTTGTACGTCGTGCACGTCTTAAAATGCATAATAAACCTACTTTGTACGGCAAAAACATACAGGTTGACAGGTATGAGTGCCACAGACAAATATATATCTTTTGCAGTTGTATCCAACATATTTTCAAGTATTTGAGGCACACTGTATTATAAGCAGTGTTCTCGTTTGCCCGCGTCCCTGCGTCCTAGACGCATTATTTTTGCTGGGGACGCATCGTGTCAAATCAACGTGCGTCCCCGGGACCTTTTTTGACACAAAATTGTCATTATCATTTAACAAAGATTTACCGCACTCCAAACTTTTCGTGAGGCAGATCCGCCATCGTTGTTTTGGTCTCGCGGTTCGAGTTTTCGTCTGCACGCCGATCTCCAGTTCAAGTTGTGTAGTTAAAGTCCGTTTCTTTTTAGAGAACCGGCTTTTTCGGCTCAACTCATTAAAGAGAGCCGGCTCTCAAATGGCTCACTTGCTTTGATGCATTATATTACGAAAGATTATGTTATATAAAGACGCTGAGAAAAAAGGAAGTATAAAAGGAGAAAATGAAAAAAGACAGGTTTATCGTGATCCCTTTTAATCAGTATATTACCAACAATAATTTAATGCAGAAAATGAATTCATAAGTTGAATAAGAAAATGCATTATTCCACTTAATTATATTTGCATGTATTTTTTCCTTCTACAGTGAACGTCCAAGCGACTTAATTTTTGAACTTTTTTTTATAATAAACCTCATTCATGTCGAGCAACTCAGTGTCTCACAACAAAATGTTCATTAACAATATATATGATATAAGGAAACACATGTACAATATAACATCTTAAACTACATAAATAAACATGTAGAAAAAAAAACGGTTTTTTTTGTATTTTGTAAGGGAAAATACGACAGTTTGTAAGGGCATGGAGCACACTCAATTTTGGGGACCCATAGATCTCTGTTGGGACCCATAGATTTTTGAGCATGCGAGTCCCCGGGACCCATCACTTTTCACAGGTAAAATGATCACTGTATAGGGCACGGTTTCTGGCCAATTTGGGGTTTTTAGATGCGCCTTATAGTCCAGAAAATACGGTATTATCAAGCACACATTTCATGACAAATAGATTTTTCAACTATCCTTTTAAAGAAACATTGTTGAACTGGAAAAGTCGAGTTATGAGGGATGAAGCAACTCACGTTGTAGAGCATGAGACTGAGCGTGCTGACGAAAGTGCCGTTGCTGTCCTTGACGGAGATGGCGACCGACGAGCTGTGGAAAAAAAAGGGGCAGCGTGTGAAATCAAGCGCCACGTCGTTCATAAACACCTGCCCCGGGAAGAATCAATACGACTTTACAATCTCGTCTCACCTCCGGGCTTTACGTACTTATACAAATAGCAAGTCGTAATTAACTCAATAGCCCTTTTCTTAAAAGGTAATTCCATTAATCGATGCTCGTATATATGTTAAGCTGTTCACTTGACAGTGTGAGATCTTTTGAAGTTAGAATGTAGGCGAGCAGGAAACTTCAATGCCGCTACAGGTACAGTGTTCTGGTTTGCCCGCGTCTCTGTGTCCTAGACGCATGATTTTTCCTGGGGATGCATAGTCTCAAATCAACGTGCGTCCTCGGGACGCAACTTTTTTGACACAAAATTGTCATTATTACCCGATTAAATTTTTTTTAAACAAATATCTACAAGTATCACTCCAAACTTTTCGTCAGGCAGATCCGCCATTGTTGTTTTGGTATCGCGGTTCGAGTTTTCGTCTGCACGCCGATCTCCAGTTGTGTGGTGAAAAGTCCGTCTCTTTTAGAGAACCGGCTTTTTCGGCTCAACTCATTCAAGAGAGCCGGTTCTCAAACGTCTCACTTGCACTTTGATGCATTATATTACGAATGGATATGTTGTATAAAGAAGTTAAGAAAAAAAGGAAGTATAAAAGGAGAAAATGAAAAAAAGACAGATTTGTGGTTATCCCTTTAATCGGTATATTACGGAGGCAGATGAGATCGAAATCGGACAGGACAGACGAGATCGATACTGGATACAGCAGCAAGATACTGGACAGGACGGGACAGACAGGATCGATACCAGACACTGGAAACACGAGCAGGATACCAGACAGGACAGGATGGACGGGATCGATACCGGATACTGGAGCAAGATACCGTACAGGACGGGACAGATGGGATCGATACTGGATACTGGAGACTGGAGCAAGATTCCGGACAGGACGAGACGGACGGGATCGATACCGGATACTGGATACACAAGCAGGATACCGGACAGGACAGGACAGACGGGATCGATACTGGATACTGGAGACTGGACCAAGATACCGGACAGGATGAGACAGACGGGATCGATACCGGATACTGGAGACTGGAGACTGGAGCAAGATTCCGGACAGGACAGACGGGATCGATACCGGATACTGGATACACAAGCAGGATACCGGACAGAGTCAAAATACACGTCTTGCAAGTGCAGAGGTTTGTTGACAGACTGACAAGGAGTGAATGAGAGCTTAAATAGGAGGGAAAACCAATCAGGCAACGAGCAGCAGCTGGCCCCAAACGAGCGGGCCCATCTGTCTGTCTGTCTGTCTGTCTGTCCGTCCGTCCGTCTGTCTGTTTATCAATAAGGAGCTCTTGCAGCAATTAGAAAGCACTTTTCTGTTTTGAGGGCTGTCGAACCTTGAATGCAACAAGTTCTAACTCCTGATTGGTTGGAAAGTAGAAAAAAGGCCAACTTACGATGCCATCTGTGAGTTATTGACCAAGTACTCCAGTGGGTAACTGCAGCTGAATTTATACAACAAACCAGGGAGGTAACTGATGATAGTGGGCGGGTCGGGAGTGTCCACGAAACCCGAGACGTTACCAATTTGGACCAGCGACAGGTTCCCATAGGCGTTGGGCCCCAATGCCGTGCTGACCTGCAGGAAAAAGCCCAAATGGTGTTGTTGTAGTCTCAAAAAATAAATATACAACATACCGTAACTTCCACACTAAAAGCCGCTACTTTTTCCCTACATTTTTAACACTGCGACTTGTTCTTTTCTTTTTTGCGAGGCACAAGATTGTCACTGTATCTTCTCAGCCGACCCAGAGCATCTGGCTTAGAACTGCCCAGGGAATCTGACTGTTCAATCAAAACGTTCCATTGCAATTTCTGCCAAGTACTTTGAATGTCAAAGTGAAGTAATTTAATGACTGCATGGGTAATAAACGCAAGTAACCATCACTAGCCTTATCCTCGTCATCTAACTTATGACGCACATGAAAGGATCACAATATTCCCACAGTCCTTATGGTGTAAGATCTCGCCAGAATCAGCGGGGAAATGTCTAAGAAAAGTCACTCATTGTGCTGTAATCAAGACACACATTTGTGTGGATGGATTGATACCAGCTTGGTGGCCTTGGGGTAGGGCGCCCGCCCTGAGACTGGGAGGTCGCTGGTTCAAGCCTTGGCCGGGTCATACCTAAGACTTACAACATTGGTACTCATTGCCTTTCTGCTTGGCGCTCGGCATTAGGGGTTGGAATTGGGGAGTTTGGTCACCTAATGACTCCCAACACATCAGTTGGGTTGGGCGAGGGGGCTGGGAATCCCCTCCTCTGTATGGATTTCCCAGAAAGAGTCAGAGAAAGACATTAGCCACCTCTCACTAGGGGGACATGGCTCTGGTATATGATATGATGGATGGATTGACTGATAGTCTGCAAAGGTGTGTGGCACAATGTGTTACTTTCCCGATTCATTTTAAAAAGTAGGAAATGGTCTTAAATGAGTTCGTTTTTATGGCTGTGTGAAGCATGCGGCTTAAAATCTGGTGCGGCTTGTACAAAAACAAAGTGGAGTTTCCCTCTCAAATTTGCGCATACGGCTTTTAATCAGGTGCGCTCTTTAGTCCAGAAATAATAGTAATCTATTGGATAATAATGTGTTTTCTTGTATTTTACCTCCAGGCTGTTGCCACAAGCTTCCAGGGTGCTGAGTCCGATGCTGAAGAGCACCACGGTGGGAAAGGTGTTGTTGTTGATGAAGCCCCGGCACTGAGTGTCGCTATGGTGACCGTTGAGAGCCAGGTCGGTGTCGGTGTAGCCGGAGAACAGGACCGGGCAGAAATTGATCTTCACCGTGATGGTTTGCACGCCACAGTACACGCTGATGTCACGCTCGCCTGACAAAACAGTCAGGCAACATATTGGTTATTGTCTTCACGGTAAAACATGAATTCATTTTGGACTTTTAAACAAACCGGTGCATTTTTAAACCATCTAGTGATTGATTCATATAAATGATTCATTTGAATATACATACAAAAATATGCAAAACGCAAACTCCTTTTCTGGAAAACGAGCCATTGAGCCTTTAATGTGTCACTACCAGGGTTGGGTAGGGTTACTTTAACTGGATTACTTTCAATGACTTTTGGATTACTCCAATACCAAATATGCTAATAAAAGACAAAAGAAACTAAATAGGAATAAAATGACTAAATTTTGTGCAGGCTTGGAAGACATGGAACGTCAAAGATGATGTTGGCAAGCTGTTTGGATTTATTTTCATTTTGTTTCTGTCGCATTTTACGTTAGTTTTGCCGGAGATCAAAGATATCAAAGCCAGGAGAGGCAAGCTTACCACGTGTTGTGAGTCATCATTTTATTCATATTTAGTCTATTTCGTCTTTTATTAGCATATTTGGTATTGGAGTAATCCAAAAGTAATTGAAAGTAATCCAGTTAAAGTAACCCTACCCAACCCTGGTCACTACAGAGTAGGACGTATCGTCATTGCCGCAAAGTTTGATTTTCAAGAAAAATATGAAAGCCTCAAGGGATTCTATGCGTATTGTATGATGTGAATATGAACAAATAGACCCTACTCTCATCCATCCATTCATTATCTGTACCGCTTATCCTCTGTAGGGTCGCGGGGGTGCTAGAGCCCATCCCAGCAGTCCTCTGGCAGTGGGCAGGGGACACCCTTGAACTGGTTGCCAGCCAGGCGCAGGGCACACCTAGGGACAATTTGGACCGGCCAATTAACATGCATGTTTTTGGAATTTGGGAGGGAACCGGAATGCAATGCAAGCATGGGGAGAACATACAAACTCCGCACAGAAAGGCTTTTAGTTGGATTTTAACCCATGACCTAAAAACTGTGCCGCAGACACACTAATCATGCCATGCCGCCCAGCCTACTCTTAACTTCGGCATAAAATTGTTTTTCCCCTGTAATTTAGGATCTGGTATCAGTTTTGTCACACCTTTGCCGCTGCCGGCTCATCGCCGAAGAGCGGTATTTTCAGCTTTTAATTTTTTTTTCAGAATACTATTGTTTTTTCCGGACTATAAGACACACCTATAATCTGCCAGAAACTTGAAAGTGTGCCTAATAATCCGGTGTGCCTTATGTACCTGGATAAAACTGGAGTTATTCATTACAATAAATGATATTGCATGTGTGAACTGTTCTATCTTTGAGTATGTAGTGAAACCAGATGTCATAATTTATGCTCTAGGAAATTACTGCATTTTCTGGACTATAAGGCGCACCTACAAATCCCAAATTGGCCATAAACTTGAAAGAGCGCCTTATACACTGGAAATACAGTGGAAAGATTGACGTTTCTGCAAGTGTCCAGCAGATGGGACTAATGCACGATAATTAACCAATGAAAATGCATAGTAAACTATCGTGGTGTCAAATCATAAATGATGTGAGGTCCCTTCTTAAGGTTACTTCACTTTCCTCATGTTGAAGTTTTTGAGTTTTTCCTTGCCCTCATGTAGGTTTTAGATCAGGGGATGGTGTGATAATAGTCTTTAGTTTGCAATAGTCTTTGATCTGTGCAGCCCTTGGAGGTTAAGGGCTATACAAATAAACACGACTTGACTTGACTTGACTCTTTATATCAAGGGTGTCAAACTCATTTTAACTAGGGGGCCACACGATGCAACAAACATTCTCTAGGGGGCCGGACTATTAGATTAGAGAGAAAGAAAAGGAGAGAGAAAGAAAGAGAGGGAAGGAAAAAGAAAGAGGGTGGGACAAAGAAAGAAAGAAAGGGAGAAGAGAGAGAGAGAGAGAGAGAGAGAGAGAGAGAGAGAGAGAGAGAGAGAGAGAGAGAGAGAGAGAGAGAGAGAGAGAGAGAAGGTGATAAACAGAAGAGATAGAAAGAGAAATAGTGAGACAGGGGGGAAAGGGAGAGAAGGAAAGAAATCTAAAGAGAAATAGAAAGAGAGAAAGAGAGAAGGGGAGTAAGAGAGAAAGTGAGAGAAAGAGAGAGGAGAGAGAGAGAGAGAAAGGAGAGAGAGAAAGGGGAGAGAGAAAGGAGAGAGCAAAAGGAGAGAGAGAAAGGAGAGAGAGAACATGATAAACAAAAGAGATAGAAAAAGAAATAGTGAGAGAGGGGGAAAAAAGGAGAGAAGGAAAGAAATCCAAAGAGAAATAGAAAGAGAGAAAGAGAGAAGGGGAGTAAGAGAGAAGGGGAAAGCAAAGGAGAGAGAGAGAAAGAAACAGATTAAAGAGAGAGAAAAGGATAAAAGAGAGAGCAAAATAAGGTAAAAAGACACAGAGCGAAAGAGACAAAGAGGAATAAAGAGGGAGAAAAAGAGAGACAGGGAGGGTGAAAGAGAGGGATAAAGAGTGAGAGAAAAGAGAGTAAGAGAGAGTAAGAGAGAGAGAGAGAGAGAGAAATAGAAAGAGAGAAGGGGAGTAAGAGAAAAGGGGAAAGCAAAGGAGAGAGAGAGAAAGAAACAAAAAAAAGAGAGAGAAAAGGATAAAAGAAAGAGACAGCAAAATAAGGTAAAAAGACACAGAGCGAAAGAGACAAAGAGGAACAAAGAGGGAGAAAAGGAGAGACAGGGAGGGTGAAAGAGAGGGATAGAGAGTGAGAGAAAAGAGAGTAAGACACACAGAGAGAGAGAGAGAGAGGGAGGGGGGGAGAAATACGATTACAGCATTTGTGAGAGGCACTTGGCTTTGGCAACATCAAGTGGACATATTTCAACCCGCTGCTCGTTTTTCTCTTGCGCTTCTCTCAGCATTGTCTCTCCTGATCCGGCCCACTGACCGCCTGTTTGACACCTCTGCTATATACCAAAAAACAGCAGCGACCGGCTGATGAATTTGCTGTATTTGAGTCAGATCAGGAGGCTTCTCCTGCTACTGGTAACTATGGAAACCAGTACTATCTGGTTCATGTAGGAGAGCAAACCCCTTTCCCTCAAAAAACCGGCCTGGAGATGGATGGGCACCGCTAGGCTGTACTTGCCCAAGACACACCACAGAAAGTGGGCCCGACAACCCAAAGTTTTTAGGGATCCGTGAACCGGGAAATATTTATACAGTAGACACCCGGGGTACAGAGACCCGGTGTGTAATAAGACATTTCATAATACTACATTGACAACATCAACCACCATTTTTTTTTTATATTATTGCCCCAAAACTGATCAAACTTTGTGTTTGTGTGTTATGTCTTAAAGATGTCTGTCAAGATGTCTGCCTGCTACTGTTCTATGTCATAAATTATGCTGGTTTGTTATTGGTTTGCATTGCTTGGCATTATAAAGATAGTGATATATTATTGGAAGAACTACCTCCCACAATGCTTTTCTCTTCATTCAGTTCAGAATCTTGTGTGCTTTGTAGAGAGTAATGAAATAATTTATTTTCTAGCATATTTATTACCTTTTGGTTAAAGGCTTGCTAAAGGGAGAAGCAAAAATATGATACGAGGTTTGGGATGATCAAGAAGTATGAAGAGGGTACACGAATTGCTACCCTTGCTAGGTTGCATAGCCTCAACCAAAAAACGATTGGGACTTTAATTGAAATTAAGGAGGTAATTATAGCAAGGACATTTTCTAAGGGCATGACAATCCTCACAAGTGGGTAGTTTTATTCTAAATCCGCCGTCGCAGTCTTCTCCCCCCCTCCGCAGCCACCTGCTACTCCACTTAACCAGTTCAAGTCCCGTCACACTTGAAATTAAAAAAGGCGTTTTTTTTCACTAATTGTATATTTATTTCTAATTGTATTCAATTGTACCCGCATATATTACACATAGTAGTACTTAAGATATACTATTTGGAGTACTGAGGGTTTAAGAGCATTAGCTAAGCATTACCATAGGTTTCTCTTCTCCTCCATACAGCAACTTCCCTTTGCAATCCCAACCTCAGAATAAATTAATGTCCTATCCCAGGAGTTTGCTGTAATAGTTGTTTTTTTCTATAACAAATATAGAAAATATAGAAGCATTTTGCTCAAAATTAGATGAATAAGTATTAGCTTTTATCATTTCTGGTGCATACACTGCAAATATATGAATTCTCTATTTTTTACTGTTTTTACTTTTTTAGCTGTTTTTTTTCTAGTAAGATATAATTATTCTATCTACAGTTTGATTTTATTATTTTATCTAGAATTTCATTCTGGAAAATGTTCCCTAAAATAAGAAAAAGTATATCTTTGTCCTTATTGTATTCAAGAAACAAGATTAAATATCTTAAAATAAGAAACAAATGTGCCATGCTAATTGGGATTTGAGTAAGATAGCTCATGAGGTATGTCAAATGTCAAATTAGGCGAAAATTATTTAATTTTTTTGTAATTAGTATCAGTATTTATGTTTCCTGTCCAATACACGGTAATATGTATCCCTAAAATGGAAATATATTGTATGTATTGTTATCTTATCCTGGCTGGAACATTTTACAATACTAGGGTTGTGATTCCTTCCTGACATTTTTTGCAATGCAGATCTCAAAAGTTCCGATTCCAAACTGCAGGATGTAATGAGAGTCGGTTTGAGCAGCAGCACTCCATCACACTGACAAGTGTGTCTTCCCATTTTCAATATTTTAATAAAAAAGGAGTGTTGGACCATGTTAAATTATTTAGTTCATTTTAATGGAATCTTTTCTTAGACATACCTGTCAGTGTGAAGCAGAGTAGTTACGTGCATATATCAAGTATTGCAATATGACTATAAAGTGTTTTTTGATTAAGGCTGACTGAGATAAATAAGAGAAAAATACTACCCACTGGGAGCCAATTTTGAGAATTGTGGGTTTTTTTTTACTATTTTTTTTTAAACCTGTTTTTCTAGTCTGTAGCTTAAAGCATGTAATTTTGGTCATTTTTAGTATTTTTTCTTAATCCTGTATATATTTGAGGAAAACAAATAATATAATTTACATTTTCTTTCTTGACTTATTCCTTAATAACCTCCAGTTTCAATATGTATACGTACTTCAAAGAGCTTGCAGAGTATTTTGTTGGAAGACGCTCAGTTTTATGTTTCTGTCTGTCAGGAGGCTATAGACGCACAGCTTAAGAATGGACTGTTTAATCAGAATGCAGAACCAAATCCACTGGGCAAATCAATGTGTGTTCTGGTACTGTGAGTAAAATTTAGTATTATGATGAGATGAACTCTGGTGCCTTTTTGTTTGTCATCTGTACAATTAGCAGTGGTAAAGTGGTTGGCACCCTCACCGCAACAATCCAAGTTGAAATAATTTCAATATGAGCAAGCGATGATTCTCTATTGATCATTGCTCAAACATAGAAGTATACCGTAGAAAATAGGTGTCTAACTCACAACCTGCGGGCCAAATCCGGCCCGGCGTACAACTATATCCGACCTGTGAAATTAGTTTATATACATCTACTATGAAAGGCTAAAATTTCAAACTACAAATCCCACAATGCAGCTACAAGACTTCTCGAAAATGTTCCTTCATCAATCGAGTTAGCTGTAACCAGACGAGAACGGCCAATTTTAAATCTATCTACTGAGAAACAACGCGTCGGCCAGTTGAAAAAAAAACGACAAGTGCATTTTTAGTCATTCTTTGGTGCGATGAAGTGGAGACGTAACGCCCAGGGACGAACTTCTATCCATCGCGATGTAACCGAAGGCTAAATGGAGAAAAGCAGGGTGACGTTTCTGTGGGAAATACGACAGTTTATAAGGGCATGGAGCCCTGGAGCTTGACAGGTACGAATAAGCAATGCATTTCCTATCTTATCCATCGTATTTTATATTATATAAGGCGCCTTTTCAAATTTTCTGCCAATTTGGGGTTTTGAGGTACGCCTTATAGTCTGGAAAATACGGTATATTAGACAGCGAACGGTCCTGAAGTTGCAAGCGATCCTCACCAGGGAAGCGGCTGTGCTGGGCAGCATCGCAATTGTATCCGTTAAACTGCGCCGAGACGGAAGCGGCACCGCTCATCAGGAGCAGGACCAGTAGGAACGACGACGTCATTCGGGCGAGACGTTTGGCCGCCGTCATCGTCTTCACTGAGTCGTCATGGCGCTCGGCGGCGTACCCCGGGTCCGGCGCTCCAAAGTGGCCGAGAGTCCGGCGGCGAATGCCCTCTGTGACCTCGATCAAAGCGATGTCTCCCCGCCCTCTCGATTCATAACGGACGCCCACCTGCCCTCTCTTCAAGGCATTTTTACGCCAGGTAGCGCCTCATTTCACCTAAAACACCCCCCCTCCCCCCAAACCCCAGTCTTTTCTGCACCTGTTTAACCGCTTCCTAGTGCCTTCAAAGCAAACCCCACCAGGGAGAAGGTGATGGGGATGAACTGGAGGGGGGTCATCACCCTCTCCTGCATTTTGTTGCAGGAATAAAATATGACGGCTCCTATTATCTCGACCGGGCTCGGTGACGGACGTGGGAACCTCGACAAATCTTTTGACGGAGCCCCGAAACCGGAGCCGGCCGGGCCCTTTCCCACTCGCCTCCGCCGTTTGTGATCATCACCTGTCAGCCGGCACAAACGGTGAGGGGGGGGAGTCGCTTATGAGTCGGACCCGGGAATTAAGCTGTCATCGGCCACCTCGGCGGCCCGCATTCACATGCGCATAATGGTCCAATGCGGAGCTGTCTGTCGGTGATCCCGACCCACAAAGCGGAGCTAAAAGGGTCTGCGAGGCCTGCGCACAAGAAAAATGACGACCAAGAGTTCATTTTACACTTTTGTCCTCTTGGCCTGGAGGTAATGTGCTTCTTTTTATGCGGTAAGATGGTAGCAGGACAAACCCTGTAGAAAGACGGCATTGCGAAAGGAACCAAAATACACTGCTACTTTTCCTTAACAAAAAAAAAACGCTCAATGGTTTGTAATTGAACTTTAGAACCTGAAGTTGCCAGGATACTTTAGAAAATCTTACCTTCACTACCAGGGTTGGGTAGGGTTACTTTAACCTGATTACTTTCAATTACTTTTGGATTACTCCAATACCAAATATGCTAATAAAAGATAAAAGAAACTAAATATAAATAAAAGTATTACTCACAACACGTGGTAAGCTTTCTCTCCTGGCTTTGATCTCTTTGATCTCCGGCAAAACTAACATAAAATGCGACAAAAACAAAATGAAAATAAATCCAAACAGCTTGCCAACATCATTTTTGCCTTTCCATGTGTTCCATTACTTCCCAAGCCTGCACAAAATGTAGTCATAGTATTCATATTTAGTTTCTTTTGTCTTTTATTAGCATATTTGGTATTGGAGTAATCCAAAAGTGATTGAAAGTAATCAAGTTAAAGTAACCCTACCTAACCCTGTTAACTACTATGTCACTCTGTTATTTTTTAATTTGGATCTATTCTATTTTTATTTTTATATTATCTTGTGTTGCCTTTGGTTTGTTGTCCTCATCCATGTCTCATTCATCTATCTATCTATCTATCTATCTATCTATCTATCTATCTATCTATCTATCTATCTATCTATCTATCTATCTATCTATCTATCTATCTATCTATCTATCTATCTATCTATCTATCTATCTATCTATCTATCTATCTATCTATCTATCTATCTATCTATCTATCTATCTATCTATCTATCTATCTATATATCTATCTATCTATCTATCTATCTATCTATCCATCCACCTTGATCATATCCCTCAAGAGGGGTGACCGACAGCAAGACAAACACAAACAATGACAAAGAAAATAAAAAAGGGAAAAAAATAGCAAAAAACACACACATTTTTGGACCATGGCCAACCCAAATGTCCAAACACCCAAACAAGTTAAGCACCTCGGCACCCAAATCGGTCATGCTTTCGTCCCTCCAGATGAAACAGGACACAAGAAAGCGGCCATGTCACTCGGGTCAGGGTGACAAAACACACTTTTGTTCAACAGCAGGGCCCGACAGCTTTCACTGGTTTACCCCTGCCGCATCATACGGGTGCCCTACCCATCCCTTAGAATGCGTCCAAACATCCCACTATTCTTTTACAACACCTCTCCACTCATTCCTATCACCAACAATCATTCATCTATACATCCAATAAACCCGATTGGGAAGTTTTAACTTTAACAGTCTCCCTCCCGTAATTACTTAAAATCGTTAAGGCTAATTTTGACCATCATTTTGTCCATAAATAATGGTTTCAAAACAAGGTGCACGCAGAGTTGTTTTGTAAGAAAAAAGCGGCAAAATACTAAAAAGGAGGATACTGACGTATTTACCTTTGGTGTGGACGCGCTTAGCAGAGACAGGTGGGCTGTGTGCATAGCTCTGCCCATCCCTACCACTCACCCGATCAAATTGCTCTGTGGGCTTGGCTGGTGTTTCTGGCTGTTTACAGTTGTTCTGTGGGTTTGCATCATAAAGTGTCTCAACTGTAAACCTAAATTGTTCAATGATCTTCCATATAAAGGATTCTGTAAACTGTCGTGGGACGTATGCCCTTTATATACTGGACCGAACCATTTTTACAATTAGCGCTACGTCAGGTATGCATGCACTACACTTGACTCCATGCTTATCAAAATTGGAATGCTATGGATGACATTTGCTTGAGTATATTTTATCTCCGAGCTATATGTATATGGATGCCTGGTCCATTGGTCAACATTTTGGAGCAAGGCAAATAAACAAGACTTGACTTGGCTATGGACATTTTGTTGTTTTGTGAACCCTTGTTTGTCACTTTGTACCTCATTTTGTTATCAAATACCATCCCTCTTTTTGAGAACACTTGCCTCTAGTTGCTGCTTTCCCCACATGGGTCCATCCTCCGCAAAACCTAACAGTACTGCCATGATACATGATCGTTTTATTGGCTGTATCCAAACTTTAAATTGGTACGCCCACTTGAGGTAGACGCCATAATTTCTGTATGTTAGTGCTCAAAATGGAGACGTTATTACACATGAGCAACTCACAGCACAGATTATGTTCATGTAAGATGCCTCACTCTATTTGAGAAATGTGTCTGGTGACACAAGTCAAGAACAAAATGTGTTGTCAGCTATGTTTATTTTTGTCCACAATGTCGGCGAATCGTTGCAGCCGGACTGCTGACGACGATGTAGAACCGAAATGGAATCCGAGCAGTTTCCGAGCAAACAAGCGAGCAAACGGGATCAGATGGCCGCGATCACATAAAATGAATGCATATGGCGAGCCCGTTAGCATCTTTCTTCTTTTACAACTCCCACCCGGCTAATGACCCATTTAGGGCCATGTGCTCTACTTCTGGGCTTGTCTTTCACTGCTTCCATGACATCAAATTACTCTTTGTTATTTGTTGTTTTAGTAGCCCTTTTGCAAGCATCTTTTTGTAAAATAGAACATTTTTACAACGTTTCTTTTCCTTCTTGAAATGTTTTCAATGTGTATGTTAAAGGATTTTATATGATTCCCTACAAGTTACATGTATTCAATTTAATGCAATAAAGATATTCACTGACTGCTTCAGTTCAATGTACAATAAAAGGTCAGGACAGGCTGTGTGGAATGCATAAATGGAAGTTGTTTTGTCTAGGACACTTCTGATAACAGGAGGCGTGGGTGTGCTGACGCAGGACGACCAGAGATTGTTGGCCTTGGCACGCCCATGGGAGGAGCCGACACACCATCATGCGGGGAGAAGATAACCAATAAGAGAAGGCTAAAGTTAGCTGCAGATGACACATAGCCAATAGCGGAATAGTAGGATGTCTATGCCTTGTTTGTTGAAATGTATAAATTATCCCGGGCAACTTGGATGGGGGCCGTCTCCTGTTTACACTTAGATCTGCTGTTAGGAATAATAAAAACCCGCCCCCGCGTGGTCCTTCCTGGTCATTTCTCTCTCAAAAAACGAGCGCACATAATTGTTGGATGAATGTAGGTCGTGTTTGGTTAATGGAGTCAGATAACTAATTTGAACAATTTGGTAAACGGTGCTTTTATAGTTAAATCCCAACAATGTTTACATTGAGGCAGTAATCTGATCAGAAAGGGAATATACCAGTATTCTAATGATGTAAAGCCATGTAAAGGTTTACAATAATCTTATTGGGGTTTTAATCCGACTGCAGTTTTTTATTGCAATGGTTGGGTTAGTTAGTTGTATCGCCAGTTCATAATGGATGTCACAGTTGTATCCATCTATGTATAGTGTTATACTATGCTTTTGTTGAGCCTAATACAAGCACATTTAGTCGACAACAGTCCTTTAGTCCTTTGATTTGAATTTTGAGGGGTGGCAGGATGGTTAAGGGACAGCCCCATGGTGCAGAGGTTCAGGGTTCAAGTCCAGCTGCCGCAGCCTCCCCGTGTGGAGTTTGTATGTTCTCCTCGTGTCTGCGTGGGTTTTGTCCCTAGGTGTGAAAGAGCGAGTGAGTTGTCTGTCCCTGTGTGCCCTGCGACTGGCTGGCAACCAGTTAAGGGTGTCCCCTGCCCACTGCCCAAAGACGGATGAGATGGGCTCCAGCACCCCCGCGACCCTACTAAGGATAAGCGGTGCAGATAATTGATGAATATACTAGGTGAGCGTTTCATGGGTTTTTTTCACAACACAGGATTTCTAGTTGTTATGCATGAATGGTGCTATAAAAATGAAAAATGAATTGTTTTAAATAGATTTGATGTTTATTGCTAATGTAATAAGAAATGAGAAAATCTTGCTTCAGGCACACAATTATTTTTAAAGGTGCAGCTCAATTGCATTTAACGGCCCATTGGTATCGAGAACCATTAGGATATTATTCCAACAACTTATCAGGCCTATGTATTATAAATAATAATCATTTTAGGAGTAATATTTTAAGCATCCTCTAAAATGTCAAAGGTTTGTTACTTTTTTACTAATACATTTACCCAAGTACAGATTCAATATAATATTTAGTTTTTTCCCTGCAAATGTGCCACAAAGATTTTACAACTTAATTCTTTTGTAAGATTTTTTCATTTCAATATGCCACTTTACGAATTCAAATGTTTATTTTCTAAAAAATATTGCCACTTGATAAAGTCACAAGCTTGGGACTTTATTCCTCGTATTCCCTTTTGTTTGTTTTCGCTCGCAACTTTAAAAAAAATGTACAATATGCCAATTCTGTGTAAAATTTCAATTTTTTTATTGTAAATTTGCTACTTTAAAAATTCAAAAATTGTTCAGACTTAATTTCCCTTAAACCCAAGTTTTATTAAGCACATACTGTAGGTGCCAATTTAAGATTTCAAATGTCAGCAATTTTTATCTATTTATTTTTTCACAGGATTGCAAATATGTTCATTACAAATTTGACATTTTATTTTCATATTTGCCACCTTTTTATCCACAAATGTGTTACTTTATGTCTCGTGATTTTGTAAAAAGGAATAAATAAAAGTATGAAAGATTAATCACTTCAATTAGTATTTTTTCTGAGAGAATGTAGTCTTTACAAAAGTTTTTTCTGGACAAAATATCCACCGGAAAAGGAATATAATTCACCAATTTATATATCATGTATTTGAGATTCTCTTTAAATTTGCAACCTAATAAATACACAAATTTTATTTTGCATACATTTGAATTTTTTAATGAAAAAATAACCACTTAAAATTCATTTTTTTCTTGAAAAAGATAATTCTCTCATCACAAATGAAAAATTAGCTACATTTTCTCATATGTTTTCTCATATATATTTTTCCAAGCAAATTATCCACTTGAAACAGTCAAAAACTTGTCAATTCATTTATCACAAATTATACATTTTCTTTCTAATTTGCCACTTAACTTGTGACGTGATTTTTTTTTTCTGAGCAAATTATCCACTTGATAAATCGACAGTTTATTCGTCATAGAGTTGTAACTTTTTTCTTCTCAAATTTGTGACTCTAAAGTTCAAAATTTGGAAGAAAAAAACTCAAAAATTCTAGTTTAGTAGTCATATAATTATGAGCTTTTTCATCACAAATTTTTGACCAAAAAGTAGAATAATTGCCAGGAAAAAAACAGCCTCCCCGTGTGGCGTTTGCATGTTCTCCCCGTACATGTATATTGGGTCAATTGTCACTAGGTGTGAATGAGTTGTCTGTCTCTGTGTGCCCTGCAACTGGCCGGCAACCAGTTCAGGGTGTCCCCTGCCCACTACTCGAAGATAGCTGGGATGGGCTCCAGCACCCCCGCGACCCTACTGAGGATAAGCGGTGCAGATAATAGATGGATGGATCCAAGAGGTTGTTTTCACTTTCTTTGCCTGCTATATGCCCCCCCTAGCCTGCCCCTTAGAAATAGGAAATCTCATATCTAATAATTTAATGTGTAACCCTTCTATGCTCAACATCTGGAGCCGGAAGCTGTCAGCTGGACATTATTTTCTTACATACAGTCAGTGTTTATTTGTACCTGTGAAAAGTGATGGGTCCCGGGGACTCGCATGCTCAAAAATCTATGGGTCCCAACAGAGATATATGGGTCCCCAAAATTGAGTGTGCTCCATGCCCTTACAAACTGTCGTATTTTCCCTTACAAAATATAAAAAAATCTTTTTTTTTTCAAACATGTTTATTTATGTCGTTTAACATGTTATATTGTACATGTGTTTCCTTATATCATATATATTGTTAATGAACATTTTGTTGTGAGACACTGAGTTGCTCGACATGAATGAGGTTTATTATAAAAAAAGTTCAAAAGAAGGAAAAGGAAAAAATACATGCAAATATAATTAAGTAGAATAATACATTTTCTTATTCAAATTATGAATTCATTTTCTGCATTAAATTATTGTTGGTAATATACTGATTAAAAGGGATCACCACAAACCTGTCTTTTTTCATTTTCTCCTTTTATACTTCCTTTTTTTCTTAACTTCTTTATACAACATCGTCATTCGTAATATAATGCATCAAAGCAAGTGAGCCGTTTGAGAGCAGGCTCTCTTTAATGAGATGAGCCGAAAAAGCCGGTTCTCTAAAAAGAAACGGACTTTCACTACACAACTCGAACTGGAGATCGGCGTGCAGACGAAAACTCGAACCGCGAGACCAAAACAACAATGGCGGATCTGCCTCACGAAAAGTTTGGAGTGCGGTAAATCTTTGTTAAAAAATGATAATGACAATTTTGTGTCAAAAAGGTTGCGTCCCTCTCTCCAAATGTGCTCGTATTAGGCTCGACAAAAGCATAGTATAACACTATACATAGATGGATACAACTGTGACATCCATTATGAACTGGCGATACAACTAACTAACCCAACCATTGCAATAAAAAACTGCAGTCGAATTTGACACGATGCGTCCCCAGCAAAAATAATGCGTCTAGGACGCAGGGACGCGGGCAAACGAGAACACTGCATACATTTCATGTTAAAGATGTCTGTGGATTGACTGTTGACATTTATTGCAGCCTGGTCATCCTGAAAGGGGGATTACCTCAGGTGCGACCCCTCTCCAGGTTTCTTCATTTTCCTCATCTTGAGGTTTTGGAGTTTTTCCTTGCCCTTGTTAAGATCAGGGGGTATTGTAATGGTGGTCTGTGCAGCCCTTTGAGACTTTTTGTGATTAAGGGCTATATGGAAAAACATGACCTGACATCAAACATCTCACAACTCTGAATCTTTTTTTTTTTGCTCCTGCAGAAAAATCATTTCAAAATCAATTGCTCCCCGCAACTTCAACAGATGTTATCGCCGACACGGAGATGGACAGGGATTTTCCTTCTCGCTCAGAACGTCATCGAAGCCACCTCGGGCCTTGATCCGTTGAACCCGACCTGCCAGTTCTCGCGCCATTGCGCTCGGAGACCCTTTAAATGCCAAAAGTCGATATCTGCGGCTGCTTTCAAGGTCTGCCGGATAACTTCACCACTCGGCGTCCCAAATCTCGTGAGAGATAACCAGTAATCTGACGCGCTGGTTTCAACACAGGAGGGAAAGCGAAGCCATCATCAAAGGCCCTGATGGGATAAAATGCTCAGTAAGCCAGAAACCTTTTGTTTGCTTGTTCTACCTTTGAGTTTTAGGAGGTGACGGAAATAGTTTATGGGTTCTCTCTATGGGTACACTTACAGGTAGGTAATCAAAATGGAAGCGGACTATTGCCAGATTCCAATTATGTGGAACCATGTTAACACACACAGTCATCCAGTTGAGGTCTTAGTGCAAGTTCTCCGAATGCAATGGGTGGCCTGGACCAGTGCTTCTCAATTACTTTGTTACGCCCCCCCCTATGGAAGAAAAAATCGTCTTGCACCCCCCATCTTTTTTTTTAACTGATCACATAATATTGGTGGAGACAAAACAACAATTTCTGTTATTGGAGGTAACATTTCACCCCAGTCCACGACCAAAATACATTTTTCGGGACATTTTTGCTGAAAAATAACTCAGGTGTCTTGTTGGCATGATTTGGTTGTAATGTCTTTAAGGTCTAGCAGTGGCTCAGGAGGTAGAGCGCCCGTCTTGGGATCAAGAGATCGCAGTTCGAATCCCGGCTCCTCCGTGTTACATGTCGAAGTGTCCTTGGGTAAGACACTGAACCCCTAATACCCCCAATAAGCAGGTTAGCGCCTCACATGGCTGCACGGCCGCTATTGGGAAATGTGAAGCACAATGTAATGCTTTGGGAAGTCTTGACTTGAAAAGCGCTATATAAATGCAAATCATTTCATTTCAAGCTTAATTTATTTGGTTATGTGCTGTCCGCTGCCAACATGTTTAACATAGCAAGCACATTGCTTGTCTCCCTCCGTGGTTGCAGTGAAGTTAAACTTCCATGTCTTAGCTTGTTTCTTTATCCTATCTATGTTTTCCTGTCACTGCATCCATGTTCAATTTTTTATATGTGCTTATTTAAAGGGTCTGATACAATTTGCATCTACACTTCACACTCAATGCCTATACTCTGTGCTTAATGCACTGCATGGACACTGAATGTAAACAAAACTCTCTGCCAATGAGACCACCACTGCGCCCTAGTGTAGTAGAGTTGCAATTTAACTTTATTCTGGGAACGTGCCTGCGGCTTCAAATGCGATGCATAGAGAAATTAGCTTATGTTTTCGCCAACAGTATTCAGAAAATACACAACAGGAGCAAAACGAGAGGGCTGACAGTAACTTTTTTCAATATGTACAACATACTCAAGATATTTCAACTTTTTCACCCACAAATCAAGTACTGAATTTATACATTCAAATTGAACAGCAGTGGAGGGTATCTATCAAAATGCTTCACTTCTTTTTCCATATCATCTGAGTCATGGTCAGGTTGTTGAAGTTTCCTTTGGTCTTCGAGGAACGATGACAAGAGAATGCAATTTGGTCCATTACCGTGGCAACCACCAATGACAGTTACACAAATAGACACATCTGTGTTGCAATCTGGTACTATTGTACAGTATGGTTGCCCTGGTGCTGCCGTTTCACGCAACACAGCGCTTATTCGTGTTTTCTTTGGCCATCTTGAATGGTCACATGATCTTAAAACATGTGACATAAACAGAACAGGGCAAAACTGAAAATGGTGCAACTGAAAATTGTGTCAGGGAGTATGGTGCTGCACGGTGTTCTGCAAGTAAAGATGTCAAAATTCCCCACGAGGTTGCCGCCAGGTGTGCGCCGGTCTTAAATATTTTTATGGCTCTTTAAGCCTCAGGCTTTTAATTCGGTACGGTTCATACAAAGACAAAATTGAGCTTCGTTCTAAAATTTGAGCATGCGGTTTTTAATCAGGTGTGCTCTGTAGACTGGATTTTATGGTATATCGCTGATTGATTGTGCAAAGGCGTTGTTTCCTTCATGCGGGATATTTCCATTCCACAAAGCACTCTGGGACTTGTAGTACAGAGAAGAATTATCCACGCAAACTCCGGTTTACCCGCAAAAAAAAAAAACCTTGTGTATTGGTTGATGTCTTCGGGGCGTTTCCCTTTCAATTTATACAACAGTTGTATCTATCCATAAACATTGTAAGTCTATGTTTTCAGCAAGCTACGTTTGGGACCATCTTGTCAAATACTTTATGTAGACGTCCAACACTGTAAAATTCGTTTCCAACCAATTCTGCGTTACCAGGGCAACAATTCCAAAGAGTTGTCAACACAGTTCAAGCAAGTCACTGACGGAATTACAAACTATTACACAGTAGTACTAAATAATAAATAAGATAATGTAATTTAAAATAAACAGAATCCCATTGTATAGTAAATGGTAATTATTTGTTTCTCATTTTTCAAGTCTTTTTGCTAATTATAGTCGACAATATTTGTTAAAGGGACAGTGTTTAATATCCATCCATTATCTGCACCGCTTGTCCTCAGTAGGGTCGTGGGGCAGTGTTCAATATTTAGTGCAAAAAAACTTTCAGTTAATAGGTTTCAGTGAAAATTGTATGTTTTTTTACTTAGTGGAATCTATATCTAGTATTAGCTACCATGTTTGTCAGGCGTCTTGCAAAAGTAAACCATTGCCACAGAGCACAGCATAGCAGCAATAGACAACACAGTGCCATCTAGTGGTCAAATATTACACAACAAGGCTTTAAAACGAGCAAAATGGTATACCTTCATGTTTCTTATTCTAAAGGCTTTTTTCTTATTTAATTTTCAGAAAACAATATTAAACGACATAGAATAGAATAGAATAGAATAGAATAGAATAGAATAGTCTTTATTGTCATGATTAGACTGGGCATTCCAGGATAAACATGTGGGGAAAAAAAAGATAAATTAGGATTGATTGACGAATTTACTTCAGAGACTGTCAAACTGCACATGTATGTATTCAAACATATGTATGTATACAAACCTAATATTTCATTTTGATTTTTTTTTCACCCAAGAATTTTGTTAAAGCTTGCCACCTAAAATGCTAATCTATTCAAAGGATTTAACAGACAGGCCTACGAACGGTTCTATGCTGCCCCACTGTGCTTGCACACTCTCACTGCACTACATGCACAGCCTCTATGCTTCAAAGATATTTACATTCATTCATTCTTTCATTCATTTTCTATCTGAGTATCGTCACGGAGGATGGAGGGGGTGCTGGAGCCCATCCCAACAGATTTAGGGCAGTTGGAAGGGGACATCCCGGACTGGAAGCCAGCCAATGGCAGAGCACACCAAGACAATAAACCATTCACATGCTCACTTATACCTCGGGACTATTTGGAGTCACTAATAAACTTACCATGCATGATTTTGGGACATAAGAGGAAACTGGAGTGCCTGGAGAAAATCCACTATGGCATGTGGAGAACATGCAAATTCCACACGGCAGGTAGCTGGAAATGAACGTAGGACCTCTGAACTCTGAGGCAAGCCTGCTTACCAGTCATCTATCATTTATTTTGCCATACATTTACTCGTCAAAGAATGTGCAAACACAACATTTTGTGGGATATAAATCAAAGTAAACAATCATGGTGTCACGGTTGCCATGGCACCCAATTGGCCCCGCCCATGTGTCACGGTTGCCATGGCGCCTAATTGGCCCTGCCCGTGTGGCGCCAGCTGCAGTTTGTTGACGGATTGGCTCCCTGTCAGTATTTAAACTCTGACCTGTCAGTCCCCTTTTGTCGGTCCGTGTGCGAATCTCTGTTTTTACACGGCAAGCCCTTTTTCACCTGTCCTTTTTTTTCCTTTGTTTTCTGCTCCTGTTTGTCTCCCGCGACGATCTGTTTTGATCTCGACCACGTCTGCTCTCCCGTCCCGAATTACGACCTGTTTTGATCTCGACCACGTCTGTTCTCCCGTCCCGAATAACGATCAGTTTTTTATTTCGACCACGTCTACTTTCCTCTCCTGGCTTTCGACCTGTTTCCTGATCCCGATCACGTTTTTTGCTCCTCTATCTCGACTACTGACCATTTTTTTTGCGTTCCCGACACCGCCATCGCTCGCCACGGACGTCCCACTTCTGTGTTCAGCGATCACCGGATCGTATGTGCACTCCTTTTCCTTCCTCCCAATAAAACTATGAGAAACGTTACGCGGGTGGGTCCTGTTTCCGTTCTGGTCCTGACACAAGGTGCTACAAGGATCAGTGGTCGTCTCCCAAACCCGAAGGTTGCGGGTTTGATACTCAGCCTTGATCATGTCGGAGTACCCTTGGGCCAATACTGAACATCCAAGTACAGTGATAGCTTGGTAAAAGACCATAATCCATTTTAAATTGATGTTCCACCAAAATGTTAATAAAGCCTGTCCCTAAATATCCAAAAAAATATATAAATTTTTACAGAATAATAATTAAACATAGCAAGATGGTAGTAAATTGTTTTTTCTCCCTCCACATATTCTTTTGATTTCAGGTAGTGAGAATGTTGGTTATCAAAAATACAGGCTGGAAACGATATACTGGTTCTTCAAATGTTTTATTCACAGAATATTCTGGGCAAAAATGAGTTACATAGAATGGCTGTAGCAGATCACAAGCAATGATGACAAAATGGCTTCCTATTGTTATTATCCTTATAGGGCGATCCATAAGCTGAAACGAAACCTAAACTTTTAGTGTTGGAAATTCCTACTGCAGAACAAACATCTGTCTAAACATGTTCTAGCCAGTAATGATATGAAAACGCTAAAGGCCACTTCTGGCTACAAAACAAAGCACAGCTTACATACTGACATAATGGAAAAGTTGTATATTCACGACTTGATAAATTAAGACGTTATTAATGAATGAATTCATGAAGTTCTGTTCTCATGACTAAATAAATGAAAACGTTATACATGAGTAAATATGGGCAGTGACACACTTCTATTGTCAGGATCAGAACAGAAACAGGACCCACTTGCGTAACGTTTCTAACAGATTTTTTGGGAAGAAGGGAAAGGATTGCACACACGATCCGGTGATCACTGGTTGCGGGGAGCAGGTCGCTCTGAACGCGGAAGTGAGACTTCCGTGGCGAGTGATGGCGGTGTCGGGAACGGAAAAAACGGGTAGAAGCGCAAAAACGTGGTCGGGATGGGAAACAAGTCGAAAGTCAGGAGAGGAGGGTAGACGGGGTCGAGATCAAAAACGGATCGTTATTCGGGACGGAAGAACAGATGTGGTCGAGATCAAAACAGATCGTAGCGGGAGACAAACAGTATAAAAAAAGGACAGGCGAAAAAGGGCTTGCCGTGTAAATAACATAGATTCGCAGACGGACCGACAAAGGGGACTGACAGGACAGAGTTTAAATACTGACAGGGAGCCAATCAGTCAACAAGCTGCAGCTGGTGCCACACGGGCGGGGCCAATTGGGCGCCATGGCAACTGTGACATCTATATTAAAAGATCGAACAAAACATCAAATCATCTTCAACCATTTACCTTAGCATTGAGCAGGGGTTTGATGGCAGAAACGCATATGCCATTCTCATTTTTTACAATCATTTTCTTCATCTTGATTGTTATTCCCATTGTTTTCCTTGTTTTCTTCCCCTTGTTACTAATTTTCTTGGTACCCCAATAAAAAGACACAATCAATTCTCGACGTGATGCTAGGCGACCAGGCAAGATTAGCCAAGATGGCCTCCCCGCTCACTCAAATACACATTTAGCTGTGTTGGGGGGGTTCTACTTTGATTTATAGTTCAAAAATTGCTCAAATTCTTCAGTAGAATACCGATTTGATATGAATGAATGTAGATTAAAATCGGTCCATTTTTTTACCATTTTGCCATCATCCGGCACAAAAATGGAGTGAGTGTGATGCATTGAGTTGCTTTGTGTAGAAAATGGTTTTGCTTTATTCATGTTGAGGACCAACTCGGTGGCCTTGGGGTAGGGCCCTGAGACTGGGAGTTCACTGGTTCAAGCCTCGGCCGGGTCATGCCTAAGACTTACTCATTGCCTCCCTGCTTGGTGCTCGGCATTAGGGGTTGGAATTGGGGGGTTTGGTCACCTAATGACTCCCAACACATCAGATGGGTTAGGCGAGGGGGCTGGGAATCCTCTCCTCTGTATCGATTTCCCAGAAAGAGTCAGGAAAAGACTTTAACCACCTCCCACTAGGGGGACATGGCTCTGGTATATATATATATATATATATATATATATATATATATATATATATACAGTGGAACCTCGCTAGTTCGTGGTTCCACTTTCGCGGGTTCAGAGCTTCGCAGGTCTAAAAAATATTCAAAAATTAAAAATATCATAAAAGATTCAAAAATTAGTAATAATGAAAAATATTAAATTAAAATTCGATATTACATTATTTTACAAAATTTGAAAACAAAATATTCAATTAGATCATAAACATTTAATTTCTCTTACCTGTTATGAAGCATTTTTGAGTGCCTCAGTCCAATCTTTTGGCTTTATTGTATGTAAGCACAACCCATTTTTTTCTTTGTTCAGAAGTGTCTGCTGTAAAATTTTAATTTATGAATGAATGAAACTTTTATTTAGAACATGATAAACGAAAGTAAAACAACAAACAGTAAAAACACATCAGCAACGACAGCTTTCTTTACCCTGTGCGGTGTGTTTTTAGCCTCCCGCTTAGACTGTGACGTCACACGTGACGTCGGTTATGAAAGGGTCTCTACTTCGCCTAACTGGACTGAAGTCAGCGCGTGCGCACCTGCGTCATATGCGGCTCAAACGGACCAGCTGCGGACAATCTGATCCACGATCAGTCGTCATAATTACTGACGGGAGTTCAGGTTTTTTTTAGAGACCTGGCTTTTTTAGCTCGGCTTCCTAAAAAATATGGCTCTTTTGGCTCTAAAACGACTCTTCAGGTTGTTTTTGTTTCTTTCACCATATATTACATTTTATTGTGTAACATAATGCACGAAATTACTTAAAAGGAGAAAGATAGAAAAAAGAGATAAAAAAACTAAATTTAAAAAAAAAAAAGAGACAAATGTTTAAAAAAAGGGGGGAAAGTGCCAAAAAAGGAAAACATAAGAGAAAGATGTAAAAATCTAGGAAAAAAAAGAAACAGAAAGAGAAAGAAAACAAGAAAAGTGGAAGACAAAAGCAATAAAAAAAGAAATGAAGTAAAAAGCAAAAAAGAAACAATAAGAGGTAAGAAGAAAGGAAAAAATATTTTAAAAAATCAAAAAGAAAAAAAATATCAAAAAAAAAAGAGAAAAGCAAGTAAATGAAGTGAAAAGCCGGGGGCAGAGAAACAAAAGAAGAAGCAAAAGAAA
This sequence comes from Urocampus carinirostris, assembly GCF_059441175.1. Classification (NCBI taxonomy): domain Eukaryota; kingdom Metazoa; phylum Chordata; class Actinopteri; order Syngnathiformes; family Syngnathidae; genus Urocampus; species Urocampus carinirostris. The sequence goes on from NC_142358.1 coordinate 35,794,907, forward strand.
ACCGGGATAAATAGGAAGAAAAAAAATTAGAAGAAGCAAGGAAAATAGAAGAAAAAGGTTAGGGGAAAATGAAGAAATGAAGAAGAAAAAAGCACAAAAGAAGAAAAAAGTAAAAGGCTAGAAAACAAGAAACAAAGGGAAGCAAAAAAAGTAAAAAAGAAGGGAAAAAGAAGTAAAAATCTCAGAAAAAAGAAACAAAAGAAGAAAAAAACTGCTTCCATCAGGGCAAAGACTGCATAGCCGCAAAGGCAGAACCAGCAGGCTCAAGGACAGCTTCTTCCATCAGGCTGTTGGGACCCCGACCTCCCTCCCTGAGAGAGTTGCTCACTGCTGAGTGAGCATTTTTTCATGTGTTCATGTAAATTTATGGTGTTGCCACATAAGAAGACCACTTTACCTCACAAATTACACCCGCCATTGTCTTTTTCTGTAGTTGAAAAATAAAAAGTCTGTCTTCTACCTGGCAGGCCAGGTAGAAAGAAGAGCTAAAAGTCTGCCTGTCAGTCACTAACCCAGGCATGGCCGAGGGCACTGGGTAAAAGAGAGAAAGACTGTGCTATCTCCATTAAGGGTGGGCGATTTTGGAATTTTTTGGTATTGATCCGATCCAAGTAAACATATTATCCATCGATATCAATCGATACTGATCATCTTTGCCTGAAAATCTCACGATCATTGAATAATTGAACCAGTCCCCTTTGAGTTAGTTTATAATTACGATAGAAATTATCTTTTTTTAGTTAAATAACTACAAAGCAAACTTCAACAGTATAAAAAAAGAAGTAAATATATCTCAAGATAACCGCACGATATTTTCAAAATAAAATCAGCAGTGAAAACAGAATGTAAACACAACTGATCCCATTTGAAAGTTAGAATGTATGTATGGGTACAATCTACTAACAACATTGTGATAGTGATACTTCTAATGGAAAAAGTCCCTCAGTATCGATAATATATATATTTGGATCGATCCGCCCACAAATATTCCCATTAAATAAGCGGACTTTTTACAAAATTGGTGAAGGAACAAAGTTTCGATACGGGTATAATATTACAATATACTAACAACATAGTTATAGTGATAGTTCTAATGGAAAAGGACACTAAGTATCGACAATATCGATATTTGGATCGATCCGCCCACCAAAATCTCCATTAAAGAAGAGGCCTTTTTACAGAATTGGTGGAGGAACAAAGTTTTGATACGGGTATAATATTGCAATCTACTAACAACAAGGTAATAGAGTTAGTTCTAATGGAAAGAGTCACAAAGTATCGATAATATCGATATTTGGATAGATCCGCCCCTCCAAAATCTCCATTAAAGAAGCGTCATTTTTACAAAATTGGTAAAGGAGCAAAGTTTTGATACGAGTATGATATTACAATCTACTAACAACATTGTGATAGTGATAGTTCTAATGAAAAAAGTCACTCAGTATCGACAATATCGATATTTGGATCAATCCGCCCACCAAAATCTCTATTGAAGAAGAGGCATTTTTACGAAATTGGTGAAGGAGCAAAGTTTTGATACCGGTATAATATTACAATCTACTAACAACATAGTAACAGTGATAGTTCTAATGGAAAGGTCACTCATTATCGACAATATTGATATTTGGATCGATCCGCCCACCCAAAATCTCCATTAAAGAAAAGGCATTTTTAGGAAAGTGGTGGAGCAAAGTTTCGATACGGCTATGATATTACAATCTACTAACAACATAGTAACAGTGATAGTTCTAATGGAAAGGTCACTCAGTATCGACAATATCGATATTTGAATCGATCTGCCCACCATACTCTCCATTAAGAAGCGGCATTTTTAGAAAAGTGTTGGAGGGGAAAAGTTCCGATACCACTACAATAGTGTCGATCCGATACAAGATCTTGTAGAGTATCGATAAAGTCGATGTTTGGATCGATCCACCCACCCTTACTACAAAGGGACGGCTCACTGAACCCTTTCGTTCGCGAACGGCACATCACTAGTTCCGCCATTTCCCCCCACTACTCCAGGCCCAGTTCGGCTCTCCTTTTTTCCTACCCTGCATCGGCGGCACCGGGAGGCGGAGCGGCGCTCGGCAGGCAGGCAGGCGGGGATCCGGTGTGCCACAGCGGGATGAGAGCGAGACCGAAAGCCGGGGCGGATGAACGCAAACACCGCTAGCCTTGAATGCTCGACGGACACATTGTGAACGGTTTTTGTTGTTATTGTCGGGTGATTAGCTTAGCAGTGATTTCTTAACAAACCAACGCGGCGGGTGAACCGAGGAGGCGGACGTTTTCTTTCCCGACGATCGACGCCGGTAACGGTGTTATTATTTCCTCTCCCCCTCCGGTGTTTTACCGACTGAACGAAGATGTCGGGGCAAAGCATTACGGACCGGATAACGGCAGCCCAACACAGCGTAACGGGATCTGCCGTGTCCAAAACAGTTTGCAAGGCCACTACTCACGAAATAATGGGCCCCAAGAAGAAACATTTAGACTGTAAGTATGTTATCAATGTGTGTTTATTTGTGTTATTTGAAAGAACAATGTCGACGTTAAAAGCGGGTTGTGGCTCTAGCCGCTCCGCGAGAAAGTAGGCCGCAAAGCCTGAGGCGGAGCTAACATGCTAATGCTAGCGCACGTCACCGTAATGTTAAATGGAGCAAATAAAATATACATTTCCTCACTTGTTGGGATTCTATTATCCACTTTGAAATGAATTGTCGTTAAATGACGTTATATTTCATTTATATCCCCCGTTTAGTTGTTCGCCTTCTATTCGTAGGCGACAGTAGTGGATGCTAATGACGTTAAATGATGACAATGGCTTGATATTCTAATTTAAACACTACCATTATTGCCTATATAGCGTATGCTCCGTAATCATAATATTATTTAATTTTTCTGAATAAAATATATTTATAGTAATTTTGAGTTTGCAGGTGGCACACCTGTTGTGCTCCTCAGGTGACTCCCCCAAGGAGCTACAACAACATACCCTCCGCAGATTAACACCCAAAATACAATTATAAATGGGAACAAATTGCTTTTGGGTGATGATTGAGTACATATAAACGAGTATTATGAAAAATATTTCATGCACAGGCTTTGAAAATACCTGTCAACCTCCAGTGACTAAAATTTGCTCAGGCCAAGCTATTATATCTTCTGATCCCTCCCTAAAACTGTATTTTATTCTTTGTTTTGTGGATTAAAAAAATAAGGATAAACCTTAGAGGTTCCACATAAGGAAGCCATGGCTGTCAGCCCTGAGTGCAGAGAGGTTGAACAATAAAACAAATTCCCCTGAACATCTGGTTATTCTTTCGGGATTCTATGAAATAAGCGAAAATACTTACAGTAAAACAGCTCAGAGGCTTTAAAACTACTTCCCTTTGTCGTATGGTTGCATACGGGTATGTCAAGAACTCTTACCAGGACTTTGAGGTACTTGTCATTTCAATGACTCAACTTAGCCTGTGTACTCGTCGATAAATTTCTCAAGCTTCTCCCGGTTTTGCATGATCTAGGTTGTCTTTCTATTCCACTTGAAATTTCTGAGCATGATGTTTAACGGTAGAAATAATCACAGAAATCTATGTAAAAACAATGACAGGCTTATTAATGAGACGCAAGTTTTTTGGGGTGTAGATTCCTGTTGGCTCCCCACCCCCCCCAAAAATGTTTTAATGCAAAGTTTAGCAATACCGCTTTTTTCGTCAAGATTCATAAGCATATTGTTTTTAAGCTTTGTAATTGTCTTTTTATTGGCTTAAAATGCCACCGAAATTTCCTTTTTTGGAGTTCCAAGCGTTTCATTTTATATGACAGGCTTATTGATGAGACACAATGGTTTAGTGTTGATTCCTGTGGGGTTTGCAGGTTAGTTTTTAAATGCAAAGATTAGCAATCTCTACTCACATTCGGCCAATTTAAAAAAAATAATTATTATGCTTTACTGTTTTGAGTTCCAAGCGCTCCTTTATTGTACCTCCCATGCTAAAATGAGGCAATGTAATTCTTTCTCAGTAGGTTTTTAATGGTAAAAATTTACATGGTAATAGCAGTTTTTCACCCGGTACACCCTACTCATTGGTTTGTACAGTTTGTATGATTATGACTTACACTTTGGACTATGAACCCAAATGTAACATGATTTTATTTTCTTACGAGTTATCTTTGTGTCACACAAGGGCAAGGCATGTGATTAACCTTGGTGAATCATCTCTGTTCTCTCATGAATACTGTCATAAGAAAGCCCCCCAAAACATTTTTTGCTGTGACATGACACAGCCTCCTTCATATTTATCCTCCTGCTCCTCACGTTTTGCTAGGCTCTGCAGTCAGTCACCCATGCTAACTAGTGGCCGCTTTTCACGGAGGTTAACCTGCCCTACTTTTCAGGAGTCAAATATAGGACGGCTAAAAGAAAGAAGACCAATAAACCTGTCAATCAGATCTGTGCTATCGACAGCCAGGTTTTTAAGGATAAATACACTTATGGTTGCAAAATGGGGTCAAGCAGCTTTGGCTTTCGTCCCTCAGCCAATACTGTGGATGTTAAATGATATGAGCCACTAGCAAGTGGGACAGCACATGTATGATTTACTGATCGCTGGCAGCAGCTTCTATCAGTGAACAGAAACCCGAATGCATTTTCTACGATTGTTTCCCCTTAATATTAAAAGCAGGCCATATTAGGTCATAGGTTTGACTTGTTATGGCATTCCTAAATTAAGTGAGAAGTATCAAGTCATCCCATTGTGTTATAGCAATGCTGCAGAGGAAACATTCCTAAATTCCACAAAGACTTATTTAAACATAGCTTGTTCAATTAGCCAATATTGGCTCTTCAGTAAAAGGTATTGGGCACATTTTGCCTATTTCATATATCTGCCATAACATGATTCGGAAAAATATTAACTGGGTCACACCTGCAGATCTCCGCCTTTCCCTCACCAGTTTTTTTTTTTGAACGCTAAAAAGTACAAGATCTTAATGCCCAATTTATTACCACATCAGACTTAATCCACTGCACGAACGAGATGAACGTGAACATTCCCCAACTGGCTGACTCGCTGTTTGAGAGGACCACCAACACCAGCTGGGTGGTTGTGTTTAAGTCCCTCATCACTACTCACCACCTCATGGTGTATGGCAACGAGGTGAGCAAACACGCTATGTTGGATAATCTCTCAACAACCCAGGCAGCGATGTCAAGCAGATTATGATTGCATGTATGATTAGATTAAAACATTTTCTTTTTTTTTTTGGTGTGATTTGTGCTTTTGCCTTTTGCTTGCATTTTCAGCGTTTTGTGCAGTACCTTGCTTCGAGGAACACATTATTCAACCTCAGTAATTTCTTGGACAAAAGTGGCCTGCAAGGTAGCTTTAATGCCTCATTCACAGCCGTGAGGCCAACGTGTTTTGTATGACATCACTCTCCTTTTTTGTTTGTTCCAGGTTACGACATGTCCACCTTTATCCGGAGGTACAGTCGCTACCTGAACGAGAAAGCCGTCTCGTACAGACAGGTTGCCTTTGATTTCACCAAAGTTAAGCGAGGGTAAGATACTTGAGGGGGATTTTGTTGATTCTGTCACTATGTAGTTATTTTACTGTGTATTATCCCCCATGTTAGCGTGGATGGCGTTATGAGGACCATGAACACAGAGAAGCTGCTCAAGACTATACCCATTATTCAGAACCAGATGGATGCCCTCCTCGATTTCAATGTGAGTCGAAGCCAGGAAATTCTATGTTGCCATAGAACAAAAAAGGAGGGTAGGGGGTTGCTTCCTACTGCGTACATGCTTTCTCTGAACACGACAACACAAATGTCAGGCGTGTGCAAAACGGGGCTGATTGCTTTCCTGCAGGTCAATGCCAACGAGCTGACTAATGGAGTCATCAATGCAGCCTTCATGCTCCTCTTCAAAGACTCCATCAGGCTCTTTGCCGCCTATAACGAAGGCATCATCAACCTGCTTGGTAAGAAAAAGACCCCTCTTGGATTCTCTCCTCTCCAGTTATTCACGGCAATTGTTAACCCTCTCTGCATTTCTATTAATAGAGAAATACTTTGACATGAAGAAAACCCAGTGCAAGGAAGGGCTGGATATTTACAAGAAATTCCTCACCCGAATGACACGGATATCAGAGTTCCTCAAAGTAGCAGAGGTAATTGCTGGTTGTAGGCTTTCATGCAGCGAGGAAAATCAACTCATATGGCTTTCTTTTTGTATTCTCACAGCAGGTGGGCATTGACCGAGGAGACATTCCGGACCTTTCCCAGGTAAACATGCACGCTTGCTGCTCTCGCTGTTTGGCCCTTTTTCTTTCTTGGTTACATTTTTTTAATTTTTTTTTCTAAATCTCTCCCCTGTCTCTTTATGTGTATCTGCCCATTTCTGACAACACAGGATAAAAAAAAATCCCCTACTTATGTGTATTGTTAAATGTAACGACGTCCAAGCTGTAGTAAAAAGGTCTTTGCTGCAGGTGTTTGCCTACAATTTCAACCAAATGATAAAAGTGATGTTTTGCCGCTCTGTGTAGGAAGCAACAAGTAAAATACAGCTCTTGAATGACATAATTGTTTTTTCCTGTGATTAAAGTTGCGAGACAGCCGTCTCCAGCTAATTTTGTAGTGCCGCTGGCAAGAGCGGTAGTTATCACTCAACACAGCATTAAACTCCCGCTGTGTTGATTGAGATTGATGTGGCTTTGTGTCAGCTATGTATTTTAACTGCAGTTTCAGCGTCACACCACTATCTAGGCGCTTAATCAACAGCAGTCCACCGGAAAGCCCAGTAGCGACTAAGGAAAACATTTCAGGGCGCACTCCTATTTCCTGGTTTCCTCTATTAAGTATAAAAAATCCAGAAATGGGTTTATTAGATACCTGTTGTTGGGAGTAAGCCTAATAAATTTGATAGTTTTTCATTCAGAATGAACGCGCGCTTATTTGCGTGCCGTGTGTTGGTGGCCGAATCCACTACTGCAGTTTTTTTAATATAGGATTTTGACTTTAATGTTTCCTGGCAGTGCTTTGCATGTCAAAAGCACTTGTGTATGAAATAGTAATGGTTACACGTTGTAAAGCTCTTTGAGGACTATATGACCAGGATGGAGAATGAACCCTACTTCCTTAATTTTTTTAAAGAATGCAATGCGTTTGAGGAGTCACCGATACAAATAACACCAAAGCTTTAAAACATAATTTTTAAAGGAGACTTTAATATAATTTGATCATTTTAAGTTTCTCTGGTACTGGATTGTATGTAACATTTAGTTGAGGAATACAGCACCTCTGCCTTAATTTAAAAAGACCCTGTTACTAGATTAAGTGAGTGCACTTGGGGAGCTTTCTGCTGAGTTTATGACAATCATTTTGTGCCAACAAAACAATCAAATTTGTTATGTCAATAAGGAGATCTTTGGCATTGTCGCAATTGGCTGTTATGCCCTCTTCTATGCTTTTTGCATGTTTTCCCTCTTAAATGCATGTTTCCACAGGAGGTGGTGCTTTTTACATGTCCTTTTTTTATTCTTCAGCGCCTCCTTTTAACAGTAAATAAAGGTGCCAGGTCCCCCAAAAAGTTTCAGTCTAGTCGCTTTGGCATATGGACATTTTAAGGTTATACACAGAGTCGTAGTGAAGGTGCGGCGCTTTCAGCTTTGTATTTGCTGTGCAGCTCCAATGGATTCTTCACCTGACTGTCACCACCTTTATATTCTGTATTTTTCCCCTTATCCTGCCACTTTAGTTCACAGTCTGTGTAAGTACTATCATTTCACTCTTCTCCATCTTACTTGCTTTGTTGGTGTCCTTTTGCATGCCTGCTCAGTGCCGTATCCCATGTGGTATTGTCCAAAAATTGCAAAGATGTAAGAAAAAGTCAATGCTGACTTTTTTTTTTTTCATTGTAAGGATTAAAATCAGAGTAGCTCATTTGCTGAAATAAATCTGCCTTGTTGTGCTGTAGTTGTGGCCCATATCAGCAACACGTTCGCAGTTGCTGAATTGTGCATCATCCCATACATTTGTTGCTCTCATGCGGAGTAAGTGTATGGCTAGAATGCAGTCATTGGTTGTATCAGTGGTGGCGAACTACACGGTTTAATTGTACCTTCATGTCACAGAAAGTACAATTTTATATACAGTGGTACTTTATAGGTTTATACAAGAACATAAAAAGCAATTTTACATTTTTGTACAAAATGTTGCAATCGTAAAAATTTACTAATACTAGCTTTTTTCAAATGAAGTGGAATTTTGCACACTTCAATTTTTCATCAGTGTATACAGAGAACCCTCGTTTTGTGCGGTTATCGAAGACCCGAACCACCTGCGAAAGGTGCAAATCCACTAAGTAGGGTTAGATAGATAGATACTTTATTCATCCCCGCTTGGAAATTCACCTTCATAAAAGCCCCAAGGGGCAAATTTAACTTGATATGACATCCTTGCTGACTGAGAGTCTAAGACTGTAACAAAATAGCAACTATAGATCTACGAATAATGACACGCAACACATAATTGCAGTTGAATGAATGATTTTTTTTTTTTTTTTTTTTGGGTCATTATACAAAATTAAGATGAAATTGAAGGACTTTCATCAATAGCACGCGCAGCTTCAGGTATGTGCAAAGAGCCCCCACTTCAACGCGATTGCTCCCGTCTACCCCTGTATGGTCCAGGCTTTATCACCCCCCGACACCCATTCAGAAATCTAATTTATGGGACTCGTGCTACACTGTCATGAACGTTGAAGCCCTTCAGCTTGTGTCGGCACCAAGCGACTGGCTAGTTGTGTGCTATCACCGGGTGTTAGCCAAACCGAGCGGTAGGCCGGACCTACAACCAGGGCTTTACCTTCCCTGGTGATTAGCATTTCTTTGCGTTCTTCTGACTTTCCTTAGCGTCCAATTTAATTGATTTTCTTTTTGATGTAACGAGTCGCTAAAAGTTAGACTGCTATCCTTCCTAGTTTTGTTTTGATTCAGAGATGTTTACTGCGCATCCCCTAACCGGGTGGTTGACTAACTGCAAATACCAGCCCATCAGTTGCTCACAGTCACACCAACTCATCGCAAAACGCCCTCCCTAATCTCTCTTGCTGTCTATTAGAAACTCAATGCACGATACGTTTATCAATGACAATGAGGATATCTCAATTCAAATCTGCGAAGTAATGAACCAGCGATAACCGCAGTGCAAAGTAAGGAGGGTGTCTGTACATTTCCTACAGTGATCATCCTCATTAGGTATTCTGTAGTAGTGGTTGGCAACCTTTTCTGTAGCATGGGACCGGTTTAATGGCTGACATTCTCGTGGCCCAAGCCAACGACATTAGTAGTAATAATGATAATAAGCCTAAACAAATTGTGTTATTGCTAGTCCTCTAGGGATCTGGATGACATAAGAAAATTAATTTGGTTTTAGCATCACACAATTTTACTCATGGTACCAGGTTCATTTATTTATTTATTTTTAACTGGAAGGCACATGTGATTGGTCAATAGTTGTACTGCGTGGCTTCGGCTGAGCTCATTCCCAGAATACTCCATTACGCTGCCACTATGTACAACTTTGAATGGAGCTTTATGGGAATGAGTACAGCCAAAACAACGATCGAAGATAGAGATAAGACAACGTGGTACCGTGAGTAATAAATGCAATCCCTTTTCCCATGTCAACCGCTGCAATCTAAGTTTGAATCCAGTTGCATCCAATGATAAGCAAAAGTGGTTGTTGGTATTGTTAACTGATCAACCATTGCGCTAATACGGCAATTTACCAGCATAAAATTACACAAACTTTGAGGTTTTTTAGGGGGATGGATAATAATGGATAACACAAAAGTGTATGCACGGATACATCTAGTATCGTCAAAAAGGGAAACATTCCTTTCTGTGCAGCCGGGTACCGGTCTGATGTCCAGTGGTTGTCGACCGCAGTTGTCAATGGCATGTTCCGGCTGACTTTGTCTCATGTAAACCTTTTTTAGACAATTTATTCTATTTATCATTTTCATTTTTTTTTTTCATTGGCCAAATGTGAGAGTAGTTGAGACAAAGTGGGGAGGGGAGCCATGATTCTAACATTGACTTTGGACTGTACCACTGTATAAAAAAATATTTTATATTCTGTTCATGCTTGGTTGCCCGAAAGTGGCTTTCATCTTGTCGGTGCGCGCACACACACACACAAACCTGAAGTCATGTAGGTTACAAGCGGAATGCTGACCGTGTGTGTTCTCGCCTATGACAGGCTCCCAGCAGCCTCCTGGAAGCTCTCGAGCAGCATTTGGCCTCTTTAGAGGGCAAGAAGGTCAAAGACTCCACAGCAGCCAGCAGGTATGATAATTCAACCGTCACAGCCAGTTTCCTCACCATCGCATATCATGATGCCCACATCCCAGCGTGACCCTCTGTCCCACAGGGCCAGCACTCTGTCCAACGCCGTGTCATCACTAGCGAGCACGGGAATGTCTTTTACCAAAGTGGATGAGCGGGAAAAGCAGGCTGCGCTGGAAGAAGAGCAAGCCCGACTCAAAGCGCTGAAGGTGAATTTATTAAACAGACCGTATCTCAAGGGTGGCTCTTTTCCCCACCTGCCTTCTATTGATGTGTGCCCTCCTGCAGGAACAAAGACTCAAGGAGCTCTCAAAGAGGCCATCCTTTGCCACAACGGACACGTCGCCCATTTCCACCACAGGGGGAACTATTAACACTGCTCCAAACATAGATCTTTTCTCCACGCCGAGCTGTTCTAATGGGTATCTTACTATAAATCAACCTTTTTGTTGTTTTATTTGCAAAGGGCTTATTCGAGAAGTTGTCTATCTGCCAGCCCTGCATGCATGTGATTAGCGCCTGAAATAATAAACTGATGGAAGGCCTAGAAATGCATCAGTTGAGGTGCAAACCAAAGAATTATAACAATTAATATTGATTACTAATATCCCAGACCATAAGAAATTCTAACATTGACTAATCTTTCAGTATGAGGCGGAATTCAATGTATTTTTTTTTAAACATGACGATTAAACTTATTTTCATTAAGAACAATTTATAGTACGTGTCCAAATGCCTGTCAATGACTACACCCTCAAAGTGACAGCTCAGCCCTAGAACATGACAGTATTTCCATAACTATGTCCAAGATTTTATTTTCGTTTGGTTTTAAATAAGTGAAGCAACATGTACTTTCAACTCAATTGTAAAGATGTGTATTGAGTCATTTAAGATTAAAATGTTGCATTCATTTTGCATATCATTTAATAACATTTAGTCACATCAAGCCTTTTAAAGGCAACAGTTATGCTGATGTGGCCCTTTGTGAAAATTAGTTTGAAATTCCTTATTTAGTACGCGGAAAAGTCGAGCCATCATCAGAAAACGTTCGATATTGTGAGCTATTTTTCACAGCAAAAAAAAGCTCCCCCCCCCCCCCCCCCAATTCAACTCCAATCTTTCATAAAGACAAAAATACGATATTTACTGCCAAAGCAATTTTTTAATTTTTTTTTTTTTGTGCGTGCTTTTAATCTCCTTTTTAGAGTAAATGAACAAACATGGCTTTTTCATGCTCTTCATTAATCACTGCATATCTAGATGGTAATTCTATTTATGATTTCAGCGCTGTAAAAATGGAGAGTGACTTGTTTGATCTTCAGCCAACGTTCCAGCCACCCATTCAATCTGCCTCGTCAGGGCTTCCTGTGGCGACAGCGTGGGCAGGTAGAGTGTCACCGACTAAGCTTTATGAATGTCACTGGTGTCTTTTCTGATCTGTTCTGCATGCACTCTTTCTGACGTCCACCAGTTCTTCTGTACTTGTTTTTGGTCTTTCATTTTCTGCTGTCTTTCTCTCTGCCTGCCTGTAGATCCTTTCACCTCCGCCGAAGCTGGAGACGACTCCATGCCAAACCTTAACCCTTTCCTCTCAAAACTTGTTGTCGATGCCTCTCACTTACCTGTCGTGTCTTCAGATGGTGTTAGCTTTTCCACTAGGACATCTGCTCATGAAATGTTTGGTGGTAATGACTCTCATTATGTTTTTCTGCATTGTCTTGGCTCACGAATGTGTAGACGCATGACACAGCCAGCTTGTCTTTCATGCTACTGTAGTTTGAACGCTGTCTCTGTTTTTGTTGTGTGTGTGTGTGTGAAGCCAGAATCCTAGCTTTTTTAGTGCGATTTTGTGCTTCCTATATATCAATATGTCTACTAAGGCTGTATACCAAACTGCTTTGGCCAAAAATCTTGGAAGTTTGAATCTGTGTTGTGCTGTTGTAGAGCTTTTTAAGTTGTTTTTTTTTCTTCTACCAATACTATGTTTGATTCCCTAGATCGATACAATCCCTTTATTGACACAAATTCCACCGATAACAAATGCGCAGTGCGGCTAGAACACTCCATGTCAGGTACTGCAATGGCTCTGAGTCCCTCAAACATAGCATCCCAGATAATACCCATACCATTTTAATTGTAGTGCTAGTTAACCTCGCCCAATGATTATTACTTTATTTTCTGGATTATAAGGCGCACCCAACAACCTCAAATTGGCCAGAAATTCGTAATCTGGTGCGCCTTCTATGCCAACCAAATTGAACATGCGTTGCCATATTATTATTGATCAGTCGCTACATTATATCGCAGACCACAATTGCATAACAATGGTGGCGATGGGGATCGAACTGGATAGCAGTAGTAAAAGCACTGAATGCTACAGTGACAGGTTTGTGACAAACGTTTTAAATGCATGCAGCCATAGATTTATGTATTTTAGGATGAGCAAATTGCTTACTACAATGCCTTTCTCTTTGTTCAGTCCAGAATCCAGTGAGCTTTGTAAAGACTTATGAAATCAATGATACAACACTGCATTTCAGTTGGACCACGGAACGTTAGAATGTCTGACAATATTCTCACGGCCTGGCACAATAACATCAACTATTTGGTACCGTGACTAAAAATATTGTGGTTATGAGATAAAACTTCATGTGTGGACCGTATCCCTGATGATGTAGTAGTGTGTAGAAATTGGCGCTCCCGGCTTTGAGCCTCGTTTGATTCAGGTTGCATCCAATCTTATGCAATTGTGTTCAGTGATATTCCTACTGATCAATTGATACACGAATACGGTAATTTTTATTTTTTGAGCAACCTTTGCACTTACTGGAGTCTTAATTCCATGCCTCTTGCAGTCCCGTGCGCCTTTTTGTAAGAAAAAAACCCATAGATGACTATTTTTCTTTGAGGTGCTTTTTGATCAGGTGCGCCTTATAGTGCAGAAAATACAGTATGTTCTGTATTATTTTAAACTTGGGTAATGTTAAAAATACTTATCAAGTCACTTTCCTTTTTCTGCCTGCTTGTTTGGCTTGGTCCTAAAACGGCTTTTTTTTTTTTTTTTTTTGCTCTGGTTCTTCCTCTCCTTCTTCGTCTTAATGCTTCCTGTGGCGTATCAGACTCCTTCTGTGGCCCAGTGTCCATTGCACAGCACCTCCCACACCAGGGTCCTTTCCCCACAGAGCCCTCTGCTGTAGCAGGTCTATTCAGAGGTATTAAAGGCTCTGTGTCTGTATAGATGTGTAAATCCTGCTCCACTGCTAGTGGATGACTCTCCTAGAACCAAGTCCTGTTTAAGAAGCATCACTTGTCTTGACTGCAGCTGTCCTCTTTTCATCTTTTTAAGGATACTCTGCGCCCCAGCCCCCTCCCCAGCCACCTGCAGGAGGTTTGCAAGTGGACTTTGAGTCTGTGTTTGGAGCTAAAGCCACAGGCAGCAACAGCCTAAATGCGGAAGGTTTGGATTTAATGTCACCCTTTCTAAACTTTCATTAATTTACAGCTTGATGTAATTAATGTGACAAACATGAAACTAAATTGGAGGGTGTGTCCTCTCATTTTTTATGGAAATGCAAGCTCATTCTCTCCCCATCTATTGTATGCTTTTATTTGGTCTTAATTGTGTTGAAACGGTCTTCACAAAATTCCTCCAAGTGAGCATGACAGGTTTTTTAGTAACCAGGGTGAAGCTGCAATAATGTGTTTTTTTTTTTTTACCTCCGTAGGTTGAAGTAATGTGCTTAATATGTAACTTGTATAATAGGGGAGTTAATATGAATAATATTTGTTAGCGTGAGTTCTTTAATTATGACATAATTATGTGAGTGGTAGAATAGAATTTGTCATGGCAACATTCCAAATCACCAACAAAGTGCCAACCTGATGGTGCAAGAATATTTTATAAGATAAAATGACCGTTTAAAATGATATATGTTAAGGGTAAAAGTATAAAACTAAGATTTTACATTTGTTAAAAATTAACTGCAAATTTTCTAAGCATGGTAACCAGTGTTTAATTTTGCAGTGTTAAGGTGATTTTTGCCTTGGGGTAGAAGCTGTTTTTCAATCTTAGTTCTAGACTTAATAGTCCTATATCATCTACCTTAAAGCAAAAGGTGTCATGTGATCCCTCGTCAAACCATTAGTTCATATAAAGTTACCCTTTTGCTTTTTTTGCGTTTAAAAGTTATGATCATGTAAGAAAAACGTAATCCAATGGCCAGGTTTTCAAGTAGACTCATATAGAGGCTCTAGCCTTCTTGTGGGCTAAAAGAGGACAATCCTTGTGTTGCAAGTATTCATAATGTTTTTGTTATCCTTAAAGATGTCAAAAGAAGCATAACTTATACAAGTTGACATGTTGTCCAATTTTGGGTGGTGCTACATGTTTGAATCATTGTCAACAGTCAGTAGAACTTCATTATCCACAACAAGTGTAAACACAATTTCATCAAAGCCTTTTCGAGACTGATAATAAAAGACCATGTATGTAATGAAAGGCATTTGCCCTTTTAATCTAAACATCAGTTGCCAAGTGAACAGCAAAGCCTTAGTTTATCATTTTATATCCCTCTATTTTGTCAGATATTGCTGGTGGGATCCTTAAACCAACTCTTGCCGGCTCCAATCAGATGTCCAGTCAACAACCAGAAAAGTTGGTGTCAGATGACCTTGACTCTTCCCTTGCCAACCTTGTCGGCAGTACGTATGCACTCTTTAATTTTTAATCTGTTGAATCTAATGGTCTTGTGGGTGCTGAAGTATGTGTTTTTTCCCTCAGACCTCGGCATTGGAAACGGAACCATAAAGAAGTAGGTGGCATTCGGGTCTGTTTTTGTAGGACTGCAAAAAGAATAACTAACTTGATCACCTTAATCCATAGTGACATCCATTGGAGTCAGCCTGGTGAGAAGAGAATGACAGGTGGTACCAATTGGCAACCAAAAGCTGCGCCGACGACAACTTGGAACCCCGTTTCTATGGTGATTTACTCTTGTGGTTGCGGTGGAGAATGAAAAAAGTTTCAGGCCTGCTAGAACATTTATTTTAACACCTCAAAAATACTGGATAGATCAGCCAGATATGTTTTTTTTTTCATGAATACACCTGGCTCGGAGATGAGAGACATGGTAATCCTTACTGTGACTCTACATTTTATTGTATGCCAAGTCGAAGCAACACGATAAATTATTGATTTGGCCCAAAATATATAGGACAAAGTTTTAATTACAGTATACACCAAAAGATCCCTTTTTGGCTGCACGTCTCTAAGGAATCCTTGATATAAAAGCTCGTCAAACATTCAATGTTCACTAATGCAACACCTGATAAGCCACAGAACAAACTTTAAACGCCGGAAAGCTCCTACCAAGCACCCTGAGCAATTGGGTTGGGTGAGAGGTAGTGAACTCCCCCAATCCATCTGTATTGTTGTTTGCTGTATTGTGTGACATTACAGAAGAACGGTGCATGTACCTTGTTTTGAAACCATTTACATCAAAGATGATTAACTGCAGGAGAGACCAATATTAAGTGTTATATTTGTTGGTATGTATGTTATTAAACAGAAAAATGCTTGACAGGAAAGTCCATAGGAAAACGTCTTATGTGTAGCTTTTCATCATTGTTAATATTAGCGCACACCCTGGGAACGAGGGAAAGCCAGTGCCAATCCTTTTTTGTCCCTCAGCAGGCCTTATTCATGAATGTCACATGACTAAAACCTAGAAAACAATCCAGCAGTGTTGTTCACAATCTGAGCCTTTGTGTTGTAATGTTTGCATTTCGTGGCGGATACAAAGCAAAAGGCCAGCGCCCTTAAGGTGAAATTTAAAAATGACATGCGTTTTCTGCAAAAGAAAATATTATTGTGTTTACCAACAAACGCTTGGCTTCAACTTAAAAAATAAAGAAAATACCTTATGTCACTGAACTGCAATTGTTTCCAGCATGAACATGTCCTCTACTTGTTTTCCTGTAGCCACCATCCATCATGGCCTTCCCTGCCACTACACCCACAGGCATGATGAGCTATGCCATGGTGAGTACTTCAAATGTAAAAACAGGATTCATGTATGAACGTAAAACTTGGGCTTATTTATGCATCATTATCATTGTGTAAAAACTGCTGCCCAAGCAGTACTGCCCAAATATAACTTAAACCAAAGTTAATGAATCCAAGCAAATCTGAGAATAATTGAAATTATTGGATTAAAAACTAAAATGCTAACGGCATTATTTTATTTAAAATGTATTGTAAATCTCTGGTGAATGGCTCAGTATGAACACTAAAAGTGGCTATGAGAATAAGTGGAAATATAATTTTTTACAATTAATAGTAGCTGTGCATAAAACGTTGAAAATGGAAAATCGAACTGGTTTGGATAAGAATGTTAGTAAATAATGTTTTTTTTTTTTTTTATTTGAACACTTTTTCAATTTGGCCAAAAGGGGGCGGCAGAACCCAATCGTTTATAATTTTTCCCATACTTGAAGAAATAATCGAAAAAAATAAATGCTTCTACAATGGGAGGTCAGTTTTTTTTTTTTTTTTTTTTTTTTTTTTTTAAATATTCTGTAAACGGAGGATAACACGTCGACAATGTAGATTATCTATTTTCATCTGAAACTTTCCTCACGTTTTATTTGATAACCACACAAGCACATCTTTCACTATTCGCTCTATAAGCTTTAACATTTACTACCAGCATCTGCTCATTTTTTAAGTTTCTTTTTTGCTTAAAATGTCTTATTACCCTGAAAGCTTCAGTAATAAAGATATTAAGTTGGAGGAACCACTCAAAATATATTTTTCTTTTCCCCAGAAACACTATTTTAAGCAAAATGTTATTGTTTTTTAAAATTCCTTTTCTCTGCAGCCTCCACAAATGGGATCCATGGGCATGATGAATCCACCCACTATGATGTACAGCCAACCTGTAATGAGGCCGCCCAACCCTTTTGGCTCCGTGTCCAGTACTCAGGTGGGTGCGCTGTTTTTCCTCCCTCCTGCCAGCTTTCGTTGTGTTTGTAGTCATCATGCTCTGTCATATTCCCAAGTTGGCGCAAACATGATGATCGGGTTTGAATGAGCCTCGGCTCACTCCTCAAACTGCAGATCATCTTTGTTCTTAGTTTTTTTTTTTCCCCTCTCCTCCATATATCCAACTCATTGGAATTGACATCACGGCTTGTTCAAACTAATTTCATCCCCCTCTTTCCTCTTCTCTGCGCTGGCTCTGACCACTCCTTTGGCCCTCCTATTTCCTGTGTCTGTGCGTGTCTTCCTTTGAATAGCCCTCGGCAGCCTCTAGTCCTTCCAGCCAGAGTCCTCTCCGAGCACCCGGACAGGACCCGTTTGCACACCT
Organism: Urocampus carinirostris; assembly: GCF_059441175.1. Taxonomy (NCBI): domain Eukaryota; kingdom Metazoa; phylum Chordata; class Actinopteri; order Syngnathiformes; family Syngnathidae; genus Urocampus; species Urocampus carinirostris. The sequence continues at coordinate 35,812,638 of NC_142358.1, forward strand.
CTCGCTCAAGGATTTCTTGTAGAGCGTCTTTTTAGGTACAGCATGCCCCTTTCTGCTAACTGATGCATTTTGCCCCCATACACTGCATGTTTTAAACATCTATTCTTGTGTACCTTTCTTCTCTCAAACCATTTTCTTCATCCGTTTGTCTTGGTTTGCCATGCATTCTACATACTTTATTATCTGTTTTTGCTAAATTCACTGTCTTGATGATCAGGCTCACTTTGCCTGTTTTTATCATGACAGTCATGACCGACTGCTGTGATATGATTGGTTATCATTTTTTTTGAAATGGCATTATACCAGTGATTAGGTATCTATGCCGTGCCCATAACACATTTTAACTGTTTTCTTTAAATATCCATCAATGGGGTAGACTGTTGCACTGAAGTAGGTTACGCTTGCACCGTCTAGTTTAATATTAACTCGGCAACTTTTGTATGCAAGTCTGTACTTTCCAGTTGACCCAAGAGACTTACTTGACTAACAGTATTTAAGTATCAGTGTTAGAAAAAACGTCTAATTAGGGATGTGGGATTGATGAATGGCTATTTTGACAAGTGGTTACCTGAGCAACAAATCTGGAGTCATACTTTTTTTAATGGACTACAGACGCTGCCCTACTTGGTTCAGTGCTATATTTTGTATAGAATGCAAGTTTAAGGTTTATACAAGTATGTTTAAGGCTTGTATAAGTAACCTGAATCATTTTGAAACTGAGGAATTAACGTTTAATAAAATAATATACTCTATGATGTTGCAAATCAGGCTGAATGATAAAGCATAGTACTGAAAAACAAAAATACACATTAGGCGTTGACATTCTGTGGTCTGTGAATCCCTTTGAGACTCCTTGTGATTTAAGGACGTCACAAATAAACATGACTTGACTATAAAGTTAAGTTTAACCTACTTTTGGAAGAGTTGGGCGACTTCCTCTTTCGTCAAGTTCTTAGCGTGCTAGAGATGCAGTGCAGTGTGTATACACACAAACCAGGAAGTAGAAGCTGGATTTCTTCTTTGGGTGGATGCTGGGTGACCTCTCACAGCGCCACGCGGCGGAAAGAAGCACTACAGTAATGTCCTGTACTCGGATAAAGGTGCACACAATACAAAATCTAACTTGCAGTAATGTCCGGATATTTTCTGACATCCCCAAAAAATGTTCGTATGTACCGTTGTTTGTAACTCGAGATCGTCTGTACTTCAAAATATCAACTCAGCCGTAACTTGGTTGTCAAATATGCTCTATGCACAACATCCAGCACAGATGATATTGCTTCCTCATCTCTGTGCAAACATACAATAGATAAGGCACAATACAAATGACCAATAGCAGCCACATCGAATACCAAATTTTCTGTTGTTTTTTTTTTTTTATTAAAGTAATGCCTAGGCGAACCACCGCTAACAAGTGAGAGGTCCCCAGCTAGAGACCGTGCGGTAACATATGGTCAAGTCAAGTCAAGTCAAATTTATTTATGATGAACCTGGAGAGGGATGGGTGGCACCAGGCTGTACTTGCCCTAGACACACCCCAGAAAATGGTGCCCCAATGACCCTAGGGGTTAAGTGATCCAACCAATATACAAAATATTGCCTTTGATTATAAATCTTCAACATATAGCCTGAATCTAAGAACAGTTTTGCATTTATTTGCCAGAAGGCAGAGATAGGAAGGGCTAGGGGATGGAGATATTTTGGATGGCTGGATTCGTATAATTTTTACTCCAAAAATAGTATTGTAGTGTCGTTTTCAGAGGAGTGTCAAATCTTTGTCCCTTTTTAAATGGTAAAAATTGATATTTTTGTAGCGTAACCTGTATTATCAGCCGCCCTGGTTTATTCCTGGACGCTGGCTATTTCAGCTGAAAATGAAAATCTCCATTCTGATCCCTGGAAATAGTATGCATATAACTAAAGAAAATTCAATTGATTACTTCCTCTTGAATTCATGAGATCAGATTCAAGAAATGGACACAAATTTCGACCTTAAATTAAAATGTATTTAACAAATTATTTGTCCCTAGTTTTTTCCCAAATGCTAGTTTTTAAAAATATATATATATATTTAACAATCTAGGTTTCAAATCAGTATTTGGTGTAAATTAATTATACCAAACCCTAAAAATTGCTGACATAAATGCTTTTTCACTCCAACCAAAAAAAAATGGTGTTCTGTACATGGAACCTCCCTGAAAAAAACACACATTTTATTTATTTAGTGCTTCCTAGTGCTAAAAAATGTTATTCTTTAAACAAAAATAATATGATGAAAAATACAAGAACTATCATACAAAGTTGCATTTAAAAAAAAAAAACTTTTAGGTCGAGAAATTTGATTTTTGCATAACATGAAGCTCACCTAGAGGGAACGGATGTAGTTGTCCATCTTACTGCTAACGGGTACCCAGAAACGTCACGAAAAAGATTCTGCTTTTTGGTCACTTTAAACTCCGTAGTTTGTGTTCTTCCTTGCACGACAGAAAACTGCAACATCTAGTGGTCACATAATGCAAATTGTCCCTTCAATTGAAAATTGCACATGGGCCTGCAATGTTTTGAACATGGACCCTTTTTTCCAACTTGCTCGGCACTGCATGGAAGGTTACAGTATTTGTAATATTTTAGTTCATGTTGGCACGGTGCTTTTTAAATTAAGGTGTACTGATTCAAATGTGAACTACACCACACCCAAGTAATGCTCAATGCATGGCAGGCTTTATTCAACACTATAATGTTAACCAGGTCACATTCTAACTTTGCTCATCCTCTCTTGCAGACGCAGTTCATGTAACTTTGAAGCGCTCGTCTCCCTCGGATAGATGAAGCACTTAGAAGCAAAAAGCTTTGTCATCTTCCTGGTCTCCGGAGAGACATTCACGCACCTCTACCACACAGACACACTCGCATAGATTCACCAACTCACATACTACACAAATTGAGAGCTGCGATAGCTTTCAGTCATCATGGTAACGGAGGATTCCCTCTCCATTTTACGGTGTCATCTGTAAAGGTAAAATTCCGGCTGCTAGAAAAAAACGTTTATGTATTTGGTTAAAAGAAAAAAAAGTGGGTAGGGGGGGACTGGTTGTATCCGAATGACGACCTTCCCCTCAGTCCATCAATATCACGGCGTAGTGATGCTGACGACGTCGATGCCCGTTTAGTTTGTGTCTTTTCTACCGTGTTTACAGTAGACATTCCCTGTGTGTCGTTTGTATTTATTTATGATTATCGGTCGGAGGAGCTCGAGTGGGAATTTATTGTAAAATCAACAGCGCATAATTACGAGCATCGAACACGTGTGGGAGTGCTTTGCCATTGAATCTATCAAGGGGTAGAGTGACAAATAGCTATTATATAAATGACACCTATTAAGCCGAATGATAGAGCACTAAATATTGACTTTTTTCCTAACTATTGCTAGATGAGCATTTAAAAAAAAAGAAAAAAAATACACATCACAACCCCACGGAAGCGGGGGTGGCCCACCATGATACCCTTAAAACACGGTAATGTAAAAAAGGCATACTTTTTCTGAATTTAGTATGACCCTCGATGGATATCATGAAATGTTGGTCAACAGTACATAGTGCATCTTGTGCCTATATAGGGGACTTTTTTTGTTTTTGTGTGTAACTCGAGTAACACTTCACGCACCATCCCGACGATGACGGCGGGCTCCATCTTGCTTTAATAGCTCGGCACGCCATCGACTCTGCAAAATTGTCGCGGCCGCCTTTACTCTGAATGTGAAGAGTTGTCTTCATGTGGCACACATCTTTCCATTTCGCACGCGAGGCCACCTGCCCACCAGGCGGTGGCGCCGTAGGAACTGGAGGAAGAGGGACGAGAGCTGTTGATCGGCACTCAGTGTAAATATAATTAAGAAAAATGAAATGACTGTTCTTCGATTTGCAAGAAGTGAAAGATGTATGAAATATGAACACAATTCAAATGTAATTTGACTCTACCTATTAAGTCTTGATTCAGGATGATCCTCTGCACATCTCTTCTGTCATTAGAACCTGTAGCAGGCGACCACTCAAATCTTGTTTTTCTTTTTCAAATAAAGAGCAGCTTCCACAAAACTCTACTGTTTCCCTCTATTTTTTACCTTTTACCCTGAAGACATGACCAAATAATTTCACACTTAATTCAGCTGTAAGAACCATTTGTAGTTACTTTCCCTCGGTGCAATGTATAAATTTAGGTTTAACTCACTTTTGGAAGATGCGCTTCAAGAGAGTGGCCGTAAAAAAGCGATTCAACCATTTTCTCAACCATGTTTAGTTGCCAAAAACTTGAATAAAATGCAAAAAGTCCTGAGATTTTTGTGCCTTTTGATATATTTGGAATTGTGCATCGAAATGTCAGGTTTTGACTCCAAAGTGTGACCAGGTTTATACAGTACTTCCATGTCGATATATTGATACCCTGTTTTTTTTTATAAACATTTGAAAATAATTGTAAATGGAAAAATGCCCTTCTCCTGCACAGAGAATGACGTTTGACTTCTGCAAAACGTTTTCCTTTCTGTAATATTAAACTGTTGACCACATCTGATATTGTTACATATTTAAACGTCTTTGAGACAAGTCAACTAAGTCGCCACTAATACCCACTGAAGTAATTTTAACATTATTTTCATAATTTGAAACTGGTTTTCATCCCATATCCTACTCACTGTTAACGCAGTATCATCATTTGTATGGGGTAATTAACTCAAATTATTTACATTGCTATTCTGTGTTAATCATTTGTAAGGAATTGTAAAGAGAAAAAAAACATTTGTTCCTCATGCATAATGACATTTTGGAAAAACTGCACCTTTCAACTTCTCTAATTGTGCCAAATTTAATTGTCTTGCAGACAAGTTAAACAATCCTCCACTGATACTTGAGTATATTTTTACCATTATGTTTACAGTAAAAACACTATTTTTTTGCATTATAAGGGGCACTACCAATTTATAGTGTTTTGTCATCTGATTATCATACATAAGGTTCAATAGCTGCTGTAACAGTTGGGGTTTTTATCTGGCCATCCATTATGTGCACCGCTTATCCTCAGTAGGGTTGCTGGAGCCCATCCCAGCTATCTTCGGGCAGTGGGCAAGGGACATCCTGAACCGGTTGCCAGCCAGGCGTCGCAGGGCACACAGAGACGGACAACTCACCTTGGGACAGTTTGGACCGGCCAATTAACCTGACATGCATGTTTTTGGAATGTGGGAGGAAGCTGGAATGCCCGGAGGAAAGCCACGCAAGCACGGGGAGAACATGCAAACTCCACACAGGAGGTTCGATCTCATGACCTCAGAACTGTGCCGCACACGCGCCTACTACTGCGCCGCTGTGCTACCGCCGGGCTGTGTATATACTTACCATATATTTTATTGCAATGAGACGCTAATCAAAATTGTAAAACAGTATTTCCAGCAGGGATCAAACAGTGAGAGTAGTGACACTTTACCACCTGTGATACTGATGAAACGTGTGTCAATAATCTGTTATATTTGTATATGTACATAAAATAAGCGTGTACAGTATTTTTTTTAACCACACTCTAAAAAAAAATGGTGAATAAGCAGAGAAACTGTTTAACCTGTAAGAATGCACAATGCAAATCAGTGTTTCTGGCACCATGAGTAAAAATAGTGTGATAATGAGATGAGCTTTAATGCCTTTTCAAATGTCATCTGCACCACTTGTTTTGATGATAAAAGGCCTCACTGCCACACTCGAGTATGATTTATGTGGGTTATTTTTCAGCGATTGATAAAACCTTGCACTATAATTGCACAAAAATGGTAATACATACTTAGAATTACTGTATGCATTTCTAATCCTATTTACCAGGGTTAGGTGCACTTTCAAAATTCTGTCCAAACGGGGGGTTTTCAGATGCGCCTTATATTACAATAGTTTTTTTTTTAACCCCTTGCTTGATAACTGTTAACGTATAATTAGTTTTATGGGGTTATTTTGTAGAAAATCGGGCAATAAAACTTTCTAACAATACAATTGTGATACGTCATCGCTCTTTAGCGATATATTTTTAGCCACCAGGAAGTATTATAAATCATTTTACCAACTTTGCAAGCCGGATATCCAATATTATTTTAACTAAATGGAAGTTTTTTTGTTTAATTATGTGTAACTGTTGTCAATTGTGTACCAGGAGAGACGAGACAATGTGCAAGTCGCAGAACAGGTAAGATGAGTTTCACGCCCTTTTGGTAAACACTGACGACACCTTCAGGGAGCTTTCTGCAATTACACCAGTTGGTTTGGGCTTTTCTATCTTGAATAAATGCATGACCTTTATTGTTATACAAGCATAACGAAACGGAAAGGCTTTTCCTTTCAGAGCAAAAAAGATCAAAAGACCAAACTATATTACATATAATATGTGCATATTCACAGTGGCAGTTGTCTATAACACTGAGCGTGTTTTTGTGACGTCACCAGATGCAAACCACATAGTGAGGAGGTCCTGGTTCTGCACATGGTTGGTCCAGCCCGTTACAAGAGGCCTGCCCCTCTAAACTTCACACTGAAGATTAAGTTCACCCAAGAATCTGCAGCAGACCAGCCCACTGGCTCGACTTTTTCCACATACGAGCGGCAAACTAAAGCACCAAGGTAAGACTCTTTAATATTTAGCGTACACTCAGCACTGTTTTAAAAATCAACATACTGCTCTGATGCTGTGCACTATCATTGCAAGCATCAAGACAAATTTTGTCAAATTTGAGTGCATGCATCACAGGATTAACCTTTTGAAGAATAGAAGAGAATTGAGAATTGTCTTTATTGTCATTTATGTCAATGTGGTGAAACCTAGACATAGCACTCTAGGTTTGACATATAATAAAGACTTAAAAGATAAAATAAAAGACCGTCAGAATAAATAGTCAACCAAATTTTCAACGTAGTGATTACAGACTGGCCCAAGTTATAATAATCAGCTAATGGTGAATTGTAACAATAATGCAAAAGCATTAGCAGAAACACTGAATCACAAATAAGTTGCAAGATCTATATTTTCAGTTTTGCAAGCTTGTTTAGGGTGGTGATGCCCCTGGGGAAGAAACGGTCTCTAAGCCTGTTTTTCGTTTAATAATGAGTGCAAAGGGCTCCGAGTACTGTATATTCATTTCTAAAACAATCTATTATTACTCTGTTGTTACTAATTGTAATAGTAACTTATAAGAAAGTTGTAATTATTAAAACTGTGCTTAAAATAGGCACAATCCACTACTAAAATCCACTTTGCATAAGGGCTCTTAATGATTACATACACACATTATAAGCAAATTTTCAAAATAATTGAATTTATCTAGAAGTTGGTGGTACCGTTTTAGAGGATGTATAATTTTATTCAAAAAAAAATAAAAAAATTGGTCCCTTCTCAAGGTTTCTTTATTTTCCTCAAGCTGAGGTTTTTGAGTTTTCCCCTGCCCTCATGTAGGTTTAAGATCAGGGGATGGTGGAATAATGGTCTGTAATTTGCAATAGTCTGTGATCTCTGCTGCTCTTTGATACTCCTTCTGATTAAGGGCTATACAAATAAATGTGACTTGAGTCTTACTATATTCTTGGAATTAAAAAATAAATATTTTCCAGGCGGAGTTTGTATGTTCTCCCCGTGCTTGCGGGGGTTTCCTCCGGGCACTCCGGTTTCCTCCCACATTCCAAAAACATGCATTTCAGGTGGATCGGCTGGTCCAAATTGTCCCAAGGCGTGAATGAGCGAGTGAGTTGTCTGTCCCTGTGTGCCCTGCGATTGGCTGGCAACCAGTTCAGGGTGTCCCCTGCCCACTGCCCGATGATTGCTGGGATGGGCTCCAGCACCCCCGCGACCCTACTGAGGATAAGCGGTGTAGCTGAGATGAGATATTTTCCAGTGTTTGGTTTGACATCTTCCCTAAACATTTTACTCATCTTGTGAGATGCTTCGGACATAATGTGTCATAAAGAAACTGATCCATTATCTGGATCATTTCAATCCAACACCCTGGGTTGTTATTTATGAAATGACCTAATATTTTCTAGACAAAATGATACAATTTTGGGGTTTCTTTACATAAATTGACATAGTTTTAACAAAATTGTCGAGAAAAAATTGTTCAAACCTCACATTGTTTATTTGCTGTTAATAGTGTCAATAAAATAGTTTCAACCAAAATCTCTCATTTTCTTGTACAAAATAACAATTTTGTTGGATGCTTAAATGAAAGGTTAAATCTAAATCTGGTGTGGACAGTTTTTTGGGGATGTTGTACACAAATTTACGTAATTTTAGGGGTAACAACATTTTTGCTCACTTTCTTTTTACACAAAACAACAATTTTTGTTGTACTTTGAAAAATAGTTATATCTTAAGTAAAGGCAGTAAAGGTGTAATTCTATTTACATCTCGCCACTTTTTGGGTGGACAATAAACACAAATTGACATAATTTTAGTCAAGTCATATTTATTTGTATAGCACTTTATCACAAGGAGTTGCAAAGGGCTGCACAGACCATTGCAAACTACAGACTATGATCACACCATCCCCTGATCTAAAACCTACATGAGGGAAATGTAAAGCTCAAAAACTTCAACATGAGGAAAATGACGAAACCTAAAGGTAATCCCCCTTCCAGGACGACCAGGCTGTAATGGATGTTGCAATAATAAATAATACACAGATATTGTCAACATGAAATCTAGGTCATTCATAAACTATAGAATATAAGTGTGTTTTAAGCCTAGATTTAAACAGTTCCACTGAGGTTGCAGATCAAATATCAGTGGGCAGAGCATCCCACAGCACTGGGGCCCCAATGGAGAACGCTCTCAAAAAATGTTATCTTGATATGTTTGTATTTTTGAATCTGACATATTATTTACACTACTCTTTCCCCCCATTATTTTAAAAAGGCACAACAAATATAAGTTTCCCAAAATCGATCTAAGTCTATTAAATTATGTCTATGAAGGAAAGAAAAATACAGATGGAAAACTCATCAATTACTCACATTTGGTTATAAAGCAGACCTTCAAAATAAAAGGAAAACAGCTTCACTATGTAGGGTGATGAGTTTTCCCCCTGATCTAAAACCTACATGAGGGCAAGGAAAAACTCAAAAATCCCAGCATGAGGAAAATGAAGAAACCTTGAAAAGGGACCGCACGTAAGGTAATCCCCTTTCCAGGATGACCAAGCTGCAATGATGCATTAACAAACAATAAAATGAAAAATAAAATAATTAAAGTATAATATAGATTAAAAAAAGGATGACCAGGTTGCTATGGATGTAGCATTGAGAAACCATACATAGATATTGTCAACATGGTGCTAATCTGTACTTCTGTTGGTTTTGTTTTACTTTTTTGCACTACTGGCAGTTCTTTATAGCTAGCCACCCCTTGCACATCTGTTCTCCTCTGCATTATTGTACTACAGTGTTATTGTTACTGTTTACCTGACTTGTTTACCTGACTGCCCATTTTGCACATCTGGTTAGCTGCTCCTCTTGCACTCTTTGCACTACTGTAAAATACTATACATAGCCATAATTATTTAGTATATTATTAGTACTCAATACTCCAACTCAATACAACATTTTATTTATATCTGTACATTCAAGGAAACTGTGCGGGTCAGATGTATCGACATTTCGTTCTGTATACACGTGTACTAGAATGACAATAAAGTAGATCTGAATCTCTGAATATAGGTCAAAACATGCTTCTTTTTGTTGTCACATATTTTGGAATAAAACAACTTTCAAAACAATTGGATTGACGATAGATCAAAAATCGAATGATATGTGACCCAAGTGTTTTCAGGTTAACACAATACAAAACAAGCATTGTTGTGGGACTTTTCTATAGGAAGTCATATCTTTTGATAAAAAGACCCATTTTTGCTGTTCTCTTTTACAGCATGATCTCCTTTTCTGAGGTTGTTTTACATTATTTGCCGTACTTTTAGGTGTAACAGCATTTTTGCTCAAGTATTTTGTACAAAACGCTAAAAGGAACCACTTATATTTTCATAAAGAGACCCAGTTTCGGGGGTTTTCTTTCCTGTATGGCGCACTATTCCGGGACTTTAAACACTTGTTCGCGAGATACTCCTAGTTTTTTAAGCAACCCAACATATATTATGATTTTCTGAATTATCTTTTGAATTTCTGTCAGTTCTTATCTGAAAGGATATTCTGTATTAAAATATTGTCTGTGCAAATATTTGAAAAGCTCGACAAGGCTCATTCTGCAGCCAAGACTTGTTCGATTGAAATATAAGTTCCGAAGTGGGTTCTACAGAGACTGAGATACACATGCCACGAATCCGAAATTGTTTTTTTTTTTGATGCTTCAGTTCGACTGTCAAAACGTTTCATGTGCTCTGAATTCCAGCGAAATTTGCTTGAAAGGAAAAGTTAGCAAATGTGTTTAGTGGCTGGCAGCTCTACACAAAGTCTTATTTGTCATTTGCTGCAAGACTTTGAAGCCTTCTGTGCTTTTTAACTGATTTCTTCTCATCTTGCGTTGCTTAACAGTGTTTTAATGCTATATTTTTGATTGCTTAGTAATGCAATTATGGTTTAATGTGCCACATTTTTGCTTGTCAGGGAAGAACTGCAAATTGATCTGTTGTCTGGTGTTGCTATTCATGGGCATAAATTAACATTTTTTGTTTGATTGTATAAACCCCTATCAGCATCACTCCCAAATTTAATTTACAATTTTCTTTTCATGCTTTTCTGTGCTCAAAACAAGATGTTGAGTGTTAAACTCGGTTAATTCTCCCCACGCCCCCAGTTCTCAATAAATGTTATAAAATACGGTTGAGTTGTAAGCAATATGACTTTTGGAATTGAATTGCCTTTATTGTCATTGACAACAACGTTGTAAAACATTCCTTGCTATGAGATGAGAAGACATGGCACTCCAGGGTAGAGAAAAGAGAAAATGAAGATAAAAGAATGTCAGTGTAAATAGTCAAGTTGAGTCAAGTCATGTTAATTTCATAGCCCTTAATCACAAGGACTCTGAAAGGGCTGCACAGACCACAGAAAATTGCAAACTATGCATATCCATCCATCCATCCATCCATTATCTGCACCGTTTATCCTCAGAAGGGTCACGGGGTTGCTGGAGCCCGGCCCACCTATCTTCGGGCAGTGGGCAGGGGACAAACTGGTTGCCAGCCAGTCGCAGGGCACACAGAGACAGACAACTCACTCGCTCATTCACACCTAAGGACAATGTGGACAATTAACCTGACATGCATGTTTTGGGAATGTGGGAGGAAACCGGAGTGCCCGGAGGAAACCCACGCAAGCACGTGGTGAACATGCAAACTCCACACAGGAAGGTTTGATTTCATGACCTCAGAACTGTAACGCACACGCCCTAACCACTGCGCTGCCATGCTGCCCCAAACTATGCACAATTAAAATTAAAATATGAAATAATTAAATTCTAATATCACATAGAAACGAAAATAAAAAGGATGACCAGCTTGCAATGTATGTAGCATTAACAAACAATACACAGATATTGTCAACATTAAATTTAAGTCAAATCATGTTTATTTGTATAGCCCTTAATCACAAAGAGTCTCAAACCATCCCCTGTTCTAAAACCTTCATGAGGGCAAGGAAAAACTCCACCTTGCAGGATGATCAGGCTGCAATGGATGTTGCAATAACAAATAATACACAGATATTGTCAACATAAAATATAGGTTATTCATATGCTATTGAATAGAAGTGTGTTTTAAGCTTAGATTTAAACATTTCCACTGAGGTTGCAGATCGAATCTCTCGAACCTGTGGATCTTTACTTGGCTCTTGGGATCACTAGTAGACCAGCATTTTCAGAGGCTCTGGACCGGGAACATAGGGGGAAATTAAATCTGAAATATATGAGGGAGCAAGTCCATGCATGATTTTGTATACTACCAACAGAACCTTGAAATCACATTTTAAGCTAACAGGGAGCCAATGCAGGTTAGCTAAAATCGGGGTATGTGATCAAACTTTCTTAGTTAAAGGCCTCGCTGCAGCATTTTGTACCAGCTGAAGGCTTTTGATTTTGCACTTCAGAAGACCGGAGAGTAGTGCATTACAGTAATCGAGACGGGAGGTAACAAACGCATGAATTATTATCTCCACATCCGACTGAGACAGCATTGGTCGAATTTTTGCATTGTTGGGAAGATGGAATTAAGCTGTTCTTGTAAATATTTTGAATTCTTAAATAGACAGAAATATTTTCAAGCGGGTGCTGGAAGGCTGGCCCAAGTTGTAGTAATTGTCCAATGTACAAGTGCAATAACATTAAGCAGCAACAAGAATTCCCAAATAAGTCAATAAATAAAATATCAATGTGGATTAATATGACACATGAATATTTTCGATGAAACATCAAATATATTTAAATCATTAATATTTGATGTTGCTCAATCTTTTTATAACACACCTTTAGATATTACATATTTGTAAGACCAATTATTCATCATTTTACATTGTTAAAATATATTGTAGCTTTCTAATTGTGTAATTTAGTAAATTAGATATTCAATTAACGGTTGGTACCATGTAAGAAAAAAAAACAAGAAAAGAAAATTGTGTAAACACAACCTTTTCATACTTTTTTTTTCTTAAATAAAGATTATTTACATTTATAATAACACATCTAATATAACTACTATCCATTTAAGTTTTATGTTGTATGCTACTGGTCCTAATATTTTAATATCCTATGCAAATTAATGGACACATTTAAAAAAGTACATCAGATTAAATAAAATTCTGATTACTGGTGTTTCTTAGGGCTTATTGTGTGTTTTTTAATAGTAATAGTTAAGTTCATCTATTTGTCCCCCCCCAAAAAAAATCAATGAAAATGAACAAAAACAAGCAGAATCAGGGAGGTCTTATTATCTCGCCCCTTTTTTAATTATACTGCAATTGCAAAAGAATTGAAATCATTAACATCAAAAACAGCTTTTAAAATAAAAAGAAATGTTCATAGAATATGGGCAGGTTATACAGTCAGTTCTTTTTTCTCTCAATCACATTATTGTGGTGCCCATAAGCACCAGGTAGCCCTCCGAGAACACCTAAGTAGCTCACCAGTGATGGGTTGTTATGATTTTTCAGGAATTGTTTTTCCTCATTTAGCCTATTTTAACCCGACTTCTAATAATTACATAACAACATAAGTTATTTCAGAAATGCATATCAAATTAGTAGCCTTTGGCGCTAATCGGTAACAAACAAAAATAGCTCTTGGATTCAGAAGGATTCACTGAACCGCCAGGGTCGTCAAGGAACCACTTCCTGTGGTGTGTCCTGGGCAAGCACAGCCTAGCAGTGCCCATCCCTCTCCAGGCTGTCTTTTTAAAATTGGGGTTTGCCCACCTACATGAACTGGATAGTACTGGTTTCTATGGTCAACAGTTGCAGGAGAAGCCTGATCTGACTTGGATACAGCACCTTCATCAACTGGTTGCCGTTTATTTATTATTTTTGGTGTTAAGCCTCATCCTGCTTTTCAGAGAGAGATACTGATACTATATCTTAAACCATTAAGGAGAAACTTTTGTCCTGAATTTTTAAGTATTGCATCGTACAATGCAGTAATCAAATGCCTCACCCCCTTGTACTCTTCCAGGTGTTTCCTAACCTGTCCCCCGTTGTAGGAGGTAGGGGAGGACATCGGGAAAGAATGATCGACCTGAGCTTCCTGACGGAGGAGGAACGCGGCGTCATCATGACCGTGCTCAGGAGGGACGCCCAACTCAAGCAGGCTGAGGAGCAGAGAATCAGGTTCCTTATTGTCTACCCCACATTTTGGACTAAAAGCCGCTACTCTTTTCCTACTTTTTAAACACCTCGACTTTGAATACACTGTGGCGTCTCCCTGGAGGGTCACCTCAGCCGCCGCCTAGCAGCTGGCTTAGAACTGATACAGGCCAGGGGAATTTGAGTGTTTGAATAAAACAAAGCATTGCGATTTCTGCCAAGTGCTCTGAATGTCAATGTGAAGAAATTCAATGAAGCGCGGATAACGGCGAGTAAATATGACTCCGTTTGTTAGCCAAATGCCTCGTCATCTAATTACTGGCGCGCATGAATGGATGAACACGAGAAGTGGTCTTGGCATTATCAGCGGGGAAATGTCTAAGGAAAGTAACACATTGTGCCGCGATTAAGACACTCCTTTGCAGACCCTGTCTGCAGTTGTCAATATCAACTAACTAGCGCATTTTAGTATGGCACCAGGTGACTATTTATCCGGTATATTTTTCCGAATTAGTCACTTGCTGCCACACTAAAATATTCAATATTGGCCACAACTACTAGTTAGAAAGATTCCAAGAATTCTCATTTAAATAATATTGATTAGATAGATATATAAATAGATAGATAGATACTTTATTCATCCCTGTAGGGAAATTCACACTTCCAGCAGTATCCTTTTGTTGTTTATTAACAGATTTACAGGATGGCCTCGAGGGGCTTTGTTGTAGTTTAGCCACAGCGGAGTGGATGACGTCACACGCTAGGCCAAAAGTTCGATGTCCCTGCAGCAGATGGAAATCTTTGTGCCCAGGGTTACACCACCTCGTGTTCACGTAGATAGCGACTCCGCCTCCTCTCCGCTTCCCGCAGGCTTTTGTGTCTCTGTCTGCCCTAAGAGCGCTGAAGCCGGGTAGCTCCAGGTAGCTTGCTTGTAGATCGCTGCGCGTTCAACATTAAGCAGTGTTCTAATCGTTGCACACTCTTACTTTCCTAATTTTTAAAAAAAGTAATAAATGGACATTTATTTTTATAGCTGTTTAAGTCTGCAGTTTAAAATCCAGTGTGGCTCGTACAAAGACACCATAGATATTTGTTCTTAAGTTTGCCCATGAGGCTTTTAATGAAATGCGTTCTGTGGTCCAGAATTTACGGTAGTTTTTTTAGCGAGGGGCTTTGAAAAATCGTCCCACAACCTGCAAGATTTTGTTTCTACAGCCGTATAGTAGACTTAACAATGTGGCGGCTGGGAATGTGACTTAAAGTACTGTGTTAACGAACACGTGGGTGGAGGAGAGGCCGGAATGGTTGGGAATGAGAGGCTCATGGTCCGACACACAGGAATGTCAAATATTAGCTTTAATAGCCAATCACTGCGTAGGTGGCTATGTTGTTCACATTTGTTACTGTAGTGTAGGTTCACTCATTTCTGAGAGAATGAATTTCGAGGGGCAAGAAAGCATTATTGACTGAAAGGTTTCGGTTGGTATTTTTAAAAATATTATTAATTGGAAATAACGATACCTTGAACCAGGGATAGCCATAACCCATACAATATATATTTTCTAATGCCAGCCTTTTTTTAAGGTATCAACACTTGCGATGATGGCCGATACCTCCCAGATACCGAGAGATCAAGATTCTCAAACAATATATTTTCCAATATCATCCTTATTTTAAAGATCTGCACTGTCGCTGATGGCCAATACTTGCCAGTCTTATTTTAGGGTATCGACACTTACTTTTCTGATATTGGCAATCTGAACAGTGGCAGATACAGATATTGGCTACCTCTTTACTGGCCGTTTTACAATCAAAATTTAGAGCTATCGCGGAGAGGTACCCACGCCCATTATCTGTTTTATTACAAAAATGATATCCACTACTATTTTTTGCTTTACAATACTGTAAGGCTGTAGAGGGATGGGCATCACCAGGCTGTACTTGTCCAAGACACACCACAGGAAATTGTGCCACTACAACCTGTGTGGTTAAGGGATCCAAAGCAACCAACCAACTATTGTTTAACTTGTTTTTAATAGAAAAAAAATGGATTTGCTTTATTTTAAACTATTTTTTTCATTTAAAAAAAGAAAAGCTGATACACATATGAAAAAAATCCTGACAATATCTATATTTAATTTGGAAGATTTCTGGTTTTCATTTTAGTTTAAAAGTATGTATTAAACAAATAGAACATGGGTCAAACCCTAACCATAGTAAAATAAGAAAGATAATCTGGATACAAATAAGAAAAAAAAATCCTGATATTAGCACTGTATTAGATATGGCAGACAGCCATATCGTACTTCCGTTTAAAGTATTTTAATCAAGGTCATGAAATAAAGTAAAACATAGTATCTAAAATAAGAGTATTTATTATATTTTCTCAATCATGAAATATATGGATTTTTCTGTGCTTGATGAAGGTTTGATTAAATTCCAAAAGGCCCTTGCATTGTTTTAATTTTTCATGTTGTTTTTGGACCAAAAAGTTACATACATTTTACCTTGGCTGCCATTGACTGTTATTGATGTCAAAGAAGCTTCCATTTACAGGTATAAATGTCAAAGATCTATATTAGCTGTGCTTTTAATGAAGTTAAAGATCAATTTTAGCTATGCTGCTATAGGCTGCTATAAATGTCAAAGATCCGTTTTATCTATGCTGCTATAGACTGCTAAGACGTCAAAGATCTGTTTTAGCTATGCTGCCATAGACTGTTGTAGAAGTCAAGGCTCCATTTTAGCTTTGCCGATTTCCACGTCAAAGGTCCACCTTAGCCATGCTTCCATTATCCGTTTTAGCTATCCTGCCATAAACTACCATAGACGTTA
Organism: Urocampus carinirostris; assembly: GCF_059441175.1. Classification (NCBI taxonomy): domain Eukaryota; kingdom Metazoa; phylum Chordata; class Actinopteri; order Syngnathiformes; family Syngnathidae; genus Urocampus; species Urocampus carinirostris. The sequence continues at coordinate 35,829,290 of NC_142358.1, forward strand.
ATGATCTATTTTAGCTATGCTGCCATTAACTACAATAGAAGGTCAGTTTTAGCTATCCTGCCATAGACTGCAATAGATTTCAAAGATCCATTCTAGCTATGCTGTTATAGAGGTCAAATATGTTAGAGATCAATTTTAGCTATCCTGCCATAAACTACTGTAGTTTTTCCTTCTTTTTTTTGTGCTTGTTTTGTTCTTTTTTTCTTCCTTGTTTTTTTTTCTTCGCAAAACGTTGGGCAAAAAATGCATAGAAAAGTGGTGCTGTATGGTCACTTTAAATCACCATGATTTGTATTCTTCCTTGTGATTTTTTTAGCTAGCACTCGTTTTAATTCTCAAGTTTTCTTCATTTTCCTCATGTTGAAGTTTTTGAGTTTTTCCTTGCCCTCCTGTAGGTTTTAGATCAGGGGATGGTGTAATAATAGTCTGTGGTTTGCAATCATCTATGGTCTGTGCAGCCCTTTGAGACTCTTAAGAGCTATACAATTAAACATGACTTGACTTAATTGCAAGAATACAGTGACTTCTAGTTGTCAGATAATACACAATGTCCCTTTAGTTTTTATATTGTGGTCGGGCGGCCTCAAACTATCGTCCTAAGGGCCGCAAGTTGGAGACCCCTGCACTATTGGTTGTGTGCAAGGGTATGTCCCATCGAGGCCTTCGGAATGTTTTCCACTCCAAGCGGGATTCAAAGTTCACCGAGTAGCGAACTTAAAAGCCTTTGCAAGAGGAGCGGCACCAATGTGAGAAGACATCACGCTCCTCATCAGTGTTTTAAGTGGAGGCGGTAGGCCAGTCAGTTCTCTCGCCGTGCATGCGTGTAAGAGGATTATGACGGCATCTCGTAACAACGCCCCCCAACCCTTTTCATCACATGACGGCGCCTTTCGCTGATTCGATTTACCCTCCACAGAGATGTTTGCCACTTATGTGACGATTCAATAAGAATCTCCGCATTTCGGCCTGGGAAGATTAGTGTCGGGTGTCAAATACAGACAAACGCGGTTAGGGGGATTAACGCGTGACAAAGGGGGGTTTTCAATGGATGTATGGAACATCCCAACTAATTCTCTTTTGTTAGGAGGAAGTTGTGGTCAATATAATAAAGGTGCTCAACCCATTCACGCTCCAATGCCCAGTGTGATAGTGAAAGTGCAACTTTGAGTACAGTGAACCCTCGCTATAAGTCAAGTCGTGTTTATTTGTATAGCCCTTAATCACAAGGAGTATCAAAGGGCTGCAAAGACCACTGATCATTACAGACTACAGACTATGATGACACAATCCCCTGATCTGAAACCGACATGAGGGCAAGGAAAAACTCAAAACCTCAGCTTGACGAAGAAACCATTAGGATGACCAGGCTTCAATGGATGTTCCAAGGGTAAAAACAAATAATAAGCTCACATCGTCAACATGAAACATAGGTCATTCATAAACTATAACAAAAATGTATTTTAAACCTAGATTTAAACAGTTCCATTGAGGTTGCAGATCTAATCTCAGAGGGCAAAGCATTCCACAGCACTGGGGCACTAATGGAGAACGCTTTCGAGGCTGCAGATTTCTTCTTGGCTCTTGAAGTCACAAGTAGACCAGCATTTTCCGAGCGGAGGTTCTGAGCAGAAACAGGGGGGGAGGAAATCGGAAAGATATGAGGGGACAAGTCCATGCATAATTTTGCATCACACCATTAGAACTTTAAATTCACATCTTAACTTGACAGGCACCCAAGGCAGGTTAGCTAAAATCTCTAATAATATAATCTACAGATATACTATGATGCACTTCACAACAGGGGTTCCTAAACATTCTGTGAGGGCCACATAACTTTTCCCCTCTCTGATGAGGGGCCAGGGTCAGTTTGTAACATTAAAAGTGTGACAATTGCAGGAGTGTCTAAAAGTCAAAATTGGTTTTTCAGAAAGCCACGTTCAAATCACCCTCCCTAGTTTTTTCATAGAACAAAAGTCTGTCAATAATAACACTATTTATGAAATAAATAATAACCAAATTAGCACTCTGCATTTTTCACAGAAATAAGTCTATAGAAACTAAACTTTTTGTTGTGCAGTACACATTCTTAACATCTCCAAGTTCAACTTAGTGGACAGAGCACTAGACCGCAGGTGGAGACAGATGACATGTAAAAAGGCAGTAGATTTTGTCTCATCATCACACTATTTTTAGTCACGGTAACAGAGATGAATGTTGATTTTGTGGCGTGTTTCACTTGTTTTAATGACAATAGATTTGAAAAGGAAACAATCCTTAAAAAAAGCAAAATTAATTTAACTAGAAGAAAGTAAATAAGTTTGCTTGTTTTTAAGGAAGAAACGCATACAAGATTACAAAAAAAAACATACATCCATCCATTATTTGCAGCGCTTATCCTCAGTAGGGTCACGGGGGTGCTGGAGCTCATTCCAGCTGTCTTCGGGCAGTGGGCAGGGGACACCCTGAACTGGTTACCAGCCAGTCGCAGGGTACAGAGAGACGGACAACTCACTCGCTCATTCATACCTAGGGACAATTTAGACTGGCCAATTAACCTGACATGCATGTTTTTGGAATGCGGGAGGAAACCGGATTGCCGGGAAAAAACCCACAGAAGCACGGGGAGAACATGCAAACTTGACACGGGGACGCTGCGATAGATGGACTTGAACCATGGGGCTACGTGCTAACCACCCAGCCACCGTGCCACCCTTAATTTTAACTATCTATATATATATATATATATATATATATAATGATTTTATTTTACTCAATAATTGAGATCTAAGAACTTGAAATAAAACATGCGTCAAACAGGCAAAGATTTTTATATTTGTCTGCTATTTCTCTACTCAAATTAGAAAAAATAATCCCTGACATTGTAAAATAACTTATCTAGACCTTTGCTTATCTCAAAAAACATCAATCGACCTAGATTAAAAAAAAAACTCGAAATGAGCAAAACTACAAACTACATAACCAATGCTAGATAAATGTGCTTATTCAAAATTTTCTTTTTTGGACTAGAAAAATTAAAAAATATATATTTTGAAATAAAACTTCAGCTCAATTGTTCTGAAATGTGCTTACTTATTATTATTTAGATTTTTTCCATTAAAATTTTGTTTTCTCGAAAAAAAAAGCGCCTCCCCAAAGAAATAAAAATAAAATCAAACTAAAATTGGACTAAAATATTTTGCAGTGTATTATAATGTAGTCATCATTTTTTTCCCATTTTACTTTATTTTGGACGTATATATTTACTACATTTTAACCTATTTTTCTATTTAAAAAGAAAAATAATACTTGAAAATAATCCACTACTACATAATTTAAATAATCTCCTCATTTTAAGGATTTTTTTCATTTAGAGTTTAAAATATAGAGAAACAAGATGAGAGCAATGTTTAAAAAAAGCAGTGTATTTAATTTTAATAAACATTGAGTCATTGAAAAGTAGTGTGGGCTTGGTATGCCGATTCTATGTCCACGTTTTCTTTTTTTTTTTTTCCTTTTATTAATCCCCATTGTTTTATCCAGGTAATTATTCTGCACCCTTAGTTTGATTTTAATAGTCTCAAAAAAAAACTGAAATAATTTATTCTTGGCCACCAGAAAGCTGGAGAGCATCTTGAGCCGTGATTCCTCTCTCGACTCCAACTGGAAGTACGTGACGGGCCAGTGGTTCTACGAAGCCAAGTCTCGCAGACATCTGGACAAAATCCACGGTTCTGAAATCATTCTGGCATCCATGAAGCAGAGGAGAGCTTCAGGTGGGCTCCTCAAGTGCTTGTAATACCAAACAGGATCCTTCAAATGTTTGTTTTTGGTTGCAGAAGGATCTTATAGACCGGAGAGACCAAGACCACCAAACAGTTCGAGTTCTGATGTGGTGGCGCCAAAAAAACCTGAAAGATGTTTGACCACGGAACAGGAAATGAAGTACGTGTTCACTTTTTTTTTTAACTTTAACCTATTAACAATAAATATTGTCTGGACTACAAGGCGCACTGGACTATAAGGAACACCTTCAAAACAAATATTACGAATGATTGGCGCACCAGACTATAAGGCGCGTGGTCAAGTCAATCAAGTCATTAAATTGTATAGCCTTTGCTTCTTTTCCATGTTTTTGCTTTTTCCTTTAGCATCATTGCGCGCTTGGGTTAAGCAAAATATTTTGTTTATTATGTCGCAGGGTAGAGAAATGCTAAACATGGAAAAAACAGTATTCTACATTTTAACGTGAAAACATTATAAGCTATGCACGCTGTAACCTGGGTTCTACTGTACTAAAGTTTTGCATTATCTTTTTACCTTCTAAGTTTTTGTTTTGTTTTTAAAAGTACCGTATTTTCCGCACTATAAGGCGCACCTAAAAGCCTTTGTTTTTTTCAAAAGCTGACCATGCGCCTTATAATACATTGCGCCTTATATATAGACCAATATTGAATCGCATGGTCTCTGAACTAAGACAATCAGTCGCCGACTAGATTTTCCCCCGTAGGAGAAGTAGTCCGTGGTGTATGCTGGGATATATATATACATATACCGGCGTTTAATTTCCTCACCAATGTGTCAATCATCATTTGGTTTCGGTCACTACTGGCTATAGTTATTCGGATGTAAAGGAGGCGGTTCCTTTTTAGAATTTACAGGCTTGTGCTAAAATGGCATCAAACAAAACCTGCAATTCGTCGAAAAAGATGTGAATCACAAGTTAGGTTGATCTACGGCCTGGAGAATTTTGTTTAGTAGTCTGTAGTTGTAAACAGGACTCATGGAGCTAAACAGACAGCTAGCAACAGGCAACCTCCATTGATGCGGAGATGCTTCTCGGCGGATTTTTTTCTTTGTCGGCATTGTTGCGTGTTTTGGAGTATGTAAAGATTTTACAAGGGCAGCACGGCAGCGCAGTGGTTAGCGCTTGTGCGGCACAGTTCATGTCATGGGAACCTGTCGTGGGTTCAAATCCAGCTCCGGACTTCCTGTGCGGAGTTTGTATGTTCTCCCCGTGCTTGCGTGGGTTTCCTCTGGGCACTCCGGTTTCCTCCCACGTTCCAAAAACATGCATTTCAGGTGAATTGGCCGGTCCAAATTGTCCCTAGGTGTGAATGAGCGAGTGAGTTGTCTGTCCCCGTGTGCCCTGCGATTGGCTGGCAACCAGTTCAGGGTGTCCCCTGCCCACTGCCCAGAGATGGCTGGGATGGGCTCCAGCACCCCCGCGACCCTAATGAGGATGAGCGGTACGGCTAATGAGATGAGATGAAAGATTTTACACGGTTGGATTTACTACACTCACGGATGTAAGAGGACCATGGTTGCGTACTATTATTGAATGTGAATGCTGCTAGATGCCTTTGGTGAAGCTACCCTGGCTTTATATTTTACCGGTATCTTGTTTCATTCAGAATGTTCTCGATGTTTCTGTAATGAGTCTATTTTCAAATTCAATTCAAAGTGTTCGTTGTAATATGCACAGTAAAGAACCACGTTTCCCTGCACAATTAAATTCTTAATTTAGGAACTTAGAAATGGTTGGCATATCTTGAATCCCAAGAGTTTAATCTTCGTAATTCTATGTGGAATGGCTTATTTCAGTGATTGGTGACATTGGTGACTGAGGAGATCATTTCTTCTCATGCCATGAGGCTCTTTAACTCCACTCGGGGGAGTAAAAGCCCACATTAAACCCCACCCCTTCATTTGCATATTATCCCATTTTTATTACAGAATGTATTTTATATAGCACTATTTAAATATTCTATATCAACACGTTATATAGGGTATTTCTGTATTCTCTTTATTTTATTTTATTATTATTTTATTTTCAACACAAGGATACTGCTGGAAGTGTGAATTTCCCTACGGGGATGAATAAAGTATCCATCTATTTATCTATCTATCTATCTATCTCTCTCTCTCACTCTCTCTCTCTGTCTCTCTCTCTACATCTCTCTCTCTCTCGCTCTCTCTCTGTCTCTCTCTCTACATCTCTCTCTCTCTCTCTCTGTCTCTCTCTCTACATCTCTCTCTCTCTCGCTCTCTCTCTGTCTCTCTCTCTACATCTCTCTCTCTCTCTCTCTCTCTCTCTCTACATCTATCTATCTCTCTCTCTCTCTCTCTCTACATCTATCTATCTCTCTCTCTCTCTCTCTACATCTCTCTCTCTCTCTCTACATCTCTCTCTCTCTCTCTCTCTCTCTCTCTCTACATCTATCTCTCTCTCTCTCTCTCTCTCTCTACATCTATCTCTCTCTACATCTCTCTCTACATCTATCTCTCTCTACATCTCTCTCTCTCTGTCTCTCTCTACATCTATCTCTCTCTGTCTCTCTCTGTCTCTCTCTCTCTACATCTGTCTCTCTCTGTCTCTCTCTCTCTACATCTCTCTCTCTCTGTCTCTCTCTCTCTACATCTCTCTCTCTCTCTCTCTCTCTCTCTCTCTCTCTACATCTCTCTCTCTCTCTCTCTCTCTCTCTCTCTACATCTCTCTCTCTCTCTCTCTCTCTCTACATCTATCTCTCTCTCTCTCTCTCTACATCTATCTCTCTATCGCTCTCTCTACATCTCTCTCTCTATCGCTCTCTCTACATCTCTCTCTCTCTCTACATCTATCTCTCTATCTCTCTCTCTACATCTCTCTCTCTCTCGCTCTCTCTCTCTCTCTCTCTCTCTCTCTCTCTCTACATCTCTCTCTCTCTCTCTCTCTCTCTCTCTACATCTATCTCTCTCTATATCTATCCCTATCCATCTCTATCTATTTTACAGACACGTATTTGTTTCTTTGCGAGCTGTCGGAATGTTCAGGGGTTAATAAGTTTGACTTAACTATCTGACTGTTTTGATGACGTTCCCACTGTAGCGCCTTATAGTCCGGTGCGCCTTATATATGGAAAATACATGGCAAAAAACTATTTTTGGGGGGTCCGGTTATAATCTGATGCGCCTTCTAGTGCAGAAAAAATGATAATGCACCTTGGTATCTCGATCTGGTTCCGCATTGCATCCAAAGGATCAAACAGACGAAGCGTGAATTCTCTTGAGAGTATTTGTTCTGCTTGAAACCTCTCCCACACTACCTGTGCACGTGTGTTAATGTCTCGTGACTTGCCACGAGTAAACAAAGGGGGGCGCCAAAAGATGAATATGTGATTTTTTACGATGGGCAATTCTGCTTTTGCCACAACCGTGCATGAGTTCCACTGTTTAATTCAATAGAGAGCTCGGCGCCATTGCCCCTGAAAGAGGAATGCTTTTGTTGTGACGTGGCCGATTTGGAGCGAATAAGCAATCCACAAAGGCAATATTTAGATATTGTGATCATTTTAAAAAATCTAAATTGGATAATTACTCTACTCGGAATGTTTTGGAGAATTTATTTTCATGTCATGGGTTAGGTTTGATTGTTTAAGTGGCACTCGCAAGACTTCAATGAGGCTTCTTAACAGAGTCAATATTTGACTTTTTTTTCTCCCTTGTGCTAACACGACATTTGTCAAAGCAAGCCTTGCTTTTATCACTTATATGAATTCACTACTCCTTACAGTGCCTTCTGTATTCCTCCGTGTAGTTCGTTCAGTAATGTTATATTAGAGTCGGGCAATGAATCGAATGCATTCGATTAATTCATCGAATTTGACAGTTACATTTGAAAAACTCAAAGCTTGAGCTGATGATAAAACAAAACAGTTTATTTATTTTTTAGAATTTTTTTTTGTCCAGTTTTTGCTCAGTCTGCTTCACCTTTGTGTGAAAACGACTTTAAACCGTAATTAATATAATTAATCCATCATTTCAACAATAGACATGTTTTAAATTGCTTATTTGTGAAATCATTCAATCAAAAATATGTTTAATTCTTAAGTTGCATGGAAAAAATGTTATAGTGTATTTTGTATAATTTAGATCTATTACTGACTATAAATGGCTAATAGTTCATTGTTTTTGTCTATTATGCACTGTGCTAAAATTTGAAAATGTTCTGTATCAGGAAATTACTGCAAGGAATTTAATTGTTCAATTTGGATGATTGTGCTGACTATCAATTAATAGTTGCTAGACAATTAGTTTTGGGTTTTTAGGGTTGTTGTTTTTTTGCACAAGCAATAAACTTTCTTTTCATTATTTCTAATCAGTTATTCGTGTCTTAAAGCGGTTCACACAATGATTTTTGTACTCGGAAATATCTTTGAATAAAGGTTTGTGGATTGACGTGTATTTTTTAAAATTGATAAAAATCCAATTCGTCTAGACTGCTAAAAACGTTATTTTTGTGCTAAAATGCCTGTTATTCTATTATATTTTCCCCTTCATAAAGATTTTACTCATCCAATTACATAATGCAACATTATGACTTCATTATTATATAACATGATAGCGCAAGTTTTGCTGGATGATGGAAAAAAAAGTGAGAAAACCTTTCGGGAACCATAAAATAGAAGAAGCAATTCTGTATTTGGGATTCCTGACATACAGTATTCATCATTTTAGGAGAAACCTAGGTTTGGTCAAATCTACAGTATACAATAATATTATCACATTTTCTTTACAGTTGTACCCAAAACGATCTAGCATCAGCGGTTCATTCCCCAAGAATGGTAAGGTTGTTCATTTTAAAATGCCGGGAAATAATTATTTTCCATAGTCATGTTTTGCTTTCCTTTCCAGACTAGACAGAACCCCTTTAATCGAGCTTCCCTTGTTGTTGTCGATCCTGAAGAGGAGCCACCAGAGACAGGTGAGCTAACTCTTTAGCTTTTTTACAGTAACCCCGGGATATGACATGAAATCCGTCCTGAGTTGGGATTGCAATCTGAATTTGCTGTATAGCGGACGCTAGAAACCTATGAACTAACTAAGTGTTTTTCAACCAGTGTGCCTGGGAACACTAGTGAACCGTGAGACCTTGGCTAGTGTGCCCCTGGAATTTTATCTTTCCAAAAAATCAGTCCATTATTCAGTATTTTTGCTTTCTTCAGATGAGGGACCGTAATAGTCATCCATATCAGCAGGTGGCAATAGATTTTTACATACTTTTTATATACAAATTATCTGCTCATGAGGTAGCACAGTACATTTAATAACTTAATTTGTTTAACAAAGCGGTTTAAGATTGCACTGTAAAAAATAAAAACATAAATAAAGCGCATCATTCTTTTTTATTTCAAGTATTATTTTCTTCTTTTTATATACTAATTATCTGCTTATGAAGAAGTACAGTGAAATATTCGACAGAACTTCATTTTCAAACATTTTCGACGGACGGTGTGCCTCAGAACTTTTTTATACATAAAAGTGGTTCAAAAAGGGTTGAAAAACACTGAACTAACTAATGCCTTCCAACCGCCATAATTCTACTGTATATTCATTGGGCTGCAAATCTCGTTTATTCCCTGTCCTTAGATCCCACCTCGTCTCTGATGTACGGTTCCCGTGGTGGGAGTAGTTTCACCTCAGGGACGTCAATGACGTCCGACAGCTCCTTATCAGGCTTCAAGCCCATTCCCAAAAAGAGAACGTTCGTCTCAAAGCGGACCACCAGTCACTCGGACAGCAGCAGCGCAGCCCCGACGACTCGGGCAATCTCTTCTTATGTCTCGCCAGCGCCGAGACAAAGCCCCCACGACCACCAGAAGTCCAGTGGAAGCTCCAACCGTTCTGAAAGAGAAGTCGTGGTGTTGTCCCACACGTCTGCTTCATCTGAGCTGCTCCTTTGTGATTCTTCTCAAGTTGTATCTCGTTCCAGTCTTGAGGGAAACCGAAAGCCAACTTTTGTTTCAACTGACAAGTGAGTGAAAATTATTTTTAGTCGTAAAAAATACCACAAAACCGCCGTAGTTTACTATTATCGGCTCAGGAGGCAAAGTGCTCGTCTTGGGATCAAGAGGACGCAGGTTCGATCCCCGGCTCCTCTGTGTTGTATGTCGAAGTGTCCTTGGTGAAGACACTGAATCCCTAATGCCCCCGATAGCAGGTACAGTGGAACCTCGGTTCTTGACCATAATCCTTTCCAGAACCCTGTTCGAAAACCGATTTGTTCGATCGCCGAAATCATTTTTCCCATTAAAAATAATGTAAATCGTTTTAATCCGTTCCAACACCCTGAATGTTTACCTTGAATGTTTAACGTAAACATGAAGCTAACCCAGGCTAATCGTACGTTCGCGTTATCGTAATCTACCGTACGAAAGATGAACATATAAAAATAAAAAAAAATCAGGTCGTTTACAAGTCATTTAGCACCCGGGTCTCCACAACAAGTGGTGAGCGGTTCATTGGAAAGGAGGCTCCGTTCCAACACCCTGAATGTTGGGCTCCGTTATACACCCTGAATGTTTACCTTGAATGTTTAACGTAAACACAAAGCTAACCCAGGCTAATTGTACATTCGCGTCATTGTAATCTTCCGTACGAAAGATTACGCTAACATGACTGGTAAAAATAAAAAAAAGGATAAAGAAAATAATCATGAATAGGATTTCTTACCTTTGTGGTGGTCAGCAGAAGGCGCCGGTGGACGGTGGGGAGAGGGATGGAGGAGGAAGGAAAAATATTATTCCCTAGCAAGATCAGACACTCGCACACCTTCATATTTTGCTATTATTTCTTTCTTAAATGCAATAGTTGTACGCACTACTTTTCTTTTTTCACCTGTAGCAACTTTGCTGCTTGCACTGACTCTCTTCAGAGGCATAATTAGGGGCTAAAACACTTCGTACACCTATATTAAAAGCGAAAGCAAAACGAAGCACGTCCGCACGCGATAACAATTGGTCACGAAAAGAGCGATCTACACCCGTACGCCGCTCAGCATTGCACCCTAGCGTACAAACTCACGCATTACCGGCGTTCGAACTCCGATTTTTTGACTGAACAGTGAAGCAAGAATTTCTCGAAATTTTTGGTCGGACTCCGATTTGTTCGAACTGAGAGGCGTTCGAATACCAAGGTTCCACTGTAGTTGCTGACACTGCTAACGATTGGTGTGTAAAAGGGAGAAGTGTGAAGCACATTGTTAAGCTCTTTGGGAGGTTCCATGTGAATTTGATTGATTTTCAGAAATCGACTTTTCCAAAGACATTTTCTGCAGGCATTTCAGAATCAAGGATTTTTTTAAAAATGTATTCACCGTACAGAATTGCATTTTGGCTTCATGCCCACTTCTAAATGTTGTTAAAACAAGTAATAATCGCTTTTGCTCATGTAGAAATTTTGAAATTCATTTCCAATAGGGTAAAGTTTCCAAATTGTTATGATTTCGCGACATTTGCATCCCCCCAAAAAAATAACCGTTTCATTTATCTGTCATATTCCCAGAGGTGACACAGAACAGTTGATCCAAGAGAATTTCCCCCTGCCTGAGGATCTGACAATGGGAAGAAACCAGTATCCTGAGCCAGTAGTTGGCGGCAGTGAGATGTCATCATTGAAGGAGCCAGATTGGCAACGAACTGCAGGTAAGTTTTTATAGGTGCAATGATTGTAAAGCACAGCAAAAGCTGATCAGATGCCCTTTAGTTATGCAGTCCAACATGTTAGTTTGTAATAAATATAAATGAAAAAAGACTTGGTTACAGTTGAAGTGGGTTGGAAGATTTTATTTAGACAAGATTCAAAACTTTTAAGGTTATCCCTTAAACTATATTATTCTAGTTTCCTTCTCTCCAACAAGTATACTGTAATCCCTCAATACGTCGCACTTTGTATTCTGCCACTGTAGTGCATCACCGGTTGAACATTTTTCTACGATCTATTATCCCCGATCACATATCGCTGCAAGCAGGGGCCAGCAGAAGGCACTTGTGTTGGTATGCGTGTTATTCTGGCCTGCCTTAAATTAAATGCACGGTTTTGCCCGCGATCCATGTTCTCCGGGCGAGTATTGCTAAGGGCAGGGGTAAGCAAAATGATGTTTTATAGTTCCGCCGCTGATGCGTGCTGTTGTGCTCCACCTAAAATGAACGGTTCTATTTTGGTCATGATCTGTTATCCCTGGTCGACTATTGCTGAGAGCAGGAGCTGGCAGAGTGCTTTTTTAGATCATTGAATTGTACCATTGTGGACCGCCTGAACTGAGGTTCAGTGTTTTGGCCGCAATCCATTATCTTCAGTCCAATATTGCTTCAAACATTGACAGAGATGGCGCATTTGTATCATGCATGACAGCTCTTTTTCTGTTCCTTCCACCTAAAAGAAAGGAGCAGCCGCGCTGCCGCAATCCATTATCTCCAGTCGACTATTTCTGCGTGCGGGGCTAGCAGATTGCATGTTAAAATTGGGGAGGGGGCTACTTTGTGGTTTTGGGTTTCAGGACCCTATTAAAGGTGATAAACGAGGGATTGCAGTAGATTCATTACCTCTCATCCCAAGTATGAGAGTCACAAAAATTCGGGGATAGCAAAGGTCAGGATCTGTAAAAGTCCGAAAAAGTTCACTCACCTTCTCAAACCGTCTATATTGATTATCTTAAATGGTAACAAAAATGATAATATACCTCGCAACCAAAGCAAAGGGGATTTTCTCTCTTGAGACTCAGCCTGCACTAGGGTAAGGGAAAGCTATCTACCTACTCTTAATCACTTTCCTCTCCTGGGTGACTTTCTCTGTACTTTTAGAGCCTCCGATATCCTACGACATCAATTTCATTGATTCCTCTGATCGTAAGACACCGAAGAGATCCCAACCGAAACAGTCGCTCAAGTTGATCACACAACCCTCCAGTCCAACCGGCAATGACGAGGACTCTATCTCGAAGGTGCTCGAGTGGTTCACCCGAAGCACGGACAGCCGTGATTGGCTGAAAAATGAGGATAAATCTCGTGCGATAAATAAGTCAAAAAATGGAGAGATCTTAAAGAAAGATGCGACTACGTCCCCAGAGGTGATAAGGAGTGAAAAAAATCCAGAAGATAATGGCAACAATATCTCACAGATGAAACCGCTCTTGGAGGACAGTAACAAACAGACTCAAAAACCTGAAGACGAGGATGTAACAAAAGAAAAAGATGAGATCAAACCAAACATGCATTCCGATGTGTTCTCTAACAAGAAAACATACATTACAAATCCCGTGAATGGAATTCAGCAGGAGGGCTCAAAGCTTGAGCAAGACTTGGGGGACCCTACATACCCTGAAAGCTGGACCGCTAATCCCCAACTAGCTGAGAGAAAAAAATCAGACGTCGAGCTTTTATTTGTGGAAGAACTAGCACCAAAGTCACCTTTGAGGTCATGTCTAGATTCTAAAGGAGACTCTTTAGGTCAATCAGACACTCTACACAAATCCAAAGAGTCAGAGAAGACCTCTTTGCCTCGAAGCAACAGATTTACAGACCTCAAGACTTGTAAGGATGAAATGAGCATCTCCAAACCAATCGTGAATTCTAGCGAAAAGCCCAAAACGAACATTTCAGATAGTCCTCAAATCCCGGAAAGACAAAACCGTCCTCAGAAGGAATGCACAGCAGAGAAGATCAAGCAGCTCAAATCTTTCTGGGAACAAGAAGCAAGCAAACCTTTGACTCAAGGCAGTAAACCGAACGGAATGCGAAGCGCAAAGCTGAACAAGAGGTTCACCAAGTCTGAGTTTGACTTGCGGGCCATTGGACACAACTCAGGCAGCAATGTAGAAGACTCATACAGATGCGATTCGACTTCTTTGCCAGCGAATCAGAGATTTGATCAAATGTCCCCGTCACTTGGACGGAGCCGATCACAGTTTAGCAGTCTGTTGGATTTCTGGGACGAAGCTAGCACGGACTCAAAGTCCAAAAGCCCCAAAAGACAAGTCAATACTTTGCAACCACCTCAGGAACTTGCACCTGAGCCACACTGTTTGTGTCCTGTTCAAAAATCTCAGACCTCAGTTGTTAACAAAAATTACCCCCAGGAATCAGGTCTGCCTAAAGAACCCAAAAAGATCTTGAAAGACTCAAGCTGCGAAGACCAAGACGCGAAACCACCGCTAAGTGTAACAAAACAGCTTCATTCTCCCAAAAAAAGGAAAGACAGCTTCAGCCGCTCCAGCAGTCGCGGTAGATCCTTGCGTCGATCCACCAGCATGTTCGCCCTCCTCGACCCGGAAGAACCGGATCTGAAGATCCAGGTCAGCCCCGTCCACTCCCAGAGCAGGAAGCTGAGCAGCGATCGTTCTCGGGACGGGACCGAGACCCCCCTGGCGAGGGCCTTTGTGCCACGGGACTACAGTCACTACTTGGGGATGGAACACAAGCCGGGAACGTTTGCCCCTGAGAATGATTCTGAAGATTTTGGTGGGTCTGTGAAGACCAGTACTCCCGCTGGATCCGAGAAACGTGATTTTAAGAGCCCCACGACAAGCCCCCGCCGCTCCAGGGCAAATTCTAGCAGCACACATGCAGATCTTTACTCACTTGTAAGTTGCATGTTCTAAACCTGATCTAACTTCTTGTATACAGTAAACTCTCGGGATACGACCTCCCCGCTTTATTACATTTTCGGTTTATGTTGTAGAATAAAATGTTTTTTGTCCGCTTTTTTACGATAATTTCACCATACTACATCAACAACTAATCATACAGCGTAACCAAAAATGTATAAAATTTAAACTTTTTCGATTGTATGGCGAGTTACATCTAAGATGCCTGCCAGCTATTGGTTGACGTCATATAAGACGCTGGTCTGCTATTGGTTTGCGTTATGGCATCAGGAAAATACCGATAAGCTTACGGCCGAACTACATCCCACAATGCCTTTCTTTTCAATCACTTATCACGAACATGTCCAGATGCCTTTGGACGAACTACCTCCCACAACTCCTTTTACTTCATTCAGTTCAGAATCTTGTGTGCTTCGTACAGACTTTGTGAACATTCGCTTTGAGTCCCAAGGCTTGCAACGATGCTAAAGGAAGAAGCAAAAATATGATAACAGTGGAACGAAGCTTGCAATTATCAAAATATAAAAATGAAGTAGGCACATGAATCGCTACCCTTGCCAAGTTTGTTAGGCCATACCAGATTGATGATTATGACTATTGTTAAAAAACTAAGGCGATTAAAGCAAGGGCATTTTTTAAAGGCATGACAATACTCGCAAGTGGATGCTTCAAAACGGTTTCATTTTGAATTCACCGTAGTGTTTGTTATTTAAATGGGGTACATTGGTTTGGAATTCATTAGCTAATAACCTTATGTTTCTATCTACCGTTCTACTTTCCGATGCCCACCTCAGAACATATTACTGTCGAATCCCAGGAGTCTTCTGTATTTTGAGCTTCTATCGCCATCTAACTATTTTCTCTTCTGCCTATCTTGTTTAGGCCAAGGTGGGGTCTGTCCTATCTCAATCTGGACACCATGGACTGGTGAACAGTCCTTCACGAGACACTTATAGAGACAAACTTACATTCACGCCATCATTTGGCAACAGAAATCACGGTGGCTTTATGAAAAGTAAGCAAGCAAACTCTGCTTTCTCATTAGTAACTGCACTGATAACTACGTTTACATGCGAGCAATAATCAGATTGGAAATGGAATATCAAATTTCAGGGGGAATTCCAATTAAACATGAGATACATTTTTTGCAAGATATGCTCGTACGTGCCTAGCCAAATCCCCATGGGTTTACACTACACGTGGATGGATGCAACTGTCACATCCAGTGTATATCAAAGTTCCCGTTTACATTGCTTTACATGATCTGAATACAGGCTATAGTCCGTTTCCAATCGAGCTATTGGCTGCATGTATGACTTTTATTTTGGTTTATTCTTTTTTGTTCAACTACCTCGAAAGACACAACAGGAATAATGTTGAAGATGGACTTGTTGGTACATTGAGTAACAATATCTCAGGTTGAACATTTGTTGAACAAACAAGGGACACCTTACTGTATCCGTGTCTACGTTATCTTTGTTTGCCGAGGTCGGTCCATTGTCAACACCCGCCGACTTCAACTGTTTGGCTTGTGGGCTTGGAAAGTTCTTTAAGACTAGTAGCGCTAACCTTTTGGTTTGTTTTCCCTCCACATCCGTTACTTTGACAACTACTATTAATAAGGTATAGATCAGGGATCAGCAACGAGGTGAAATTTTATTTCTAGTTTGCATGGTTCTTAGTGGTTAGCGGAGCCTGTTTTAATCCCACTTCTCGTAATTACAACCAGGTAATGACATAATAGTAACATGGTAGCAACATAGTAATAACACATATGTTTTCACTTTACAATATCTGACTGGTAGCCCTAGATGCTCATCGGTAATAAAAAAGTAGTTTTCTGCTTAATAAAGCTAGTGTAGTTTGATACCTACCTCCTGCTGATGATCAGGGTTCGAGTGTCTTTGATCCCAGTGGTAACCATAAACTAAGAAAATTAATTTCATTTATATTATATCTGACCTGACACAGCAAGAAAACATATAATAAGCAGTGTCTGAAATAACGTCTCCCCGGGGCTTGCATCTTTTACGTCGGGCGTACAACTTACAAAACGTCCCCGCCCAGGTGGCCGACAACTTTTTCAATAAAAAAAAAACTTTCTTTTTAAATATTTATTTTTTATTTCTTTAAATCAAATGTTTACGTTATTCTGATTTCAAAATCTTTGTCCGGTTTGGAAATTTCGGAATTTCAATTTCGGTTCGTTTGGCAATTTGCATACTCGGCAGCCAATCAGAAGCCTGTATCGAATAACTTCGTGCTTGCGGACTTTCCCGAGCGTTATAAAGGCGTGCATTTGCATATCGTTTTCCAAATTAGACGCACAGAGAACGCAAGAAAAATGGAGAAGTGGTTAGGAATCAAGCCAAAACCTCAGCCCTAGAAGAAACATTCAAAAGAAGCTAACAAAATTTATGACGCTACGAAATGTAAACGTACATTAAAAGCATCGTGGAAAGAGGAGTTCACGTGGCTTGTAGCAGACGACGCAACGCAAACATTTCATGAATGAAGATGAGTAAATACAGCTAAATACTGATGGCAGATGGAAAACTGCGATGTCATATACATGCAATGAATTATTTAGAATAAACTTATTTTCAAGTGTTCTTCTGTTATATATTCTGATTATTAATCCTTAATACTTTGCAACAATGTTTTTTTTTTTTTTTTGCGATTAGCCGTCTTATTGTGTTTCAAGTTGTGAAAAATGAGGCAGGCAACTTTATGGCTGGGCAGGCAACCTTTCAGAGTTGCCCTGGTGTCCGCATACTTTTTGTCACGAGTTTCAGACACTGTAATAAGTCTATAAAATGATTACAAATACACTTGTGGGGGAGCTGAATCTCCTTGCACATGTTCTATCACCACCTACTGTAGTTGATGTGCAATTACACTATTGTAATATGACCCCAGCCCCTAATTTATAGGAATGTATGTGTATTGATTAGCTACGTCCAAACAGCTTTGAAAAAGAACCAAAAAACAAGTCTATTTTTCCGTTCTTTTTTGTAGAAATGATTTAATTTCACTCAAGATAAAATAATGATATTATTGAATTAGGAAAACAAAAGGCAACTGGACTGCAAAACATGTTTTGCTTCTGGGTCTGTTTTCGGGTGTTTTTAATTTAATTTAAAAAAGAAGAAGAAGAAAAAAACAAGGATATAAAAACAGAAAAAAAATAATGACTAACCATCAGTTCAGTTCACGGATTCCTTAACTGCCTGGGTCGTCGAGGCACCACCTTTTGTGGTGTGTCTTGTGCAAGTACAGTCTGGTGGCGCCCACCCCACTCCGGGCCGTTTTTTGGGGGGTTCGGCTTTGCTCCCCCACATGAAACGGGTCGTAAAGGAAGCATCCTGATTGGACCTTCATCATTTGATCGCTGGCAATATCTAAAGGGAGAATCCAGGATAAAGACTCCCAAATGAAGTAACTAATTTGTGGAGAGGGAGCGTCCCCCTTATAATTTAACACCAGAATCCTTGTAGTGAATTCAACCTTCGAAGAAATTAAGATGATTTACTTTTAAAATACACTTCAATTCAAGAAGAAAGCAGTGATTACCGTAATTTCCGGACTACGAATCAAACTTTATTTTTTAGAATGGCCAGCCCAGTTATGTATACTCCGGAGCACCTTTTACAAAATACCCATAAACTATTTAAAACAAATACATTTCCACAACAACTTTAAAAAAGTTACATACAAGATAATCATTCGCAGATACAAAATGTACCTAGCCTTGCCAATTTTTGTGTAGTTAATGACCGTTTCCACACATTAATTAGCGCCCTCTTTTTTCACGTTTTCAGGCAAAAATGGCAACGACGAGGATAACCCGGTCAGAAAAGCACTGCGGCGAGCAGAAGCCCGTCCGAAAGGGCTTGCTAAAAGCATGGAGGACCTGGTGGGTTCTTTATCACCAGGTGAGTATGATCATCAAACCTTCTCACTGTTTGATATTTTCCCTTCCCCTTCTGAGGTTACGTTTATGATTTTTGACAGAACGAGAACGAAAACAAGAGCCAAAAAATGGCATAAGGCAAACTAATAAAGGTAAGAATATACATGAACAGTAGACCCTGGGATACGGCATACCCACCTTACAGCATTTTCACTTTACTATTTAGATTAGAACGTGGTGTTTTTCCCGACCCCTTTTTCCGACATCTTCGACACTGCAATGTGATAAACTGCGATAACTAGGTTAATCGCAAGACACTGCGGTTTTAAGAAGTTATAGTTCCATTTTGTGAGTGATGGATTCATACCTGTCAACCTCCACGGCTCCATGCCCGTGCAAACTGTCGTATTTTCCCGTACAAAATACAAAATAATCGTACACCGTATTTTTTTTTTTCCGGAATGATGCATGATGGGAAATCCCCAGTAGTATCAAACCGCTCGCACGCTTGCAACGAAAAAAATGATACTTCCGCGGCAAACACCTTTGACTTAATTGATTTGCCGTTTCGTGATAGTCGGTGAATACCGGATGGTACCCATCATTATCAAATTTGCGTTTTTCCGTACAGATTTCCCTGTATGTCGTACTCGTCTTAAAATGCATAAAAAACGTATTTTGTGCGGCAAAACCGTACAGGTTGACAGGTATGTGGATTGTTTGGCCAGCTAGAACTGTCACTGTTGAGGTTTGAACGCGCCGACCAATGAGAGGCAAGTTTTAACGGCACTAGACAATAAAAACGAGGCAAAGATTGCAAACAGCACACCATGATACACCTGTGAGCTGACAGCAACCGTAACAAAGCTACCCAGAAGAAGGTGCTGTTTCATAAGGTAAAAGCATCACAATAGGAGTTTCTGAGTTTTTAACAACACAGTGGCGGGTCATTTTTAAGTACAGTGGAACCTCGGTTCTCGACCATAATCCGTTCCAGAACCATGTTCGAAAACCGATTTGGTCGATCACCGAAAATCATTTTTCCGCTTTAATCCGTTCCAACACTCTGGATGTTTACCACGAACGTAAACATGAAGCTAACCCAGGCTAATCGTACGTTCGCGTTAGCGTAATCTTCCGTACGAAAGATTATGCTAACATGAACGTGTAAAAATTAAAAAATCAGGTCGTTTACACTTCATTTAGCACCCGGGTCTCCACAACAAGTGGTGAGCGGTTAAAGGACAAAGAAAAAAATTATAAATAGGATTTCTTACCTTTGTGGTGCTCAGCAGAAGCCATGCTGTATGTATAGCAAGATCGGAAACTCGCACACCTTCTTCATATTTTGCTATTATTTCTTTCTTAAATGCAATAGTTGTACTCACTACTCTTCTTTTTTCACCTGTAGCAACTTTGCTGCTTGCACCGACCTTCTTCCGAGAAATAATTAGGGGTTAAAACACTCCGTTCACCGATATTAAAAACAAAAGCAAAAAGGAGTGCGCGCTCACGTGACAACAGTTCTTCACGAGGGGTGGGGGCAATCTACACCTGTACGCCGCTCAGCATCGCCCCTAGCATACCAGCGTCCGAACTCCGATTTTTTTGAACGAAAAGCGAAGCGAGAATTTCTCGAAATTTTTGGTCGAGAACCGATTTGTTTGAACTGAGAGGCGTTCGAAAACCGAGGTTCCACTGTACTCACAAAAAACAATACTAGTACATAAAATGTACTCAGAAAATTTGCAATATTGGTCTGAAAAATAGCAATCGTATTTATTAATTTTTTTTTTTTTTTTTTTTACAAAATCGTGCAGGCCTACTACCAAGGGTTCGGAACTAATTACCATAGGTTTCTATACCCCGCTATACAGCAATTTCACTTTCTGTTCCCAACCTCAGAACAGATTGAGGTCGTGTCCCGGGGTCTACTCCATAATACATAAACCGTCAAACTGATATCTAATGTCACCATTAAAGGTCCCATCATCCCTCCCCCGTCTATGCGCTTGCTCTCGGACGAAGAGCGCCTGAAGAAGATGAGCCAATCCGTGCCCTCGTTTATGCAGAGGGAGGTAAAAAAAACACAAAGCTTTGCATGTCCCTGCATGCTCAGCTTTCCCAAGCATGATGCATGCACGTATGTTGCAGGACGAAAGCAATCTTTACGAGGATATTTTCCTCCACGGAAGACGCTCGACGGATTCTCCTCCCGATTTGGCCTCTGTGTCGTCTGTATGTCACACTCACTCACCGCTTGCCGCTCATACTAACTCTTTGTTGATTTATACATTTTGATTATTGTCCCGTCTAATAGTCAATGACACGGTTCACGATTCCGTAAACCTAATAGTTAATGACAACTTTTGGAACTCTTCACTTCACTCTTGGGCACAGGTGTGTGATAATTTGACACAGCCGTGTCCAGTTCAAAACGCCAGTTGGGGCCCACTGGTGATCGGAGGTATGCCAGACCCTAACGACCAAAAGTTTTTTACCTAATGTGAGAGACATTGGAATCTTAAATAAGATGTCCCTGGCGAGAGTTGCCTTCATAAAAATGTGATTTATCGATTAATTAAATGATATTTTCATCATAAAAGAGCTTAAAATCACAGGATATGTGTCCTTTAAACTTTGACTTGGCTTGAATGACTCGATCATGCACAAAGAGCTGATTTTCTCGTGTTTGGCAACCGGCAGTTGAGCGGGAGCGTGACAACCATGTACAGCGGCGATTTCGGCAGCGTGGACGTGCAAGGCAGCATCCATTTTTCTATCAACTACGTGCAAAAGCTCAAAGAGTTCCACATCTTTGTGGCCGAGTGCCGCGACTTGGCGGCCGCCGATCCCAAGAGAGGCCGCTCTGACCCGTGAGTTCATTCTAGGATTCTAGAAATTTTACTCTGTTCTTTAAGATGGTTGAAATTGATATGAAAATGCTCATCCTTTTTAGAACTACTCAAATCATTTCCAAATCAGCAAAATGAGTACATCAAATGGCAAGGAGCTAATATGCTTTTCATACTTGGACAATGAGAGCGCATTAACGACAGACCACTTGTTTTCATAATTGCAAAACGAAACATACTGAACGAGTTGTTTTTTTTTGTATAGTAATATTTTAAAATATTTGGAATAAAATGGCAAAAAAAAGAGGTACAGACGCTCCCCTACTTACGACCATTCGATTTACGTAAAAAGGTAGATACAAAGATTTTTTCCGGGATGTCAAAAATCATCTGGACATTGCTTTAAGTTAGATTTCGTATAGTGTACACCTTTTTCCGGGTAAAGGACAATACTGTAGTGCATTTATCCACCACTACCAGCGTGTGGCTCTGTGAGAGGTCAACCATCATCCACCCTGAAGAAGAAATCAGCTTTTGTCTTCTTCGTTCATTTGTAAATATTCTATACTGTATCTCCAGCGCGCTAAGTACTTTGACATTTTTATTGTTTAATATCTCGTGCATCCATTCAGTACAGTTGGTGTAAAGAGTAAAGATGAGGGGAAACCATTTGTTTTGAAATGAAAGTGTAATAAGAAAGCTTGATGCGGTTGAGAAAATGGTCGGAACGCTTTTTTTCGGCCACTTTTTACCACGGAGGAGGACCTCTTGAAGCGCATCTTCCAAAAGTAAGTTAAACTCAACTTTATTTATCTTTATAGAGCATATTATTTTATGAAATGTTTATTTTTAAGTACAAAACAATACAGGTTATTTATACAAGCCTTAAACATACTTATATAAACCTTAAACATACATTCCATACAAAATATAGCACTGTAGCAACTTACTAACAATCGTCCGGAATATTGTTCGTAAGTGGGGCAGCGTCTGTATATCTACACTTCGGCATCTACTGTTGCTCACGTGTTGATGAATAATTGTATACAGAAACGTTTGTTTTATTTTCCCAGCTATGTGAAAAGTTACCTGGTTCCTGACAAAAATCACTTGGGAAAGAAGAAAACATCGGTAAAGAAAAAGACGCTTAATCCGACATTCAACGAGATCCTCAGGGTAAGCGCACACGCTTTGATTTTGTGCAGCATAGTACTAATTTTCAAAAAGATAAAATAGTTTTTCTACAGCATTATTTTTATTAATAATTCCATTTCAGATATAATTCCTATTTTTGAAAAAATAATTCTTAAAATCAGGGAAAAAAAATCTTCCATGCTATTTTTCTAATTTTAAACGTGAATTGTAGTCTTTACCAAAACAGATCAGTCCAAAATGTAGTCAAGTGAAGTCAAGTTTATTAGTACAGCCCTTAATCACAAGAAGTCTCAAAAGGTTCTACACACTACAGACTATTACTTCACCCTCCCGTGATCTAAAACCTACACGATGGCAAGGAAAAACTCAAAACCTAAGCATAATGAAATTAAGAAACCTGAGAGGGGCTGCACATAAGGTGATCCCCCTTCCATCAACAAACTATACACAGACATCATCAACAGGTCATTCATAAGCTCAAGAACAAGGGGTCGGAAACTTATGGCTAGCGAGCCATATATGGCTCTTTTCATGAATACACATGGCTCGGAAATAAAATGAGACTTTCGCATTTTTTCGGAATGCTTAATGCTGAGCCTACTGTCATAAATGCAATGCCAAGACAATAGTCATCCACAAGGGGTTCGGTCCAGTATATGTAGGACAGAATTTTAACCACAGTTTACAGTTAGGGTGTTTGGCTGTGAATTGCTAAATAGAAGCTCATTAGACAATTTAGGTTCACTGTTGAGGCACTTTACCATGAAAACCCACGGAACAAACTATAACCCAAAACAAACGTTTTACCAAGAAGTTCTAGAAATACACCTGGAGCAATTTGGTTGGGTGAACGGTAGGAATGGGTGGAGCTATACACAGGACAGGACACGCACACTCTTTCCCCTTTGCCCAGTTCCATCTCCACTGAAGGTAAATACGTTGGAATCCTTGTTTGCAGTATTTTGTGACGCTTTTACAAAGGAGTTTTGCTTACACTATGTTTTAAAACCATGATTTAGAACCAAAAAGACAGACTAAACTGCGTGAGGGAGACGAATTTTAAGTGGTATATTTATTGTGATAAGGGACACATGCTCTGTCCTTTTTTTATAAATTGTATTGATTTTATCAAATAATCAAATGTCACACTGTGAAATTAAATGCGCTGAAGAATTGGCTTTTGTCCGGAGAGGGTTCGGCGGTTATATTGAATTTTGCCTTAAAATATATGGCGTGGCTATTCAGTCTTTTCAAGATTGAGGCGCAGGACGTTAAGTGACTTCCATTTTTTTAATCTCAGTGAGATGGGCCTTCAAATTTCCACACCAGTGAAGCAGATTCCTCCATTGGAAGATACAGTTGAGTAATAGAAATTGATATTGGCTAAATTATCTGCCAATCTTTATGTATGTATGCATTCATGCATCCATCCATTATCTGCACCGCTTATCCTCAGTAGGGTCACGGGGTGCTGGAGCCCATCCAAGCTGTCTTCGGGCAGTGGGCAGAGGACACCCAGACTGGTTGCCAGCCAGTCGTAGGGCACACGGGGACAGACAACTCATTCACATCTAGGGACAATTCGGACCAGCCATTTGACCTGACGCGCCATTTTTGAAATGCGGCATTGCATGAATATTTGTTTTGTTAGTGTATTTATTCGTGTATTTGAATGTGTTAATTTATGTATTGAATCATGTATATAGTTGTTTATTTAACATGGGGCCTAATTGAGTATCTATGTGTGCATCTTTTAATTATAATAGTGTATTTGATAATTTATCAATTCCTGTGTTCAATTGTCTGTTTAAATATATATTTGTTGTGGAGAGCAGTGTATACACCAGGGGTCACCAATGGGGAGGATATGAAAATGTGATGAATGAAAAAACTGTATAGGATTTCTTTTTTATACTGGTAGTACCTATTTTCTAACTGGTATACATTATCTTGATCAATTCTTGTGAAAAACAAAATATTTTTAGAATTATAGTGTCTATTTTTCCTTTTTTGAGTGTTCAGCAATTTATTGAGCTCCTTTTTTTTTACAATTTTTGACTATTAATTAGAAGCAAATCGGCAGATTCTGATTTTAAAAAGGTTATTGGCCCTTGTCATACACAGTAGTGCCCACTAGCACCAGGTAGCCCCCAAACAACACCATAGTAGCTTGCGGACTGGTTCTAAAAATATAGCCCACCAGTGATGGGTTATTGTAATTTTCTATGAAATTTGATTTATAAATGGCATGCTTTTTAATGGATGACTGAGTCTATTTTGATAATTACAAATTGTTAAAAATATTTTAAAATACTAATAATAACCTGGCGATAACATCATAATGGCGTAGTAACAACATAGTTATAACACTATAAGTTATCCGTAAAGGGTTGGAGACTCTGTTGCTGTGGAGCGTAGTATTATCACTACCATAACAATTTTGCTGTCCTTTCTTCCAGTATCGAGTGACAATAGATTATCTGAAGACGCAAATGCTGGTTCTCTCCGTGTGGCATCACGACACCTTTGGCCGGAACATGTTTTTGGGGGAGGTGGACGTGGAACTCGCCAAGTGGAACTTCGACCACACGCACATGAATGACTTACCTCTCAAAGCACGGGTAACTACATATATTACACACATAACACACACGTACTGCACACGTATTACGCAAATACTGTACAGGTATTACGCACGTGTTACACATGTACTGCACATGTACTGTGCACGTATTGCACTCATACTGCTTACGTACTGCACAGATACTGGACGCGTAATATGCACACACTGCACACATATTACGCACATACTGCACAAGTATTCTCACATGTTACATGCGTACTGCGCCCGTACTGCGCCCTTACTGCGCCCTTACTGCGCCCGTACTGCAGCACACAAATTATGCACATACTTCACTCTTATTTTGCGTTATCCGCGTACTGTGCAAGTACTGCGCATGTCCTGCACACATACTGCGAACGTACTACGCATGTACGTAATGCGAACGTAATGCAAACGTATGGCACTGATAATGCGCACCTACATCGCACATACTGTGCACGTACTGCCCACGTACTGCACGCGCATACTGCACTTGTACTGCCCACGTATTACGCAAATACTGTACATGTATTACACATGTACTGCACACCTACTGCACACCTACTGTGCACGTACTGCACTCATACTTCACAGATACTGCACGCGCATTACGCACATACTGCACACATATTACGCAGATAATGCACACGTATTCTCACATGTTACACGCGTACTGCGCCCGTACTGCACTCATATTGCTTACGTACTGCGCGCACACTGTGCACATACGGCATACGTATTATGCACATACTGCACACGTATCACGCTTACTGCACACATACTGCGCACGTACTGCACTCATACTGCTTACGTACTGCGCTCGTACTGAGTGCACACATAAAGCACACGTATTATGCACATACTGCGCCGGTACTGCGCCCACACGGCACTCATACCCCACACATATGGCACACGTAGTATGCACATATTACGCACTTATTACGCACGTGTTCCGCCGTACTACGCCCGTAGTACGCCCGTAGTACGCCCGTACTGCTCTCATACTCTGCCCATACTGCGCCCGTACAGCGCACATTTTGCACACAATCTGCTATAAGTGAAGCTACAATGTTGATTTAGTAACATGCTTTGTTTTTAATTTGTATTTAATTTGAATTTTTCCCACTCAACACTAAATCAGGTCTCAGGTAAACAAAAATATAATTTATATATCATACTATCTACCCTACTCCACCCATGAAATTGAATTTGAATCATTCGCCACCTCATGTTGAGAGCAACAGCTGCACACAAAAATACTGCCCTGTATTTCGATATATATATATATGTATGCATTGATAATAATAATATCAGTCCGATAATTGTCATCTTCATGTTTTTTAGACAAGAGCGAATTTGGCGCCTTCGATTGGGCGAGGAGAAATGAGACTGGCTGTACGTTTTGTGCCAAAGTTCATCAGCAGTGGAGGTATATCACTAAAAATCATGACTAAGTTGTGTTGGGGGAAATATCCTTGGAAATCAATTTCTAAATGTTTAAGTGAAAAGTCTTTATGTATTTAAGCGATTATTTTCGGGAAATAATAAATAAATAAAGACCTTAATAAGATGGAATAATAAATACATTTTATTCTTTTTATTTTTAAATTTAGTTTTTGACATTAACTTGGATGTTTTCATTCATGTCACTTCATGTTTCTTTGTGCCAAAAGGGGGCAGTTCCGTTCCCAGGTCAGTTGTGGCCATATGCTGCTTGCAAGAGGCATGGACTGACCCTATACATGGATACAACTATGTCCTTTTTGCCATAGGGCCTAAATTAATAATAGCCCAGAACCAATAAACCAATACACATGATAATTTTTTAGAGATTAACCCGCAGTTTGTGTGTCTCAATTGTCTCTGTACTACAAGTCCAGTGTGGTTTGCAGCATTAAATATGGGCGAGTGAAACTGCACGTGATTAGTTGTGTTATGTAGTAAGACATTGCAAAAGTTGGTCTAGTCCCCTTTGGAAGGATATCGCTGGCTGGAGATGAAAGAAGGCTTTGTTGACTCAGCTCAGGTTGGTTGGAAGGAGAAATGAATATTCTAAACAATGCTACATCCATCTATATATGTGTGTGTGTTTAATAGTATGATCTCACTATTGCCCTCTGCCTTGAGGCAAGGGAATTGTGTGCCTCACTCTGCATCAACAGACTCTCAGCACATATTATAGACATTCGTAATAATTGAGTGACACGACTAGAGAGGTTAAGGAATGAGGACGTAAGGAGAAGAACTTGCGTGGTGAGAGTGCTTGCTGAGAGGGGATTAAAATGTTCTGAGATAGTTTGGACACATGGAAAGAATGGAAGATGGCCGTTTGACTAAGAGTATGTAGTGCAGAAGTCAAGTCATTTTTATTTGTATAGCCCTTAATCACAAAGAGTCTCAAAGGGCTTCACAGGTTATAAGACAGACTATTTTTTTCAGACTATTATTACACCATCCCCTGATCTGGAACCAACACGAGGGCAAGGAAAAACTCAAAAAACAGAAGTAGTGATTCTTGTAGCATTTTACTCTTTTTTTCTTTATTATTGTTTCTTGTTTTGTTTTTCCCTTTTTGCCTTTATTTCATTTTCATTTTCTGTTGTTTCTTTTAAAAAATGCATCGATTACATAAGCCGCATGGTTGAAAGCTTGGGAAAAAAGTTGGGCTTATAGTCCAAATTTGGAGCAGGGCCGGATACTGGAGCAGTGCAGTGTTCCAGCATGACAATGACCCTAAACACACCTCTAAGATGACCACGGCTTTTCTAAAGGGGCTATGGGTAAAAGTAAAGGACTGGCCAAGCATGTCTCCAGATCTCAAACCAATTAAACATCTTTAGGGCATCCAGATGTGGAAGGTGGAGAAGCACAAGATCTCAAATATCCCCCGGCTTCTCCATGTTGTCAAGGGGGAGTTAAAGAGCATTCTGGTGGCAACCTGTGAGCCTCTGGTGATATTCATGCCCAGGAGGATTAAGGCTTTCTGCAAAATCATGGTGGCCAAACAAAATATTGAAACTTCAGGAACTTTCACTTTAGGGTGTACTCACTATTGTCATGCGGTGTTTAGTCACTAATGGTGCTAATAGTTTTTTACATTAGAATGAAATCTCTACAGAAATGTTATTAATTTTGGGACATACTGTATATGTGAGATGTTTATAAAAAGTATATCTTTGACGATGTGACATTATCGTGAACAATTATGTCTTTTCATTTACATTCACTCAATGTTAAAGATTCTCGAGATGTCTCCAAATGTTTGAATAATCTCTCCCTTCATGGTTTTAGCAAGAGAAGTCATGACCACCGGCGAGATTCACATCTGGGTGAAAGAATGCAAGAGCCTGCCTTTAATCCGAGCCGCCATCGACCCTTTCGTCAAATGGTAAGCGCTTCATCGCTGTAAATTTTGAGCATCGGTGCGGTCATGTATCCACTCCTCCGTCCCCGCCAGTTGCGTGCTGCCCGATACTAGCCGCAAAAGTCGGCAGAAGACTCGAGTCCTACGGAGGACGGCAGACCCGGCCTTCAACCACACTATGGTCTACGACGGCATCCGGGAGGTAGACCTGGCGGAGGCCTGCGTGGAGCTTACTGTATGGGACCGGGACAAGCTCGCCAGTAACCTCCTCGGAGGCCTCAGGCTCGGAGCCGGCACCGGTACCTATGTTTATCCTTGAATTAAATAGGAGAAAGACAAGCATAAAAATAAGGAACTCATTTTATGTTTTTTTTTTCTTTTACTGCTCTTTTTAGAGGGACATTATATAGTATTTTGCGCCTCCTATTGGTCAAAATTGTCATTTAAAAAAACTAAAACGATATTGGTTTATATGATGAGCAAAAACACAAACTATTATGGGCAGCACGGCGGCGCAGTGGTTAGCGCGTGTGCGACACAGTTCTAAGGTCTTGGGAACCTTCTGTGTGGGTTCAAATCCAGCTACTGGACTTCCTGTGCGGAGTTTGTATGTTCTCCCCGTGCTTGCGTGGGCTTCCTCCGGGCACTCCAAAGTGCATGCATTTCAGGTGGATTGGCCGGTCCAAATTGTCCTTAGATGTGAATGTGCGAGCGAGTTGTCTGTCCCTGTGTGCCCTGCGATTGGCTGGCAACCAGTTCAGGGTGTCCCCTGCCCACTGCCCGATGATTGCTGGGATGGGCTCCAGCACCCCTGCGACCCTACTCAGGATAAGCAGTGCAGCTAATGCGATGAGTTGAGATGAGACACACTATTATAAACTATCGTGGCTGTGCAAAGTCGGGTCCTTTGTTTGAGGTGCCGTTGAAAAGTATATGCTTATAATGCCAAACTGAGTTCAAAGAGCCTCTATGCTTTATTTTCCATTGTGCCTAGTTTACTTTTTTCATTCCTGTTCGGGGTGAATTAAAACCCCTCCAAAAAGAAGAGTTTATTTGAGTGCGTTTGGGAAAATCCCTGAAACTCATGTGTTACTCTGTCGCCATCTTCTGGCTTCACAAGTCATTACTGCAGCCATAATTTTCCAAGTCCCTTTAAATAATTGTTGATAGAGAAATGTGTTTATTTTACACTACCACCTTGATTTGTCTTGGTTTGTTTTTTGCTTTTTTTTTAATTCAGTGAAAATGTTTATTTAAAAAATCATTAATTTCATAACATGAATTGACTTGAAAAGCGCTATATAAATGCAAAACATTTACCATTAAATCGAAAGTATTAAAAAAATATATATACTTGTGTTTCTAGTCAAAATAATTACTCCTATATTTTTGTAATGTGAGTTATTTAACTGCTCATTTGAAGGATGACTTTTCATGTTTTACAAAATAAGTTAAAGGTGGGGTGCGTAGTTTGCGGTGTCCTTAAAATGATTAAAATAAAATCCTATATCTTCTAAGTATGTGTTAACAATGCCCAACTGAGTTCAAACAGCCTATATTTCTTCCCCAACATTGGTCACCTGGCCACGAAACGCTGAAGGGGAGTGAGGTCGGGGGGCTGGCATGTTGGTGGTTTTCTTCAATTGTAGGATGAAAATGGTGAAAGTAAGAAAACGACTGTTTCAAATCCCAAACCCACAAAAAGATTAAAAAAGAGCTCATTCAATCAGCCAGAAGATGGCAGCAGCAAGTTGACTATTTTGAATTGACATACACCTCCTTTACAAATATCTTACATTTAAAAAAAGGTGAGAGTTAAAATTACCTAAATATCTTAATGTTTAGGTAAAAATGTATTTTGGGGAAAAAAAATAATTGGTTCTGGTCCCCATTAACTGCGATGAGTGAGGTGTTATAGTACAACGGTTAGAAGAACACATTTTGCTCATTTTAAGTATTAATTGGAATTTTTCAGAATAGCCTGTCATTAATAACAAAGCAGTGAACATTATTTACGAGTTTAAAAGTGACACTTCAGGATAAAGATGTAATAAAAGACTTAAATGTGTAAAATAACAATTAAAAATGAACAAGCCTAATATTCAAATGTTGCTATAGAAGCATATAAACAATCACTTTCACAAAGGAGAACGTAAATCTTAATGTGTCTTAAACCTGGCTTAATAAGCACAAAACAAAAATAAAGTACAGAGTGGGTGGTCCGTTAAGACAATCTGATTTCTCAAGAGAAAAACAAATAAAATAAGCCAAAAGCTAGAAAAATTGCACATGAAATAAGCAAAGCTTTCTGCAGTTTGGGCAAGAGGTTTCCTTTCTTGGCATAAAATAGTCGGTGGGGAGGAGGATAAAAAAATCGACATTAGCGATACTAAGTAAGTACTTGGATCGGACCGATAGTTTTGTCCTGGGATAAATACTTCGCTCCTCCTTCTCTATGTATCTAGCACAGCCCTTCTCTCTCTCACCCAGCGCCCTTGGACACCCTATGTACTTGCCTTTGTCGCTGAGATGCAAACATTCAGCACCTCTCTTTATCCTGCCTGTCAGGCGCAAATGAGGGCCGAATCCCACACACCTACCAGAAACTACAAATGATGGAGTCAAATAGGAAGTGCAACCTTGTGGACATTTTGTTCAACTACGGAAAAGCACAACGCCGGTTGTAATCTGTGAGCTGATGTGGTCTGCTACTGTGGCAACGCCATCAATTTACATAAACACACGATTTAAAACCGCTCATTTTGCAGAAGAGCAAAGAGCTGCAACCAGAAAAGTAAATGTTACTGGTGTTAGGAATTAAATATTAAAAATGTACTGTTTACCAAATTGTTCAAATTAGTTATCTGACTCCATTAACCAAGCACCAGCTGCATTCTCTTAACAATGTGCGCTCGTTTCTTGATGGGAAAATATGGACAAGAGACAGGCATTTCCACACGGGGACAGATTTAATTGCTTAAATAATTTAACTAAGTGAACTCCATCGAATTAGCTGTATTAGTGTCGCTCGAGGCTCCGTCAAGCCTCTTCCCTCGATCTTCTGCCTTTCTCGACCCACGTCTCTCCGCAAGCTGGTGTGCCGGCTCCTCCCAAGGGCGTGCTAGGAAAGCCCCCTTGCCTCGATGTCTGAAATGGTCAAAACATCCCTGAGCGTTTCTATGTCACCAGGGCCCCTCTGCGTCAAAGTGTTGATTATCTTATCAGCACTTTGTCCCAGTCCCCCGCTGTTCCTGTAAACATCATTCTCAACTAGGTTGCATTGACCTTGCCCCACAGCTCAGCCAGTGAATATCTTTTGCATTTAAATGTAATTTGTGTTTGATCAAACAAAATCCTTTATAGTCAAATGTATAAAATCCTTCACTAGACAAAAACCATCAATCCGTTCTACTTTAGTTGTCTTGTTGAACTTGTTATTAGTGTATTTTTTCCCGACTGTTGTATTAGAAATATCTCTATTTTTCTCTATACTTTTTGCAACGAAGATTTTTGATAAAAATCTAATCCATTTTAACCGCCTAAAGAAGAGTTCAATTATTCATGATATTTCCAAGCAAAAAGTATTGGTTTCGGCTCAGTTTTGGTAAATACAACTCTGTATTTATCGTATTTTCCGCACTATAAGGCGCACTGGGTTATAGGGCGCACCCCGAAAAAATAGTTTTTGGTCCTATTTTTGACATACATAAGACGCACCGGATTATAAGGCGCTACAATGGGAACGTCGACAAAACAGTCAGATAGTTCAGTCAAACTTAACATTCCCAAAGCTTGCAAAGACGCAAATACGTGTCGAGAACACGTGCGGATGCGGTGTCCGTACGATGTCACTCAAATGCATCGTTCCATTATTCGGAAAGTTAAAGTCTTGGGATTCAAGAAATGCCAACCATTCCTTAGTATCTATTTTCTTTTTCGCTCGCAACTTTACTGTGCATATGACAATAAACACTTGGAATTGAGTTTAATTTAAAAATAGACACTCCATTCCATCCATTATCTGCACCGCTTATCACAGAAACATCGAGTTCAGTCTGAAACAAGATACAGGGACAATATAAAACCCGGAGTAGCTCACCGAAGTCGTTGTGTTCATAATAATGTGCAGCCAATGTCCTCTTATATCCGTGAGGGTAGTAAATCCAGGAAAATAAAATATTTACAAATACAGAATAGAAAAAAATGCTTTCTCTATGCCGTCAGCCACGTGCTATACACATTCATCTTTTTCGGCCAATTGCAGGCTTTGTTTCGCCGTTTAAGCCAATGCCAGCCTGTAAATGATAAAAAGGATCCGCCCCTTGACCTCCGAATAACTTTAGCCAATAGTGATCGATTCAACTGATGATTGACACATCTTTTTTGGCCAATTGCAGGCTTTGTTTTGCCGTTTAAGCCAATGCCAGCCTGTAAATGATAAAAAGGATCCGCCCCTTGACCTCCGAATAACTTTAGCCAATAGTGATCGATTCAAATGATGATTGACACATTGGTTAGCCAATGAAACGCCGGTAAATAAATCCCAGCATACACCGCGTACTACTTGGCGTTCGGGGGAAAATCTAGTCGGCGGCTGCAAGTTAGTTGGAAAACTTTGCGATTTTAAAATTGATCCATAAATAAGGCGCACTGTATTATAAGCCGCATCGTCAGCTTTTGAAAAAAATGAAGGCTTTTAGGTGCGCCTTATAGTGCGGAAAATACGGTACTTGGATCAGATCAATACCAAAATCGTCAGTATAGCCTACCCCTATTTTGATCTTTGAGCATCCTGTTACTATGTCAATGCATACATTTATTGTCAATCACCGTTCAGGTCGAAGTTACGGCTCTCCGGTGGACTGGATGGACTCCACGCCGGAAGAGGTGGCGCTGTGGGAACGTATGGCGGCTACGCCCAACCAATGGGCGGAGGACGTGCTACCCCTCCGCATGATGAGTTCCGCCAAAACCGCCTTCAAATAGCTTGAAATACCTTTATGTCTTTGTACAGCTCCACCGAATAACACTTGGAAATACCCGAGTTGAAAAACTTCTTGATACTAGGCCGACAATGAACAAACGATAACAATGAAGTAATACACCCCCAGGATAATATAACTATCACAACACGTGCTAAAAGTATCACATACAGGTTAATAAACAGTTTTTCCCTTTTTTCCTTTAGCGATTTGTAAAAGGTAAAATATACAAATATTTTACAAAGAGTATTTTACATATTATTTCCAGCGCTATCCTTTATATTATCGTCACTAACATGGGGTTACTACACGATCGTTTTGTATGTGTTAAAAGTATCAGATAAGTATCAGATATTCATGAATTTAAACTTTACACTCTTAAACAAAAGGATACATTGCGTATACAGCCCTACTTACAAACGAGAGGCGATCATTCGTAAGTTGAATTTGTAAGTTGCTTCAGTGCTATATTTTGTATGTTTAAGGTTTCTATAACTATGTTTAAGGCTTGTCTAAGTAACTTGTATTGTTTTGTACTAAAAAAAATAAAGATTTCATCAAATAATATGCTTCTTTAAAGTTAAGATTAACCTACTTTTGGGAGATGCGTTTCAAGAGGTCCTCCTCCGTGTTAGAGAGTGTCCGAAAAAAATGACCCGACCATTTTCTCAATATATTTTGTATGTTTAAGGTTTATATAAGTATATTTACGGCGGGTATAAGTCATTGTTTTGTCCTAAAAAAATAAAGATTTCATAATATAATATGCTGTTTAAAGATAAATAAAGTGAGGTTTAACTTACTCTCGGGAGATGCGCTTCAAGAGGTCCTTCTCTATGGTAAAAAGTGGCCGAAAAAAAGCGTTCCGACCATTTTCTCAACCGCATCAAGCTTTCTTATTCCACTTTCATTTCAAAAGAAACTGCTCGCTTCTTCTTTACACTTCACACCAACCCTATTGAATGGATGCACAAGATATTAAACAATAAAAATGTCAAAGTTCTTATACAGTATAGAATGTTTACACACGGACTAGGAAGAGGAAACCGGGTTTCTTCTTCGGGGTGGATGCTGGATGAGCTCTCACAGCGCTACACGCCAATAGTGGCAGAAAGAAGCACTACAGTACTGTCCAGTCCTCACAAAAAGGAGCACAATACAAAATCTAACTTACAGCAATGTCCGGATATTTTTCGACATCCCAGAAAAAATGATCGTATTTACCATTTTTCGTAACTCGAATCGTCGTAGGTTGGAAAGCGTCTGTATAAAAATGTTTGCTTTACCAAATTCTTTGAAGATAAAGGTAACCAGTATTACAAATATAGGTACATAAAATAGACATATCTCCAATTTGTTTTTTACTTTGGGACTTTTTGCACAACGTTTATATTGTAAAAAAAAAAATGCAACAAATATATTTTTTAATATTTGACAAATTATTCTGAGCGGTATAACTGTCCTGTAAAAACGGGGTTACACAACATGGCTGTTTTGTATGTGCTAAAAGTATCAAATTTTTGCTTATTAGTTAACACCAGAGCATAATTTGCTGTCATAATTTTCGGATTTACACTCCAAAACAAAAGGATTCATTAAGTATATAAAATGTTTGCTTTTACCAGATTATTTGAAGATAAAATTAAAAAGTAATGCACATACCATTACATAACATCGCTGTCATGTAAAAACACATATCTCCAATTTATTGTCTTTTTTTGCACTTGTGCAATGTTTATATTGTATAAACTACAGCAAATATTTCTTTAAATATTCTACAAATGATTGTGAATGATGTAATTGATCTCGTCTTCATTTTATGACGAAATATATGCCGATTAGTCAAAGCTATGACATTATTTTTACATGTTATCATATTCATAAAAAATGTCTGGTTTCACCCAGAGGTGGGTAGTAACAGAATACATTTACTCCGTTACATTTACGTGATTAAGTTTTGCGACATTTTGTACTTCTAGGAGTATTTTTGAATCCCAGTACTTTTACTTGAGTAAATTTGTGAAGAAAGAAACGGTACTTTTACTCCGTTACTTTAGACAACATTGAAGTTGCTACTTCGTTACTTCATAAATCCCCTCCACATATGTATGTGTCTGTCTGTCTCCGCTAAGGCCCATTTATTTTGACGCAGAACTTTGCCAGGCTCTACCATGTTGAACCAATCAAACGTAGCAGCCTCGTCACCTGACCTTATTCAACTTCAGCTCTATGTTTACGGGTGAAAAAGATGGAAAATGTCGCTTATCCATACTGATTATGAAAACACAGAAGAGGAAGGCCCCACATCAAAATCATGTTCCTCTTGAAAAGGCTAGGAAACACCAGCTAATATATGTAATGTCTCTCCAAATTCATGGGCTAGCTTGTTCTTCTGCTTGCAGAGCCCGTTAACATAAATATCGGGGCTTTAAATGTGCTACTTGATGCTAAATGTGCTTCATTTATTGATTTGATTTCTACTATTTTTATTGTATCGTTTATTAAAGCACTTGAATTCACGTTGTTTAATTTCATCTACGATTGATCATTTGATGATCTGATTGGTCGTTTGATTAAAATCAACTACAATGTCGTTACAGTTTCATAGTAGTTGAAAAGGGGCTTGCCGTGTAAAAACGGACATTCGCAGACGGACCGACAAAAGGGGATTGACAGGACAGAGTTTAAATACTGACAGGGAGCCAATCTGTCAACGTGTTTCTGCTGGTGTCCATGGGCGGGGCCAATTGGGCGCCATGGCAACCGTGACAGAAGCTGACACCACACAATGTGGCCAATTGGGTGCCATGGTAACCGTGACACCCACCTCTGGTTTTACCAAAATTCTTGAATAAACATGAATATGCCTACAAATAAATATTGTCGCTGTCATGTGAAAAAGACATCTTTTGTGCCATTTTTGCAATGTTTAAAACGTAAAAAACACAACAAATATTTATTGGAATATTTTACAAATTATTGTAATTGATGTGATTAATTTTACTTTTTTATATATATAACATATTTCATTAAATGTCTTAAAAAGATTGATATAATAGAGTTGTATAATAAAGAGTAATATGATAATATAATAAATTGTATGTCTATGTCTATTTTACATGACAGTCAATAAGTATCTCTAATATTTGTTTTACATTTTGTAATATTCCCAATGTAAACTGCAAATAGTACATTTTTTTAAATGATTTTGAATCCTATAATTGATGTTTTTGTTCTTTTCATGTAAAGACGTACCCCATTTTTTTGTTTTTGTATATTTGCTTATATTTCTTTGACTATTTTACAAATTATTGTAAGTGATATAATTAATTTTACGCTTTTTTTTAAATGCAAGAACGTATTCCATCATATACCTTGAATTATAGAGAGTAATATAATTAAACGTATGTCCATTTTACATGACAGTGACCATAAGTATCTATTTTCTTTTTGTCATTTTAAATTTTTGTAATGTTTACAACGTAAACACTGCTAAGAGATATTTTTGGGAATATTTTTTGAATGGTTTTGAGGTCCTATAATTTATGTCTTTGTTGTCTTCATGTGAAGAGTTATTCCTTTTGCCAATATTCCATTGACTATTTTACAAATTATTGCGATTGATATAATCAATCTATCTGCCACTGTCATTTTAAAGACGCACTTACATTTTTTGTTATTTTTTTAAATTTGCATTGTTTGCAATGCGAAAAAAAAATCGAAATATCATGTAAAATACATGTATCCATTTTTTTCCACTTTAAAGCGATTATAATTAAAATAAAAATTATATTGCTCACAATTTTTTGTAAAATATTCAAAGGAATACGGTACAGACGCTGCCCTACTTAAGAACGAGACGATTGTTCTTGAGTTGAATTTGTTCGTCAATTGCTTCAGTGCTATATTTTTTATGTTTAAGTTTATACGAGTAACGTGTATTTTGTTCTAAAAATAAAGATTTCATAAAATAATATGCTCTATTAAGATAAATAAAGTGAGGTTTAACTTACTTTTGGAAGATGGGTTTCAACAGTTAGGCTGCTTCCTCCTCCGTGGTAAAAAGTTGCCGACAAAAAGCGTTCCGACCATTTTATCAACCGCATCAAGCTTTCTTATTCCACTTTCATTTCAAAAGAAGCGTCTTCTTTAGACTTTACACCAACCATATTGAATGGATGTACGAGATATTAAACAATAAAAATGTGAAAGTTCTAGAAAGAAGAAGCCGGATTTCTTCTTCGGGGTGGATGCTGGGTGAGCTCGCACAGCGCCGCACTCCGGTTGTGGCGGAAAGAAGCACTACAGTACTGTCCTCTACTCGGAAAAAGGTGCACACAATACAAAATCAAACTTACAACTATGTCCGGATATTTTCCTGATTTTTTTTTTCCGAATCTACCGTTTTACCAAAGTCGAATGGTCGTAAGTAGGGGAGCGTCTCTACTACATAAATCAAAAATAATGTAAAAGTTGTCTTCACAGTTTTTGTGAGTTAACAAAAGTTGTACCCCTTTTAAAAAATTGCTTTAATATTTGATATTTTAATTATATGACGAAACCTTTGCACTTTAAACGCTCAATCTTTACAATTTAACAACCCATCTTACAAGAATTTCTACACCTCAAGCTCATCGTGCCATCCGTCCATATTTTTTGTTTATATATTGGAAATTTACCAGGTAAATTTCGGAAACTTTCAACAGCTCGGAAATTTTTCAAATATTGGGATTTTTATTTTGACAAATTCTTTTTAACGATATTTTATATTTTGATTCACAATTTCACAAGGAATTTATGAAATCAATTAGTTGTTGTTTTTACTGCTGAAATCAGCCTCTCAAAGTCTATTTTCAAATAAACATTATATTTCACAAAAAGTTATTTTTTTCTGTGTTTTTTTTGTTCATTCTGCCAATTCTTATACTGTCAGCATTGCAGCTTTTAGACGTATGTGGATTATAAATCAAGACTTTATTTGCAATTGTTATTAATAAAACAAAAGACAAAGCAATACGTCCTGAATATTTCCAATATTTCCCAAAATTCCGGAAAATTTCCCTAAATCGAAAATTCCGGGAATTTTGCAACCCTAGTGTTGATACACCCAGAAAAAAAATCAGAAATTCTCCAGAATGCTCCAAAACACTTTATAGTATTGCAGTAACGGTTGTACGATGATTGCATGCATGTGACGAACGTTAATAAAACTTCAAGAAAATACATCTTTCTGTTTACAGTTCTATCAAGTGGATTCACTTGGGAAGTACAAAATATAAAAGTATTTGAACACAATGAATTACACATTAGGGATGCACCAAAAATGTTTTTGCAGAATGAAAAATGTTGTAATAATGCCTAAGGTGAGGCGAGCCATTTGAAGCTAGCTTTCCCTCGGGGGCCGAGTTAGTGCTAGAGAAGGTAGAAGGCCAAGAACTGTGAAACCGGAACTCTCCTAACATAACTTTTTTTCCTCACAAGTTTTAATTAGCCGCTAGCCGGACTTTGGATAATATTAACACCCTAACACTTCAAAGCTAACATACTATAGATGAGACAGTTTAATTCGGAATTCATGACATTAACTCTGTTCCTACCCTAAGTTGATTGGCTGGTCGTAAGCTATGTCCTGTAAGTTAAGTTTAATTTACTGTTATTATTATTTTACGTGTCTGTTGCATTAGACTACAGCAACTACCGCACCAACATCATCATGGATTTCTCCTACTCCTGTTTTCTGGTCACTATTGATTCTTTTGTCTGTTAAAAGTTAAAATGCCCCAAAAATATTTACAGTACTTGCATGATTTAGAGCAGGGGTGTCAAACTCATTTTAACTCGGGGGCCACACGATCGAACAAACATTCTGTCGGGGGCCGGGCTAGTGGATTAAAGAGAAAGAAAAAGAGAGATAAAGAAATAAGTGAAAGAGGGAGGGAAAAGGAGAGAGGGCAGGACTAAGAGAGAGAGGGAGAGAGCGTGAGAAACAAAAGACACAAAAAGAGAAGTTGTGAGAGAGAGAGAGAGAGAGAGAATGAGAGAGAGTCTTTGTTCGAGGCACCTTTCTTTGGCAACATCACGTTGACCTATTTCAACCTGCAGCTTGTTTTTGTTTTTCTCTTGCGCTTC
This sequence comes from Urocampus carinirostris, assembly GCF_059441175.1. NCBI lineage: Eukaryota > Metazoa > Chordata > Actinopteri > Syngnathiformes > Syngnathidae > Urocampus > Urocampus carinirostris. Next base: position 35,868,709 of record NC_142358.1, read on the forward strand.
TCTGAGTGTTGTCTCGGAGGCCGGATTCAATCCCTTAGCGGGCCTAATCCGGCCCGTGGGCCGCCTCTTTGACACTTGTGATTTAGAGTTTCAGTCACTCAATAGTTTTACTTTATCACTTTGGCTTTACACTGTTTTTGTTTTTGTTTTTGTAATTTTAAGAAAATATATTACCGTATATGAAACACTTAGAATTAGCATCTAGTAGTATGCCATTTTATGATGTATCATTTTATATCATGACTTTTCTAACAAGTCGATGCAAGATAAGTATTTAATCTATACAGATATTTATTTTTGCTGTTATATTTTTGGTTTTCGGTCAAGCATTTTTAGTTACAGGCCCAAAGATTTATTCTGGTGCATCCCTAATAAAGAAAAATTTAAAAATTGTTTGATTTTTCAATAAGGTGCTTTTGAACAATGAAAGAATCTTAACATAGAAATGGAAATATATTAATAAAATAATCTAGAAATCAATTCTAAAATCTCAAAACGGCCAAAAGGACAATATTGGTGATGACCGACACCATCACGTTGCTGCAGCAGCTCACTGACACACCTGTAAAATAAAAAATATATCATTTTAGTTGAGAAATATTTACAGTTCATATATACTAATATATATATATATATATATACACACAGTAAAGAAAATAGGTGTTTGAAAACCCTGCTATTTTGCTATTTCTCCCACTTAGAAATCATGGAGGGGTCTGAAATTTTCATCGTAGGTGTATGTCCAATGTGAGAGAGATAAACTAAAAAGAAAAATCCAGAAATTACAATGCATGATTTTTTTAACGATTTATTTGTGTGATACAGCTGCAAATAAGTACTTGAACACCTGAGAAATCGAATGTTAACATTTGGTAGAGTAGCCTTTGTTTGCTATTACAGAGGTCAAATGTTTCCTGTAGTTTTTAACCAGGTTTGCACACACTGCAAGAGGGATCTTGGCCCACTCCTCCTCACAGATCTTTTCTAGATCAGTCAGGTTTCTGGGCTGTCGCTGAGAAACACGGAGTTTGAGCTCCCTCCAAAGATTTTCGATTGGGTTCAGGTCTGGAGACTGGCTGGGCCATGATAGAACCTTAATATGCTTGTTACGGAGCCACTCCTTGGTTTTCCTGGCAGTGTGCTTGGGGCCGTTGTAGTGTTGGAAGACCTAGCCACGACCTATCTTCAATGCTCTGACTAAGGGAAGGAAGTTGTTCCCAAAAATCTCACAATACAAGGCCCCAGTCATCCTCTCTTTAATGCAGTGCACTCGTCCTGTCCCATGTGCAGAAAAACACCCCCAAAACATGATGGTACCACCCCCATGCTTCAAAGTAGGGATGGCGTTCTTCAGCTTGTACTCTTCATTCTTCTTCCTCCAAACATGCCTCGTGGAATTATGACCTAAAAGGTTTATTTTAGTCTCATCTGACCACAAAGCATTCTCCCATGACTCATCTGTATCATCCAAATGGTCATATGCAAACTTAAGACGGGCCTTGACATGTGCTGGCTTTGCAGGGGAACCTTTCGTGCCATGCATGATTTCAAATCATGACGTCTTAGTGTATTACCTACAGTAACCTTGGGAATGGTAGTCCCAGCTCTTTTGAGGTCATTGACCAACTCCTGTCGTGTAGCTCCGGGCTGATACCTCACCTTTCTTAAAATCATTGAGACCCCACAAGGTGATATCTTTCATAGGGCTTCACTCCAATTGAGATTGACCTTCATGTTTAGCTTCTTCCATTTTCTCCAACAGTGGACCTTTTTTCACCAAGCTGCTTGGCAATTGCTCCGTAGACCTTTCCAGCCTTGTGGAGGTCTACAGTTTTGTCTCTGGTGTCTTTGGACAGCTTTTTGGTCTTTGCCATGTTACAAGTTTAAGTCTTACTGGTTGTATGAGGTGGACAAATGTCTTTATTCAGCTAACGACCTCAAAACGGTGCATCTGTTTCAGGATGATACATGGAGTGCAGGTGGACGTCTAATGGGCGGACTAACAGGTCTTTCAGGGTCAGAATTCTCGATGATACACAGGTGTTTACAGCTGTATCACATAAATAAATCGTTAAAAAAATCATGCTTTGGGATTTCTGGAATTTTCTTTTTAGTTTATCTCTCTCACAGTGGACATGCACCTATGTTGAAAATTTCAAACACCTCCATGATTTCTAAGTGGGAGAAATGGCAAAATAGCAGGGTGTTCAGATACTTTATATTTAAATAGTTGAGAAATATTTCTAGTTTTTATATTCAAGTATTGTTATTTTAAACCCAAATCAAACACATTTCCATCCTTACTGTGAGGAGCTCCATTTGTGCGGATATCCTCTGAAAAGTAGAGAAAAAAAAACGTGAAATCAAATCCATACAAAAAATTTGATACTTGAACTGAAACCGATACACACCTGCGGTATTTTCGGCCACCAGAATGGCTTGTGAGGTGACCGTAGCGTTAGCTAGCACGTCCTCCACCTCTCTTCGTCGTCTTCGGGTGCTTGGACAGACCTTATTAAAAACAAACGTGACAAAATAAAGATTGCATGTTTGCTAGCTTCAAGGCTACTTCCTGTTTTAGTGACAACTTAAGGGTTTTAGGTGAAATTTGTGTTTCAAGTGAAAAAAACTACAGCATTCCCTTCATTTTGGTGGTAAATCCATTTTATAACCACCCTCATTAAGTGCATTTCGGTGAAGTTGGAATCGTACATACAGTCGTACCTCTACTTACAAATGTTTCTACATACAAAGGTTTTAGGTTACAAAGTACCTGACCGGGAAAATATTGCCTCTAGTTACAAAGTCTTTTCAGGATACAAAATAAAAATACAGTACAGTTCGCTGTGTCATTCGCCCCTCCAAGAGTTATTCCTGTCAACTGGCGCGTATGCGTGAATCTCAGCATGCTCTTCGTGTCCCCTTTCCATCTGTAAACACCTGGCCTCTACTTACAAATGTTTCTGCATACAAAGGTTTTAGGTTCCAAAGTACCTGACCGGGAAAATATTGCCTCTAGTTACAAAGTCTTTTCAGCATACAAAATAAAAATACAGTACAGTTCGCTGTGCAATTCGCCCCTCCAAGAGTTATTCCTGTCAACTGGCGCATATGCTTTACTCCCAGCATGCTCTTCATGTCTCCAGTTAAAGTTAACAGTTAAAGGAATATTTCTCTTATTTTCTTATTCTTTGTTTTCATTACATTACTGTATGTGACTCTCCTTTTATGTTTTTCTAATAATATAAAATCTGATTACATGAAGTTTTGAATGTAATTAAAACATCCAAGGCTACGTATTGATAAAATAATGATCTCACCGTACGTAATTATGTCAATTGGAGGGGCATTCTCAAGTACAGAACATAACACAAATTTCTCACTTCTTTAGATTTCTAACAAGTTTAGCAACCTCAAACACTGTCGTCAGAAACTGGTGGTCTCAGATGTTGGCGACCACGCCCAAATAGGTCAGGCGTCTCTGGTCCATATAAAAAGGGGAGCTGATCGATGGCTCGTCCTCTTTTCTTCTGCTTCACATAATGTTCTCTTCAAGCGGCCATGCGGGCCTGCACTTCGTCCTTAAGCTAAGCACGTGGACCACACATTATGACCATCCAAGGCACGAGACCAAATCTCCCCGCAACGACGAGTAAGAGGACGATTTCAAATGTAACACCATGTTTGCTGGTTCTTGGGAATGAGCGTTTTTTTTCTGTACAAGGAAATTAACTAGCATTATAGAGGGAAACTTTCTTTTTGTGCTAGTAACTTTTGTTGTAGAAAATAAACTTGCATTTGTAGAATAGATTTGCATACATTTAGAAAGAAATGTAGAAAGACTTGCTTACAGTTGGGAGAAATGTTGCTTACATCTCGGGAAGGTCTCGGCGGACGAATTAGTATAAACAATCATCCTTAAGGAAGGACAAGAGATAACGGCAAAGGGCAAGGTGACATAAACTTAAAAACACTTCCAAATAAGGACGGAACCCTGGGCATGTACGCCTTCAGGCGTGAAAAGGGACGGGGCCAAACCAGGTACACGTGCTATGTTGAAAACTATAAAGACCCACGCATATCTGTGATTCGCTGAGTTTCTTGTTGAAATTGTGTATCAAAAAAAAAGAACTCCCTCTTGCGTCATTTGATTCCTGCATTTCTTTGAACACGTATGAGACAATTCAACAAATTGGTCTTATCTTCAACACTTTCAGCGCTCGAAAACTAACCTCCGGCGCCTTCCCCTCCCTTTTTTTCCCTATCATTAATTTTCTGTGTTAATAAATTACTTTATGTATGTTATTCTAATCGGCCTGGTTCTTTGATTCCATTTTCTAGGGTTTAGTAATTCATATCAGAACTCAAAAGAACTAAAGTGATAACATAAGTTAATTTTTTAATCAGTGTAGGAAATTCTTGCATCCTTTAGAGAAAAAAAAGGGAAATTTCTTTCCTGACTACGGTAAAGAATAATCTGTTACAACTCTAACAATTTTCAGAATTAAAGTTAAAAAAAAAAACTCCAACAGTTATATCCATCCATAGATAGTGTAAGTCCTAACTTCTGGCAACCCAGGTACAGTACTTGTTAACAGACTGGACACACTCTTTTGGAGTAAACAAACACAGTACTTCTTTGATTTTTGTGGTTGACATGAAAGAAATTATTTTTTACTTATTGTCAAAAGTTAAAAGCAGAATCTACGTCTATTTGCTCGTACTTGCCCCCCCGATTGGTTCGCTTGCAAACGGCATGTATACGGGTTTATTCGATGCTGTCCTTAGTTTTGAAAACATTCCATTCTCTTTGCTCCAATCAGTGTCCAGAAAGCAGATCTCTGATTGGTTTGAGTGTAAAGACGCTTGTAAAGTGACGGAGTAATTCTGTGAAATACGTGTAAATAGACAATAATCCACATAGCACAAAATACCAAAGAATAACCCCGAAAGAAAAACTGTGATTCGTTTTTTAAAATGTTCATAGTTATTTGTTAGCTAGCAGGCTAACTTCAGATTAAGAAATTTCCAATGGACAAGTACTGCTGCTTTGCTTATTTTCCTTGTAAACTGGTTACCTTTGAATAATTATTTTGAAACTCACTGGTTTTAGAGCGCTACACGAAGACACTTCACAAAGCCTGGTGACGCAATGTAGGTAGAAGGTGGACACGGTCCGGTTTTTGTGCTCCACGAATCGAAAGGCCTCAAAGGAGAAGTACGCCGCTTGGGATTGGCCGTTGAGGATCACCTCCGTCTGCCCGTCCTGAGTGCATCTTGGGAGAAAAATAAATAGTTCAACGCAGGAAGTCCACATCAGGTTGAAATGAAACGCCTTCGGGTGCCTACCCGACAAAAAGGTCGTAGAAGGAGTCGAAGTCGGGGTAAGGACTCGTGGTGGCGTAACATCGATCCAGCAGAACGTTAAACCTGTGAAGTACCTTTTGTTTTTTCCTTGTCCTTTTAGCGACAGTGCCTTGTAAAATTATTGCCCCCCCATAACTATTTCACATATTGCCATATTTCAGGCTTCTAACTTGAAGAATCAACAAAATGTGAGACACAATCGTGAAAATAAACCAAATTTATTCAGTTTTTTATATCGTGCTGACAAATGAAAAATTGCCCCCCTTTGAGTTAATACTTTGTACAACATCCATTTGCTACAATCACATACACAAGTTTTTTGGGGACCGTCTCTAAAGGTTATGAATATCTTGAAACTGAAGTTGTTGCCCATTCTTCCTTACAAAACTGTTCAAGTTTCTCAACCCTTGGACGCATGACCTAACAGTTGATACACTTTTCCATGAGTGGGGCTGAAAATTCTACCTACCTACAGACCTACCTACCTACCTAACTAACTACCCTCCAGAAAACCCAACCTACCAACCTACCAGAAAATCCCAACCTGCCAGCAAAACGAAACCTACCAACACACTCTATTCAACAGCAGGGCCCGACAGCTTTCACTGGTTTACCCCTGCCGCATCATAGGGGTGCCCTGCCCATCCCTTAGAAATGCGTCCAAACATCCCACTATCCTTTTACAACACCTCTCCACTCATTCCTATCACCAGCAAAAACATTGAAAATGAGTTAAAAAATTAATAGCAAAAAAATGAAAATACTAATGGCATCATGTCTTAAACATGTTTTTTCTGCAGTGGTTAGCACATTCGCATGACTCGTCCAAGGTACCCGGTTTGAGACCAGGGTGAAAACATATGTTGGCCTGGAGAGGGATGGGTGCCGCCAGGCTGTACTTGTCCGAGACACACCATAGGGAATGGTGCCCCTATGATTCTAGTGGTTAAGGCAGGGGTGTCAAACTCATTTTAACTCGGGGGCCACACGATAGAACAAACATTCTCTCGGGGGCCGGACTAGTACATTAGAGAGAAAGAAAATGAGAAAGTGCAAAAGAGAGGGCGAGAAAAAGAGAGAGGGTGGGACAAAAGAGAGAGAAAGGGAGAAAAAGAGAGAGAGAAGGAGAGAGATAAAAAAAGAGAACGTGAGAAACATAAGAGATAAAAAGAGAAATAGTGAGAGGGGCAGAAAGCGAGAGAAAGACAGAAATCCGAGGAGGAATAGAAAGAGAGAAGGAAAACAAGAAACTGAGAGAAAGAGAGGAGGGGAGAAAGAGAGAAAGGGAAAGCAAAAGAGAGAGAAAGGGAGAAAGGGAAAGCAAAAGAGAGAGAAAGAGAGAAGGGGAAAGCAAAAGAGAGAGAGAAAGAGAGAAAAAAGAGAAAAGGAAGAGAGAGAAAAAGAGAGACAGGGGGAGTGAAAGAGAGAGATAATGGTTGAGAGGAAGAGAGAAAGAAATACAAGTACAGCGTTTGTGAGAGGCACCTGGCTTTGCCAACATCAAGTGGACATATTTCAACCTGCAGCTTGTTTTTCTCTTGTGCTTCTCCGATTGTTGTCTCGCGGGCCGGATTTAATCCCTTAGCGGGCCTGATCTGGCCCACGGGCCGCCTCTTTGACACCTGTGGGTTAAGGGATACAGCCAACCAACCTAGAATATGACAATATTACCACCTTTTTTTAATTTATATTGTTTTTGAAGAATAAAAACCCATGGGGTCAATTTTCACCCCACTTATGCATCCATTATTTTGTCAGTTTTAAACCATTCCATTGTAGATTTTACTTATTTGTTATGGTTGTTGACCTGTTACAACGTGAACCTGTGTCCCATTCTTTGGTCTTTTACAGACTCCAACAGATTTTCTGCTTGAATCGCAATGTATTTGGGTCCATTCATCTTCCCATCAACTCTAACTTCTTCAAAGCAAACCCAGAGCTGATGCTGCCACCACCATGGTTGACAGTGGGTATGATGTTTTTAGGGTGATGTGCAGTGTTACTCTTATACCAAACCTAGCCCTTTGCATTCAGCCCAAAACATTAAATTTTGGTCTCATAACCAGAGCACCTTGAGCCGCATGTTGTGTCTCCTATGTGGCTTCTTGTAAATGCCAAACAGGCTTTTTTTTATCTATTCCTTTAGAAAGGACTTTCTCCTTGAGACTCTTTCATAAAATGCAGATTTATGCAGAGTATGACTAATAGATGTCTCATGCACAGATTGTCCCACCTCAGTTGTGTGTTTCTCCAGGTCATCCAACGTGATCATGGACCTCTTGGTTCCTCCTCTGATTAGTTTTCTCCTTGTTTGGGTCAAATGTTTAGAGGGAGGGCCAGGTAGTGGTAGGTTTGCTGTGGTTTTAAGCTCTTTCCATTTTTAGTTTATTGCTCGCACAGTGCTGTGGTAGATGTGTCAATATTGTGAAATGTTCTCGTATCCTATCCCTGCTTTAAACTTGTCCACAACTTTATTCCAGACCTGTGTTATTTGGTCTTCTTAATGCTGTCATAATGCATTTAAATTGAGACTTAATGACATACAGGTAGACTCTTTTTGCCATTGTTAGTCGTTTAGTTCAACATTGGATCACTCGAGAGTCATGAAAAAACTTCTGTAGTCCGTTGACTGAGCTGACAGAACAAGTGGCCAACATTTTTGATCAAATATTTTTGAAATGTAATAAAAATGTTGTAATATCCTGGTTCCATGACACGATTGTGTCTCACGTGTTCTTGGAAACTATTTTCTGTTTTTTAGCTTAAAGTTTGAAGCCTGAAATGCGGCAATATGACCAAAGTTTGTTTTTTTCAACACTTTTACTAGGCACTGGATGACTTCTCTTATCTTGTTTCGGTAAAGACTGTTTTAGGTACCTGTCAGTTAAGTTGGTGGCTCGTACAGCGACGTAGATTTTGGTCTTCAGTTGGAGTCCGGTCTCCGGGATGGAAAGCATGTTTTGGAACTGATCATCCTGAAAAATGAGATATCATCCAGTTTGTCAGATCAAAACAGAAAAAAATGAGGTTCGGAGTTCTCGGAAAACTTTCTATTTGGGTCATCAGACACATTCGATACCCAGAACCTAGAACTGGAGCTCTCATCTTTCATATAGTTCCGCATAGAAAATGGAAACAATGGGTGATAGCTCATATTCCTTCCATCGTGAGACCAAAATATAGGACATTGAGCAGAACTGATCTAGGTCACAAAGGGAGGAGCTTCTCTCAAATCCCAAAGATACCTGAACTATCAAACCAATGGAAATTTTAATTAAAAAAAACATTAAAAAAATTTACATTGTGGAATCCACGACCAACCTAAGGTCTCAGCGATATTTGCCTGGCAACTTGCTGCCACACTGTGCTCTGTGGCACTGGTTTTCATTTGCATTAGACGATACAGTGCCATCGAATATTACACACTGGGGCTTTAAAGGAAATTTGACTTTTGTCATCTCATCTCATCTCATTAGCTGCACCGCTTATCCTCAGTAGGGTCGCGGGGGTGCTGGAGCCCATCCCAGCACATTGGAAACCCACGCAAGCACGGGGAGAACATACAAACTCCGCACAGGAAGTCTGGAGCTGGATTTGAACCCACGCAGGAGGTTCCCAAGACATGAACTGTGCCGCTCATGCGCTAACCACTGCGCCGCCGTGCTGCCCATTTGTCTTTTGTGCCTATTCAAAATTAAAGATTACTTTATTGCTTTATTTATCTGATCGTACTGAAATATATTTTTCTGTCCCTTGGCGTATATCTTATTTTTTATATGGCCCTTCCATCCATTTGTCTTTGAGAACACTGTTATCAATAACAGTCCTTTAGTGTGACATAATTTGAGCTGGTACAGTGGAGTTAGCGGGTAGATGCAGAAGGGCAGATGAGACTAATTTTAAAACTTCCACCTATGAGGAATGTCATGCCCTAAAAGATTTCTATGTTTTAATCGCATACCTGTCAACCTCCACGGCTCCATGCCCGTACAAACTTGTATTTTCCCTTACAAAATAATCTTACACCTTTTTTTTTTTCCAGAATGATGCATCAAAGCAAGTGAGCCGTTTGAGAGCCGGCTCTCTTGAATGAGTTGAGCCGAATAAGCCGGTTCTCTAAAAAGAGACGGCCTTCCTTTCACTACACAACTACCATGGAATGATGCATGATGGGAAATCCCCAGGCAGCAGACGCATGCACACAGTAGTATCAAACCGCTCGCTTCGTTTGCAACGAAAAAACGATACCGAGATAGAGGCTACCGCGGCAAACTCGTTTGACTTGATTGATTTGCCGTTTCGTGATAGTCGGTGTATACCGGATGGTACCCATCATTGACAAATTTGGGTTTTTCCGTACAGATTTTCTTGTACGTCGTACTCGTCTTAAAACGCATAATAAACGTACTTTGTACGGCAAAAACGTACAGGTTGACAGGTATGCAAAAATTCAAGATCACTGACAGAGCCATAAGAAATTATTGCTTTATTTATCTGATCGTATGGGAATATATTTTTCCGGCCCTCGGCGTATATCTTATATCTTATTTAGCACTTTCATCCATTTGTCTTTGAGAACACTGTTATCAATGAAAAATGAAATTGCATTGCCCTTTAGTGTGACATAACTTGAGCTGGTACAGTGGAGTTAGCGGGTAGATGCAGAAGGGCAGATGAGACTAATTTTAGAACTTCTGTCTGTGAGGATTGTCATGCCCTAAAAGATTGTTTATGCTTTAATCAGCAGCTTATTTTTAATGATAGTCCCTATTGTCCATTGGTTACAGCCAGGGTTGGGTAGGGTTACTTTAACTTGATTACTTTCAATTACTTTTGGATTACTCCAATACCAAATATGCTAATAAAAGAAAAAAGAAACTAAATATGAATAAAATGACTCAATTTTGTGCAAACTTGGGGAGTAAGGGAACACATGGAACGGCAAAAATGATGTCGGCAAGCTGTTTGGATTTATTTTCATTTTGTTTCTGTCGCAGTTTATGTTAGTTTTGAGATCAAAGAGATCAAAGCCAGGAGAGAAAGCTTACCACGCGTTGTGAGTCACAATTTTATTCATATTTAGTGTCTTTTGTCTTTTATTAGCATATTTGGTATTGGAGTAATGCAAAAGTAATTGAAAGTAATCCAGTTAAAGTAACCCTACCCAGCCCTGGTTACGGCCTTCACCATAATTTTCGATAATTGTAAGCTACGATTCCATGGTTATCATGGTTTGTTTTCCATCTTTCGACCAATACATGAATATAAACCTTACCTCGTATAAATCCAAGCTCAGCGTGCTGATGAAGCTGCCGTTGTTGTCTTTGATGGCCACATTTACCCCGGAACTGGAAAGTAGTTTGGATTTTGGAAATCACAGCTCCACAATAAATTACTTCAGCTCAAATACGTCATACTCACACGCCCAGCTCGGTGTTATTGAGGATATATTGCATAGGATAGAGGCAGGAAAACATATAGTGAAGTTGCGGCCTGTAAGTAATCATGCCGGCCGACGGGTCGATGGAAGTGACGCTGCCGGAGATGTTGGCAAACTGGACGTTGGAGAAGTCGGCGAACTGTCCAGTACCCACTTGAGTGATGATCTTTAAAAGAAACGATACCTTCTGATCAGTGTTCACTGTGATTTTCCAGGGGTCTGAGCGTTCACACAAAGTCGGTGAGCAACGCTTGAAACGACAGTGAGCCACCGTAATCCCAAGTGTGGCAAGATAATTCATGATCAAACATGTCCAAAACTTGACATCACGTTACATTTTGCTGAGTCTCCGGCAATGCAAAATGATTTTTCTCTTTTGAATGAATTGACTCAAGTAGTATTGCAAAGGTTGTATGGCCTACAAACGTCGTTTGTTTTTACAATTCTTTCACAAGATATCCATTTCTTTTTTTTTTCCTGATATGTTTTGTCGCATAATATTAATATTTTTGGGGGCTTATTTAGTCGGTTGTAAGATACAGAACTGTACTTAATCACATTTTTTACTGGAAGTACAATGTTGGCAACAAGATTCACTTGATATAATTATTTGAACGCAACACAAACGTTTTCTTCTTTTTTTCCGTGTTTTTATTCTACTTTTCAAAAAATTCCTTTAAAAAAAATCTCATTGTGTTTATATTTTCCGAGCTGTTACTTTTTTTTTTGTTCTCTATTTACTTTTGTCCTACATTTCTTTCTTTTCTTTTTTTTTCTGGCTTTTTTCTAAAATTTTCCTTCTTTTTTTCTCTTACTTTTGTTTCTTTTTTTCTCAGCTTTTCACTACTTTTTCATTTTGGTATTTTTTTTTTCTTTTTTGTTCTGTCCCCCCCTTCTTTTAAGACATTTTGTGCATAATTTTACTTAATATTTGGTCTTTTTGGGATGAAAGAAGCAAAAACAACCCGAAGAGCCGTTTAGGACCCGAAAGAGCCGGTTCCTTTTAGTGAGCCGAGCCGAAGAAGCCGGTTCTCGACAAACTCTACTAACTTTACTCAACTTCGTTTTACTTTGACTCGACTTCAAATAACCGCATTTAGGACACAACGTCAGGGGAACCCGTGTATTTTTACCTTTATGCACTGTAACTTTGACTTAAGTCGCTTCTTAATAAGTAATTTTGAGCCCTCTTTTTTGTGCGCTGGCTAGATTTTCTTGTGCGCAGTTTAGAGGGAACACTGCTTCTGATTAACAAACGCCCCGGGGTTGTGTTCAGGAACAACCTACGTTGAAATCGTTCCCGCACGTCGTCACAGCGCTTTGGTTGATGGAGAATGTGAAATTCAAGACGGGCGGGTCCACGCTAAAGTCGGCCACGCCGAAACATTCGGCGTTGTTCTGCTCGTTGTTGAGAACCATGAGGGTCTCGTTGTACAGAGCTTGGTAAATGGGGCAGAGGTAGATGCTCAGGTCCATCCGGTCGGTGCCGCAGTACACCATGATGTCTGAGTTTTCTAAATCGGAGATAATAGAGCGTTACTTGAAACTCAATACACACAAAAAAATCTACTGTAATCCCTTGTTTAACGAGACCAGAATCCCCCCACGATATGGCAAAATCGGCGAATCAGCCCACGTTGTTTTTAACATGCGCTCTTCTAGCGCACACTTGCAGAAATAGTGTGCCAGGGATAATGGATTGTGGCTGCAGTTCATTTTACATACCTGTCAAGCTCCAGGGTTCCATGCCCTTACAAAATACAAAATAATCTTACACCATATTTTTTTCCAAACGTGTTTATTTATGTAGTTTAACATGTTATATTGTACATGTGTTTCATTATATCATATATATTGTTAATGAACATTTTGTTGTGAGATACTGAGTTGCTCGACATGAATGAGGTTTATTATAAAAAAGTTTAAAAATGAAGTAGCTTGGACATTGACTGTAGAAGGAAAAAATAGAATTAAGTAGAATAATACATTGTCTTAAACAAATTTTTAATTCATTTTCTGCATTAAATTATTGTTGGTAATATACTGATTAAAGGGATAACCACAAACCTGTCTTTTTTCATTTTCTCCTTTTATACTTCCTTTTTTTCTTTAACTTCTTTATACAACATTATCATTCGTAATATAATGCATCAAAGCAAGTGAGCCGTTTGAGAGACGGCTCTGTTTAATGAGTTGCGCCGAAAAAAAACGGTTCTCTAAAAAGAGACGGACTTCCTTTCACTACACAACTACCACCGAATGATGCATGATGGGAAATCCCCAGGCAGGAGACGCATGTACCCTGCAGCATCAAACGGCTCGCTTCGTTTGCAACGGAAAAAACGATACCGAGATAGAGGCTACCGCGGCGAACTCGTTTAACTTGATTGATTTGCCGTTTTGTGATCGTCGGTGTGTACCGGATGGTACCCATAATTGACAAATTTGCATTTTCCCGTACAGATCTTCTTGTACGTCATACACGTCTTAAAATGCATAATAAACATACTTTATACGGCAAAAACATACAAGTTGACAGGTATGATTTTATACCACATGAACACGCATTACTCATATTTTGTTCTCTCTGTAATAGTCAACTGGGGATAATAGATTATTGGAAAAAATAGCGTAGATCGAAGAAAATGCACTGTGTTCTCGAAAATAGTTGACCAGAGATACTAGAGTGCAGCCATGCAGTTGCTGATCCTTTTATGGGGAAAGAACTGAAGAATATAGCCGCCACGCATGACACAGATTTTGCTCTATCTGCTCCTGCTCTCAGCCATTATCAACTGGGGGATAATGAATCGAGGCCAAAACAGTGCAGTTGAAAAATGCACTCTGTCGGCCCAAGCTATCAGCAATAGTCGACTGAGGATAATGGATTGCAGCTGCACAGGGGCTGTTCATATTAGGTGGAGAAAACAGGAAAAAAGAGCATGAAACAAATTTGTTCTATCAGGTCCCACGGCATTTTTTTGGCAACCCGTACCGAAAAGAGATGCACCCAGCCGGGTTCTGCTCTCGAGAATGGTCGACCGGAGATAATAGATCGTGGCCATATAGGGTCTGTTCTTTTTATGCAGAGAGAACAAACATGACATAAATTTAAACTTGGGCCCCACTCAGCAAAAGTCAACCAGTGACAATGTCTTGAAACCGCAAGTGGCCAGTTAATTTTGGGCGAAAAGAACAGGAAAACAGCCATCGATCATAAAATGAATTTTCTCTCTCAGCCCTAATTCTTAGCCATAGTCAACTAGTGATAACGGATCGTGGCAAAAACAGTGCAATTAATTTTAGGCACGCCACAACAGCATACTTCGGCAGCTCCAACTAGAAAAAAAATATGTGCTCTGCTGAGTCCTCTTGGAGCAATAGTCCACCAGGGATAACTGATTGTGTCGGCATGGTTGATGTTCATTTTAGGCATAAAGAACGGAAATGAGAGCTGCCACACTTCACACTAATTTGCTTAAACAGGCTCCACTCTCAGCAAAAGCCAACGGGGGCTAATGGATCAAGGTGAATGACAATGGCACGCTCCAGTGGCCCAAACCGAAAAAAATGCACTCGGCCTCTGCTATCAACAATAGTCAACCGGGGATAATCACACATGAAAGAAATTTGTTCTCTCAGGCCCCACTCTCTGTACGAGTCGAATGGGGATAATGAATCACGGACGCATGGCGGCTGTTCATTTTAGGCGGAAAGAACAGGAAGAGCAGTCACACATTACAGAAATTTGCTTCCCCGGGCCCCATTCTCAGCAATAGTCCACTGGGGATAATGGATTGTGGCCAAAACAGCGCAATACATTTCAGGCGGACCACAATGGCATGCTCCAGCAGCCCTAACCGAAAAAAAAACCCCTTTCCTTTGTTCCCTGCTCTTGACAATAGTTGACTGGGGATAACGGATCACGGCCACAAGGGGGCTGTTCATTTTAGGCTGAAAGAACAGAAAAAAGAGCCTTCACACATGACAGAAATTTGCTTTCAGGCCTCACTCTCAGTAATAATTGATTGGAGAAAATATCTTGCAGGCGGAAAGAATAGAAAAAAAAAACAGTCGGGCATGACAGAAATTTGCTCTCATGGTTCCCACAGTGCAGTTCACTTAAGGCGGGCTAAAATACTATGCTCCAGCAGCCTGAACCGAAAAAAAATTCACTCTGCTGGCCCCTGCTCTCGGTCAATTCGGGATAATGGATTTTGTGCCAAATGGGGACCAGAAGCAAAATGTGTTTGGGGGAAATGGATGCAGTTTGCTTATTTGGGTGGACAGAATGGCAAAAAAAAAAAAGCCTCCAGGCCCAACAAAAATTCAGCAATATGCAATCGGGGATAACAGATCGCGGAATATTTTACAACCCGCGAAGCACAAAGTTGCAAAGGATTACAGTGTCAATGCAATCCAAACCTCCCTTACCTGGTGCTCTGTTTGTGCTGCTCGTGGCACATTCCGCTGGAATCTGACCCTGGGTTTCTAAAAAAATGAATTGGCACACAAGCAGCACCAATCGTAATTTCCTGGACACAAAACATTCCAGTTAATATTCTTTGTGAACGTTAAGGGAAAACATTTACACACCCATGAAAGTTAAAGACCATTCGAAAAGTAGCAAATTTACGCTTAACATTAAACATTGAGTTATTATTACGCTGGGTAGGAATAACACATATTTTTGTAAGAATTAAAAAAAAATGTTTATGGCCCCGTGCCAATGAATGTGGATTTAAGACCTTTCAAAGAATCCACTTTTGCATTAAACATTGTTGATTTTTTTGTTACACTGGACAGGAATTAAAACGTTTTTATATGACTTTATATCAATATTGATTTAAGACCTTTCAATAAGTATTATTTTTTACTGGCATTATATCTATAGAGAGAAAGAGATAAGGCGATGAAATGTGTTTTATGACTCCACACCCATCAAAGATAATTTAAGACCCTTCCGAGTATTATTTTTACGCAGGGTAGAAATATCACATAGAAATAAGTGTTTATTTTAATTAACACCCATTAATATTGATTTAAGACCTTTCAAAGAGCATTATTTCTTTAATGGCATTACATCTATAGAGAGAAAGAGAAACAGAGAGAGACGGAGCGATGAAATGTGTTTTATGACTCCACACCCATCAAAGCTAATTTAAGACCCTTTCGAGTAATATTTTTACACAGGGAAGAAATATCACATAGAAATAAGTATTTATTTTAATTAACACCCATTAATATTGATTTAAGACCTTTCAACGAGCATTATTTCTTTACTGGCATTATATCTATAGAGAGAGAGAGAGAGAGAGAGACTGAGCGATTAACTGTGTTTAATGACTCCACACCCATCAAAGATAATTTAAGACCCTTCCGAGTATTATTTTTACACAGGGTAGAAATATCACATAGAAATAAGTGTTTATTTTAATTAACACCCATTAATATTGATTTAAGACCTTTCAAAGAGCATTATTTCTTCACTGGCATTATATATATAGAGAGAAAGAAAAACAGAGAGAGAGACAGAGCAATTAAATGCGTTTTATGACTCCAAACCCATCAAAGCTAATTTAAGACCCTTCCGAGTATTATTTTTACGCAGGGTAGAAATATCACATAGAAATAAGTGTTTATTTTAATTAACACCCATTAATATTGATTTAAGACCTTTCAAAGAGCATTATTTCTTTAATGGCATTACATCTATAGAGAGAAAGAGAAACAGAGAGAGACGGAGCGATGAAATGTGTTTTATGACTCCACACCCATCAAAGCTAATTTAAGACCCTTTCGAGTAATATTTTTACACAGGGAAGAAATATCACATAGAAATAAGTATTTATTTTAATTAACACCCATTAATATTGATTTAAGACCTTTCAACGAGCATTATTTCTTTACTGGCATTATATCTATAGGGAGAGAGAGAGAGAGACTGAGCGATTAACTGTGTTTCATGACTCCACACCCATCAAAGCTAATTTAAGACCTTTCTGAGTATTATTTTTACACAGGGTAGAAATATCACGTATAAATAAGTATTTATTTTAATTAACATCCATTAATATTGGTTTAAGACCTTTCAACGAGCATTATTTCTTTACTGGCATTATATCTATAGAGAGAAAGAAAAACAGAGAGAGAGAAGGAGCGATTAAATGCGTTTTATGACTCCAAACCCATCAAAGCTAATTTAAGACCCTTTCGAGTAATATTTTTACACAGGGTAGAAATATCACATAGAAATAAGTATTTATTTTAATTAACACCCATTAATATTGATTTAAGACCTTTCAACGAGCATTATTCCTTTACTGGCATTATATCTATAGAGAGAAAGAGAGACAGAGAGATTAAATGTGTTTTATGACTCCACACCCTTCAAAGCTAATTTAAGACCTTTCCGTGTATTATTTTTACACAAGGTAGAAATATCACATAGAAATAAGTGTTTATTTTATTTAACACGCATTAACGTTGATTTACGGCCTTTTAAAGAGTATTAATTTTACTCTGCGTAGAAAGAACACGTGTACATGTAGTATTTAAGACTGCTTAAATGACCCCATGCCCTTGAATGTTGATTTATGACATTTTATAATGTTTACGCTGGGTAAGAACAAGATCAATGAACAAGGAAACAAATGTGTTTTTATGACTCCTCAACCATGGTTTTTGATTTAAGACCTTTCAGAGAAGATTGTTTTTGCACTGGCTAGGAAAAACAGGTATACATATCGGAATAAAACTAGTTATATGACTCCACAGCCCTGAATTTTGATTTAAGACCGCTCAAAGAGCACTACTTTTACACTCAACTTTGAACATTATTGAGCTTTCTCTACGCTAGGTAGGAATAACGTAAACGTGTAGAAATACAGTTTTTATGACTCCACACCCCTGAAAACTGATTTAAGACCCATCAGAGTATTATTTTTGCACAGGGTAGGAATATCACACAGAAATCAAAGTGTTTATATTAATTAACACCCATTAATGTTGATTTACGACCTTTCAAAGAGTATTAATTTAACCCTGGGTTGGAATAACACGTGTACAGTAGGAATAAAGAGTGTTTATATGACTACACACACATGAAGGTTGATTTAAGACCTTTCGACAAGTATTACTTTTACGCTGAGTGGAATAACACTGAGTGGAATAACACGAATATGACTCCACCCCCTCGATTGTCTATTTAAGATGTTTCAAAGATAATTTTTTACCAAGAGCATGAGTAACAAGTATACACACAGGAATAAATGTGTTTTATGACTCCAAACCCATGACATTTGATTTACGACTTTTCAACGAGTATTACTTTACACAAAGTTGGAATAAGCACATAGAAATAAAAATTGTTTGTATAACTCCATGCCCATGAATGTTGATTTATGACATTTTAAAAAGTATAATGTTTACGTTGGGAAGGAGCAACACTTATGCACATAGGAATAAAAAGTGTTCAGATGACTCCAAATCCATGAATTTTGATGAATGTTGATTTATGACCTTTCAAAAAGTATTAGTATTTTTTGTACCTGGACAGTTTAGAATTGGTGATTTTGCCGTGTTTAAAAGCGATAACATCAAGATGAAAATATATATATTTTTTATAGATATGAAGATCGGGTCTTATATCACAATGGAAAAGTAATTATTTTTTGGGATATTTTTGTATTTGCAACATGTAAAATTTTGCTTTTTTTCTCATTAAATCCTCTTTACCCCAAAAGTTTTTTTTTATCAACTATTCCATCTCCTTCTACTAATACTTTTGTTTTTAAACAATATATTCTCAGAATTTTTTTGTAAATATTCCTTTTAATTTTCCCAACATTTTATTAAAAATGGCTTTTTTTTCACAAAGTTAAAGTATCACATTTTAAAAAAATATAATTCCTCAGAATTTCTTAAACAGTTTTTCAAATAATTACTAATATTTCTTCCTCCATTTTTTGCCATAGTTTTAGGATAAAAACGCAGAAATTATGGTTCACCTTTATTATAGCTAAACTATCCTTTCAAAATTAAAGCTTTTTTTTAGTCATATTGTGTTCATTTGTTCCCCCTTATCCATTATTTTCTTGAATAATGAAAAAACACTTTTTTTTTGTTTCCTTTTTGTTTTTTTATTCAAAGTTTCAAATTAATTTATTATAAAGTATTGCATACTAGGAGCTACAAACTAATGTCAATAAACTACATTTTCTTCTGTAATTCAACAATTCCACGATTACAAGTACTAGCGGTGCCTCACCTGAAATTTCTCATGTTGCGTCCTCCTGTCGTGGCACACCTGAGTCCGTTTTATAGGGTCTACCTGAAGGGGGCGTACGTCAGGGAAGTCCAGACAACAATAGTGCAACATGATCCCGACTTCCACTGCATAAGTGTCCGCTTCGCTCGCGGGTGATATACAGTCGACGGTGTGTTTACTTTTTTTTATGTGGTCCAAATATAGCCCCGAAAAATTGGTCTTTTCAAGGTCCAGAAAAAGACATTTTTTCAACTCGCTTTCCGATCGGAATAAAGACATCCCAAAGAGAAAACAAGCATCTAAAATTGGGTTGTGTTCAGCCCAATGAACTAGGAGCAAATTTAGACAAAGAGCTGACAGACTTTACCCACATTTTCTTAAACAAGAACCACTCTCAGCAATATTCAACTGGGGCTAATGGATCACAGCCAAAACAGTGCAGTTTGTTCTAGGTGTACCACAATGGCACGCTCCGGTGGCCCGAACCGAAATGCACTCGGCCTCTGCTCTCAACAAAAGTCAACCGGGGACAATCACACATGAAAAAAATTTGCTCCCTCATAAGATTTGAATGGGGATAATGGATCACAGACGAATGGGGGCTGTTCATATTAGGCGGAAAAAAAACAGGAAGAGCTCTCACACATGACAGGAATTTGCTTGCCTAGGCCCCATTCTCATCAATAGTCGATTGGAGATAATGGATCACGGACGCACGGATGTTCATAAGAAACACATGAGAAAAATTTGCTTTCAGGTCCCACTCTCAGCAATATTAGAGAAGAGAATAGTCGAGAAAGTAGCTTGCAGCTAATGGCAGTTGTTCATTTTAAGCAGAAAGAATAGTAAAAAAAGAAGTCACGCATGACAGAAATTTCCTCTCTTTGGCCCTACTCTTCGCAATAGTCGTCTCTGGATAATGGGTAGCGGCCAAAACAGTGCAGTTCACTCTAGGTGGCCATGTTTCAGTTGCCTGGACCGAAAAAAACCCAGCACCTCTGCAATCCCCTGCTCTCAGTTAATTGGGATAATAGATTATGTGCATAAAAGGCAAAATATGTTCAGGGAAAATGGATGCAGTTCACTTTTTTGGTGGACAGAACGGCCCCCAAAAAAAATCTGCCAGGCCTGATAAAAATGCAGCAATATGCAAATGTGGATAATGGATCGCAGAATATTTTACAACGCGTGAAGCACAAAGTTGCAAAGGATTATAGTATAAACACAATCCAAACCTCACGTACCGTGTGCTCTGTTTCTGCTGCTCGTAACACATTCCGATGGAATCTGACCCTGGGTTGCTAAAAAAATGAATTGAATGAATTTGGACTTCCACTTTTCAACCCAATAAATCAGTCTTGTTGACTAAATAGAGATCTAAAATTGGGCGACCCATCTAACCTCTGTCCAAAAGCTGTTGTTTTTGTTTACTTATGTGGTCCAAATGCAGCCCCTAAACCAGGTTTTTTTTTAACAACTTGTCAAAAATATTTTTTTTTAATTCTCAATTTTCAACTTTAAAGTAGGGATCTAAAATTGGGTTGTGTTTAGCCCAACTAACTTGGAGCTTTTGTTGGAATTAGTGGAGAGGTGTTGTAAATGGATAGTAGGATGTTCGGACGCGTTCTAAGGGACGGCAGGGCACCTGTATGATGCGGCAGGGGTAAACCAGTGAAAGCTGTTGAACAAAAGAGTGTGTTTTGTCACCCTGACCCGAGTGACATGGCCGCTTTCTTGTGTCCCGTTTCATCTGGAGGGACGAAAGCATGACTAACTCGGGTGCCGAGGTGCTTAACTTGTTTGGGTGTTTGGACATTTGGGTTGGGCATGGTCCAAAAATTTCCGCTTGTGTTTTTGCTACTTTTTCCCTTTTTTTCCCTTTTCTTTAATTTTGTATGAGTTTGTCTTGCTGTCGGTCACCCCTCTTGAGGGATATGACCAGGGTAGGTAGGTAGGTAGGTAGGTAGGTAGGTAGGTAGGTAGGTAGGTAGGTAGGTAGGTAGGTAGGTAGGTAGGTAGGTAGGTAGAAAGATAGATAGATAGATAGATAGATAGATAGATAGATAGATAGGTAGGTAGGTAGGTAGGTAGGTAGGTAGGTAGGTAGGTAGGTAGGTAGGTAGATAGATAGATAGATAGATAGATAGATAGATAGATAGATAGATAGATAGATAGATAGATAGATAGATAGATAGGTAGGTAGGTAGGTAGGTAGGTAGGTAGGTAGGTAGGTAGGTAGATAGATAGATAGATAGGTAGGTAGGTAGGTAGGTAGGTAGGTAGGTAGGTAGGTAGGTAGGTAGGTAGGTAGATAGATAGATAGATAGATAGATAGATAGATAGATAGATAGATAGATAGATAGATAGATAGATAGATAGATAGATAGATAGATAGATAGATAGATAGATAGAATTTGGACCGATTTAAGTCCAACTGTCCAACTGCCCCTAAAAAGTAGTAATATCTCGAAAGGAACCGCTCACTTTCAACCAAAAAAAAGACATGTTATGGAAATAATTGACATCTAAAATTAGGTTATGTTTGGCCCATTCAACTTGGACCAAATTTACCCCCAAAACTTGGAGCAATTTTAGTCTAAAAGAGGTTTGTGATGTTTACCTTTTTTCATGTGGTCTGAATTAAGGCTCTAAAAAGTTGTCTTTGTAATGTCTTGACTTGACTTTTAACAAAAAAAAGACATGTGATGGACAAAATTTAAGTCTAAAATTGGGTTGCGTTTGGCCCATTCAACTTGGAACACATTGACTCCCAAAACTTTTAGTCTAAAATCGGTTTGTGATGTGTACCTTTTATAGTGTGGTCTGAATTAAGCGCTTAAAAAGTCGTCTTAGTAATGTCTTGAATAAGAGCTCCCACTTTTAACAAAAAAAGACGTCTGATGGACAAAATTGAAGTCTAAAATTGGGTTGTGTTTGGCCCATTCAACTTGGAACAAATTTAGTCTAAAAGTAGGCAGTTTGTGTTTGGTTTTAACATGGTACACGTTTACACCCCAGATATTCGCCTTTTCAACATTTGTTAAAGGACCTTTTTTCAACCTTAGAAAGATGTCTTATGGACAAAATTGACGTCTAAAATTGAGTTGCGTTCGACCCAATAATCTGGACAAAATTTAGTCTTAAAGCATTCGGTTTGTGTTTGTTTTCAACATTTATACCCTGCATATCAACGTTTTTAAGGAGACCTATTTTCAACTCTTATTTTTCAACTTTATAAATACGTCTTATGGACAAATTATACGTCCAAAATTGGGTTGTGTTTTGCCCAATAATTTGGACAAAATTTAGTCTAAAAGCAGTCGGTTCGTGTTTAATTTTAATATGGTACACATTTGTACCCTTAATATTCTAATCAACGTTTGTAAGGAGACCTATTTTCAACTCTTATTTTTCAACTTTATAAATACGTCTTATGGACAAATTATACGTCCAAAATTGGGTTGTGTTTTGCCCGATAATTTGGACAAAATTTAGTCTAAAAGCAGTCGGTTTGTGTTTGATTTTAATATGGTACACATTCGTACCCTAAATATTCTTATAACGTTTGTAAGGAAACCTATTTTCCACTCTTATTTTTCAACTGCATAAATATGTCTTATGGACAAAATATACGTCCATAATTGGGTTGTTTTTTGCCCTTTAGAATTGTCAACATTTTGTCAACCAAGTAAAGACGTCTTATGGACTAAAACTAGGCGTCTTTATGACGCATTTTCAATCTTTGTTTAACCAGTTTTTTTCCGGGTGGTTTAACAATAATCAACACGTCTTCATTTCCGTGTCAATCAATATGTCTCCAGGGTTGGGTAGGGTTACTTTAACTGGATTACTTTCAATTACTTTTGGATTACTCCAATACCAAATATGCTAATAAAAGACAAAAGAAACTAGATATGAATACAATGACTCAATTTTGTGCAGGCTTGGGGAGTAACGGAATACATGGAACGGCAAAAATGATGTTGGCAAGCTGTTTGGATTTATTTTCATTTTGTTTCTGTGGCATCTCATGTTAGTTTTGCTGGAGATCAAAGCCAGGAGAGAAAGCTTACCACGTGTTGTGAGTCATCCTTTTATTCATATTTAGTTTCTGTTGTCTTTTATTAGCATATTTGGTATTGGAGTCATCCAAAAGTAATTGAAAGTAATCGAGTTAAAGTAACCCTACCCAACTCTGCTGGTGTGACTGACAGGCAACTCTCCCTACCTGGCCTGCTGCTGCATCATGCCTGGCAGGCAGAAAAGAAGGCCAAATCAATCCATCAGCAGTGTTGGGAATAACCCTGTTATTTTTTCAGTAACGGGGTAATCTAACTCATTACTTTTTCCTGCCGTTACAACGCTGTTACATTACTGAAGGTCAAAAGCGGTTCGTTACTTTGAATGAAGCGTTTTTTTGCTCTTTTTGGGATCATGTCACCATTCAGAATAGCGAAAATGTATAAATATTTTAGTTTTTGTTTTCTGTGTTTTTCATAGTTAAGGTTTAAGCAGGGATGGGTAGGGTTACTTCAACTGGATTACTTTCAATTACTTTTGGATTACTCCAATACCAAATATGCTAATAAAAGACAAAAGAAACTAAATATGAATAAAATAACTAAATTTTGTGCAGGCTTGGGGAGTAACGGAATACATGGATCGGCAAAAATGATGTTGGCAAGCTGTTTGGATTGATTTTCATTTTGTTTCTGTGGCATTTGATGTTAGTTTTGACGGAGATCAAAGAGATCAAAGCCAGGAGAGAAAGCTTACCACATGTTGTGAGTCATCATTTTATTCATACAGTGGAACCTCGGTTTTCGAACGCCTCTCAGTTCGGACAAATCGGTGTTCGACCAAAAAAAGAAATTCTTGCTTCGCTGCTCGGTCAAAAAAATCGGAGTTCGAACGCCGGTACGCTAGGGTGCGATGCTGAGCGGCGTACGGGTGTTTTAGCCCCTAATTATGCCTCCGAAGAAGGTCAGTGCAAGCAGGACAGGTGAAAAAAGACAATTTGTTAGCAACTATTGCCTTTAAGAAAGACATAATAGCTAAATATGAAAGAGGTGTACGAATTTCCGATCTTGCTAGTGAATACAGCACGGCTAAATCTACTATCAGTACGATAGTAAAGAATAAGGAGGCTGTGAAATCGAGTGATGCGGCTAAGGAAGTTAGCGCTATAAGCTAGCAACTGCCGCAAGTTTTGGAAGAGGCTGAAAAACTTTTGAGGATTTTTCTCTCCCCACCGTCCACCACAAAGGTAAGAAATCCTATTCATAATCCTTTTTTTATTTTTACACGTTCATGTTAGCGTAATCTTTCGTACGGAAGATTACGCTAACGCGAACGTACGATTAGCCCTCTGTTAGCCTCATGTTTACGTTCTTGCTAAACATTCAGGGTGTTGGAACGGATTAAAACAACTTTACATTACTTTTAATGGGAAAAACGATTTCGGTGATCGAACAAATCGGTTTTTGAACAGGGTTCTGGAACGGATTATGGTCGAGAACCGAGGTTCCACTGTGTTTAGTTTCTTTTGTCTTTTATTAGCATATTTGGTATTGGAGTAATCCAAAAGTAATTGAAAGTAATCCAGTTAAAGTAACCCTACCCAACCCTGTGTTTCCTTTCGGAAAATTTAAAAAATACCGTATTTTCCGCACTATAAGGCGCACCTAAAAGTCTTAATTTTTTTCAAAAGCTGACCATGCGCCTTATAATACAGTGCGCCTTATATATGGCTCAATAATAAGTCGCAAGGTCTCGCAACTTACGCAACAGCCGCCGACTCGATTTTCCCCCGAACGTGGAGTAGTCCGCGGTGTATGCTGGGATTTATATACCGGCGTTTCATTGGCTAACCAATGTGTCAATCATCATTTGAAGCGATCGCTATTGGCTGAAGTTATTCGGAGCCTCGGATAGGCTAGAGGGCCATAACAAACCCTGCAATTGGCCGAAAAAGATGACTGTGAGTAGCAAGCTTGCTAAAGTACGCCATAAAGAAACATGTTTCATTAGTCTGTATTTGTAAATATTCTACTCTCCTGGATTTACGACACTCACGGTTGTAAGAAGACCATGATTGCGTATCATTATTGAACGTGAGAACTTAGGTGAGCTATGCGGCTTTATATTTTCCCGGTATCTTGTTTTAGAACGATCTTGATGTTGCTGTGATGAGTTGAGTGAATTCAACTCAATTCCAAGTGTTTATTGTCATATGCACAGTAAAGTTGCGAGCGAAAAAGAAAATAGAAACTAAGGAATGGTTGGCATTTCTTGAATCCCAAGACTTTAACCTTCCGAATGATATTTGAAATTATGCATTTGAGTGACATCGTACGGACACTGCATCCGCACGTGTCTACGACACGTATTTGCTTCTTTGCAAGCTTTGGGAATGTTAAGGGGGTAATAAGTTGGACTGAACCATCTGACTGTTTTGTCGACGTTCCCATTGTAGCGCCTTATAATCCGGTGCGCCTTATGTATGGGAGATATAGGACCAAAAACTATTTTTTGGGGGTGCGCCCTATAACCCGGTGCGCCCTATAGTGCGGAAAATACGGTACGCGTTATACATAACTAGGGACCTTTCAAAAGATCTGGTGAAATCATGGGAAAGCCGTTCTCGGACACTGCGAGCCAAAAACAACAAACAAAGTAATGCGAAACGCCACATCCTCGCAGGTTCTTTTGAAGCCATCGAAACAGCGCCGGGTGACGTCTCGTAATTGACACTC